>NC_091125.1:173289668-173652168 GCF_040183065.1 Periplaneta americana | reverse complement strand
CCATGATCCTTGAGTGATGTGAGATAAAAAGTTTTGCTGCAATACGTTGATGCACTATGACCCAAGGGCATGCGTTTTGTTTTATTCAATCCACCCCCGCCTTCGAGATGAAAAATAGATAGTTTGAGCCTATGCCATGCCGCGACTGCATATGGTGGGGTTGGGGGTGAGCCTGTTTCAACTTCCGTGTCCGTCAGACAAAGGATTCTTGGCGAAGGGAATCGGACATCGATCCTCGATGAGGTTCTATGAGATATTCCTCGAAATATTTCGAATCCTCTATATTACCTTCCATCTTTTGCGCCTTTGCTGTCATTAGGAAAGAGATTTTATTGCCTGTTTCTGTCATCACCACCAATTTATCAAAAGATCATCTGTACTTACTTACTTACCGGCTTTTAAGAAACCTGGAGGTTCATTGCCGCCCTCACATAAGACCGCCATTGGTCCCTATCCTGAGCAAGATTAATCCAGTCTCTACCATCATATCCCACCTCCCTCAAATCCATTTTAATATTATCCTCCCATCTATGTCTCGGTCTCCCTAAAGGTCTATTTCCCTCCGGCCTCCCAACTAACACACTATATGCATTTCTGGATTCGCCCATACGTGCTACATGCCCTGCCCATCTCAAACGTCTGGATTTAATGTTCCTAATTATGTCAGGTGAACAATACAATGCGTGCAGTTCTGTGTTGTGTAACTTTCTCCATTCTCCTGTAACTTCATCCCTCTTAGCCCCAAATATTTTTCTAAGCACCTTATTTTCAAACACCCTTAACCTATGTTCCTCTCTCAAAGTGAGAGTCCAAGTTTCACAACCATAAAGAACAACCGGTAATATAACTGTTTTATAAATTCTAACTTTCAGATTTTTTGACAGCAGAGTAGATGATAAAAGCTTCTCAACCGAATAATAACAGGCATTTCCCATATTTATTCTGTGTTTAATTTCCTGCCGAATATAATTTATATTTGTTACTGTTGCTCCAAATTATTTGAACTTCTCCACCTCTTCAAAAGATAAATTTCCAATTTTTATATTTCCATTTCGTACAATATTCTGGTCACGAGACATAATCATATACTTTGTCTTTTCGGGATTTACTTGCAAACCTATCTCTTTACTTGCTTCCAGTAAAATTCCTGTGTTTTCCCTAATCGTTTGTGGATTTTCTCCTAACATATTCACGTCATCCGCATAGACAAGCAGCTGATGTAACCCGTTCAATTCCAAACCCTCTCTGTTATCCTGGACTTTCCTAATGGCATACTCTAGAGCAAAGTTCATAAGATCATTTGTACCTCTACAAAATTCACGAAGACTTGGAATATTTGAATGCAACATAGGAGTTTACTTTACTATCTGCAGTAATGTCACGAGAGGTCTGAGATCTCATGATGACATTTATTAGGACTATTTTGCGAATAAAATAAAAATGTAAATAATATATCCCTAAAATTCCATCACAAAATGTTAATAATTGTATATTAACGAATACTTAACTTATTCAGACATTGTGACGTTGAAAGAGATGAATATCGATTACTGTAATAAAGAAATTCGATATTATTATTCAGTAATGCCAATTGCGAAAAGCGAAATACAGGTTTAACAATGTTAATTACATGTACTGCACTTTTCTCTTATTATTATAACATAAATACATTTGCATTATCTGCTGAAATCACAGTTTAATTTACAATTTCATAATATAATTACAGTAACATGATTAATACATTAATTAAATGAAGAATTGTATAGCAATTCTTATGTATTCACAGCGAGACATGTTGCTACACAGTGAAGCCATCTCTGTATACGTAGATAATTAAAACACGAATTTTATTACTCCACACGGAAAGCAGTTTGATCAAAGACCTTGTATACATTACTATACAAGCCTTTGGGTTTGATATGCGATGAGGGTACATAAATGTGAACATCTGACTTTCTATTAGCTGTTTAATTTCATTCACAAAATACAAATTCTATAGGCTACAATTATAGGTTAAGTTACCTATGTCAGCTGTGCCTTATTTTGACCGTTACTGGTGCTATACGAAATCATTTTTTATAGCTCGACAAACACATTCTCGCTGTAGTGTGTAACGGAACTAAAATTGCATCTACGCAGTTGAATATTTCAATCGCGTATGCGTGCAATCTGGGAAGAATATTGAAAGAATCAAGTTTAAAAAGTACCTTCAATTAAGATGCATGAAGATTTTGTGTCTACATGGTGCGCCGTTTTGAACGTCGTCTTCACTGCGTAAATATATTAATTAATATTAAAAATCACAATCTTGCATTCATTGCTTTAAAGTTGAAAGAAATGTTTAACCGTGTAGTTGCATCTTAATGTACTCATGATCATCAATTTACGGGGAAACAGTTGGCGACAACGACTAAACAAAAGAACGACCATGCGATAAATTGATAGCGATAAATCTAGCTGCAAAAATTATCGGAAAGTGTGACTGTGATTGGTTGGAATTCAAAATTTCATTACACTTCATTGGTCGAACATGGAGTGACGTCATATTAACGAAATAGTCACTAATATTATTTATGTTTTGTTAAAAATTGTATAGCAGTTTTTAAGTTTTTTGTATCTTCACAGAAATCATGAGGATCATCTTCTTAATCTACATTTGTACCTATTTGTGTAAGCATCACTAAATGTTACGAATCTGTTGCAAGTTTTAAGAGTGAAATTTATTTTCGTGGGATGGATATCTGTAACAACATATGGTGAACAGTACGTGATATCAATACGTTCAGGGGGTTATTTTTTGAAATATATCAAACAAAAAGTTCAATAGAATTTTACTCCTTTTTGTTTCCTTTTCGAGATAAAAATTTATTGTTTTACATTAAACATTTCATAGCGTATTTTAGAAAAGCCATTGATTTAATTCTCAATATGGTCAGTCAATTTAAGAGAGCAGTGTATTGTGATAATAAATGATTCAAAGAATTTTAGTTTTTTCCTTTAAATGTGCAGAAATTTGATCCGAACAAATGTAACTTTTCGTTCTGCAAAAGAATTTTAAAATGTTACATTTATTAGGATCAAATTTCTGCACATTTAAAGAACAAAATTAAAACTCTTTCAATCATATATTATCATTACGTAGCTAGTCGACGATATATGCAATAGTGGGGGAAAGGAACTGGCCACCCTACCCCATTATCTCCTGGCCTAGTTGCCTCATAAGTGATGCCTTGTTGGTATCACTTGTGAGGTTCACACCTGCCTTCGGACGATTGACTAAACAACACCTGCTATTTTAAATTGACTGAGAATATTGGGAACTGAATCAATGGATTTCACGAAACACGGTATGAAATATTTCATGTAAAACCATTTTTATCTCGGAAAGGAAGCAAAAACGAGCGAAATTGTATTCAACTTTTTTTTAAATATCTAAAACATAAACCCCTGAAATTAATGACATTACTTACGGTTATAAATGGATATATAGATAGAACTTTATTGTCGAAGGCATGATATATGCATAGACATGGTCAAATATATACAATTACAATTTAATTTAAAATAAGTCAAATATAAAAAACATTATCCATTTCGAGGGCCCATGCGTGCATCCTCAAGATTATAAGGACACAATTTTATTAATTTCGTTTTTATATAATTCCTAAATTTGAGAGAATTTTTTGTATATTTGATGTCATCAGGCAAACTATTGTAGGTTTTGATACCAAAGACCACATAGGTTCTACTAGTGTTTGTAAGGTGGTGAGCTGGAATAGTTAAACTATTTTTGTTACGAGTATCGTAGGTATGGAAGTCACAATATTGGTGAAAATCAGACAGATTTTTATAAATTAGTTGTAAAACATTAAAAATATATGAACCATAAACAGTAAGAATATTATATTGTAAAAAATGTTCCTGTGTTCGTCCATGGTCTGGAATTTAGGTTAAGTTTAGATTGAAGACCTCTCCTGGCACCACATTATCATAATCATCCTATCACATCATCGGGGTAATGTAACTCCGCCTTCCAGGCGCCCCAACCTCAGAAGTGGGTTACAACTAAGCCATGGCCAGGAGAGAAGACCAGAAATGTCGAAAAGACAACCTGGTGGCATTGGATAAAAAAAAGAATTTAGCAGTTTCCTATTTACATAAGTACTGATCTTGAATAGAAATATTAATGTCCTTCAAATTTTTCTTTTGGGAATTGTGAATGTGAATATATCCGGTCTTATTTACATTTAAGTGACGCAGATTGCTATCAAACCATGTTTTGAGATCTTTTAACAGGTCACAACAGGTTGTCTCTATATCAAGTTAATTTCTATCTTTGACAATAACAGAAGTATCATCAGCATACATACACATAAAATGATTTCTTACATACATGGGTAAATCGTTTACATATAAAAGAAACGATACAGGGCCCAGAACAGCCCTGAGGAACACCCACATGAATATGTACATTCTTGGATCTATATTTATGTGTAAAATTATTTATTTTATGATCCTTATGTAGTATTTCCACATATTGATATCTGTTTTGAAGATAAGAGGCAAACCGCTCTATATAATACCTTAAGTTCTGCATAGTGCGATCCTTCATGTTTTAGATCAACGCAGAAAGAAGAGAAACAATTGTCAAAAAATATGCAAATGCATTGCAAAGGGCTAAAAGAAACATCCCAATCAGTTACACATGTATAATAACAAAAATGTTAGTAGGCAAAGTGATATTGTCTTCTTCAAAAATATGAAACATATAGCTCTAGACAGAAGCAATGTTACATGTTGACGTGTTTCACAATGCAGTAATAAGAAAGAAAAGACATGAAATCCTGCACAAAACATATGAAAGTGCAGAGTTCTACCAGTTCTATCCGTTTAAACAGCGTAACAATAGTGAGGCTGATATTTTCTTCTTCAAACATTTAGTTCGATAGAGACCCCCACCTTTTTCATTTTAGCCAATGCGTAGAGTAAATACAGGGACATCATTTTATTTTTACTTCAATTTTTATTGTACCTGAGTTTTTTAATGTACTTCACTCCCACCCCTTCTACTAATGAAGTTCAACCGTCCTCCACACAGATCCAAGACTGCATATACAGTCATAGTAGCCTTACGGTCATAGTAAACAGTACGTTCCAAAAATGTGCTCAGTGGCGAAAGAGGTTTCAATGTTGCATCATTTTCCATTTGCCTACGTAGCATCCCGGTTTCCCCCACCTGCTTCTATTCGCCTCTCTGTAAAGGCCAGTGGCTGGGCTGTCTTAGCTCTTTTTTTGAGAACATTAATTTCTGTTAGGAACTGGACGTCTACGTAATATTATACAATTGTTTAAAATAACTTAAATAAAAGGGCCTCGTTAAGTAATTAACTGTCACGTGATTTCCTCCCTTTCTACGACGCTGCAACGTAACCACTTGGACGGACAGTAGATAGCATGTTTGAGTAATTTGATCTTTTCGGATCGGGCAGAAGTGAATATTGAATTTACAGTACGTAAGGTCTCTTTTATAGAGAATTATTTCAACATGAGTTACTGATACAAAGTACGAACCTAGTAATTGGAATTAGGTATAATAGTATATAGTACAATAATATGCACATTAGAACTGAAGCCTGTATCGAAATGAACGGCCACCATTTTAAAAAATGTGTTTAAATATCCATATTATGATTACTTACTTACGGGCTTTTAAGGAACCCGGAGGTTCATTGCCGCCCTCACATAAGCCCGCCATTGATCCCTATCCCGAGCAAGATTAATCCATTCTCTATCATCATATCCCACCTCCCTCAAATCCATTTTAATATTATCCTCCCACCTACGTCTCGGACTCCCTAAAGGTCTTTTTCCCTCCGGCCTCCCAACTAACACACTATATGCATTTCTGGATTCGCCCATACGTGCTACATGCCCTGCCCATCTCAAACGTCTGGATTTAATGTTCCTAATTATGTCAGGTGAAGAATACAATGCGTGCAGTTCTGTGTTGTGTAACTTTCTCCATTCTCCTGTAACTTCATCCCTCTTAGCCCCAAATATTTTCCTAAGCACCTTATTCTCAAACACCCTTAACCTATGTTCCTCTCTCAAAGTGAGAGTCCAAGTTTCACAACCATAAAGAACAACCGGTAATATAACTGTTTTATAAATTCTAACTTTCAAATTTTTTGACAGCAAACTGGATGATAAAAGTTTCTCAACCGAATAACAACACGCATTTCCCATATTTATTCTGTGTTTGGTTTCCTCCCGAGTATCATTTATATTTGTTACTGACGCTCCCAGATATTTGAACTTCTCCACCTCTTCAAAATAGTAATTTCCAATTTTTATAATTCCATTTCGTACAATATTCTCTTCACGAGACATAATCATATATTTTGTCTTTTCGGGATTTACTTCCAAACCTATCTCTTTACTTGCTTCAAGTAAAATTCCCGTGTTTTCCCTAATCGTTTGTGGATTTTCTCCTAACATATTCACGTCATCCGCATAGAGAAGCAGCTGATGTAACCCATTCAATTACAAACCCTCTCTGTTATCCTGGACTTTCCTAATGACATACTCTAGAGCAAAGTTAAAAAGTAAAGGTGATAGTGCATCTCCTTGCTTTAGCCCACAGTGAATTGGAAACGCATCTGACAGAAACTGACCTATACGAACTCTGCTATACGTTTCACTGAGACACATTTTAATTAATCGAACTAGTTTCTTTGGAATACCAAATTCAATAAGAATATCATATAAAACTTCTCTCTTAACCGAGTCATATGCCTTTTTGAAATCTACGAATAACTGATGCACTGTACCCTTATACTCCCATTTTTTCTCCATTATCTGTCGAATACAAAATATCTGATCAATAGTTGATCCATTACGCCTAAAACCACAATGATAATCCCCAATAATATCATCTACATATGGAGTTAATCTTCTCAAAAGAATATCCATATTATGATTATTTTTCAATTTAACTTCATTCTCTATAGTGTACGCTAATGTGCTGTAGACAGTATAATATACACTGCATAATGAATACGTCCACATGGACAGCTCAGTTCGTGAGTAAAAACACTCATTGTTAATACTGTACTGTATTTTGATTAATCAAAAACCTAATGATAATTATCAAACTCAAAATTGCGATATTTCCTAGTTTACATAAATGGATGAACTACGTTTCTACCCTCCTATATCTAGTAAAGTGATTTGTTTGTATATTACGCCAGTATCATCGAACTCCAGTCGTGGAAGGGGATAGCAAACGGTGTTTCCGGTTCTTAATCGTTGATCCAAAGATATAGCCAGGTTAATATTAGAAATGTTAGTGAAAATAAAATGATGACCCTGTATAATCTTATTTGTAAGAATGGACGGCGCTATCGTTACAATATACCGTATGAACCAGTTAGAAGTTTCCGTAATTTTAGGATTAGAATAAATAACTGGAATATTAGAAAAAATGGCAATATCTCTAGACAGGCGAAAGAAGACATTACAGTTTATAAGGTGCACCATCCAACCTTAGTGATCCAGGCCGGGCCGCTGTTGTATGTCTGAAATTCTATATCTGTTAAAAATGAAACACATTTATCTTAGTCTAAAAGTTGTGACACTTTACAGCCTAATTTAATTTAAACCCGCGGTTTAAATAAAGAAGTGTGTTCGAAATACGTCACTCTTTTGTTAGAAGTAAGGAAATCTCGAGCAAACATCTTCCAACCCCTCCTGACAGGGTGGTTTAAATTTCACCCCCTTCCCCTGTCTGCCCATTATAACAACCTCACCTCCCCATTGCGTCGAGACAGACATTGAGTGCAACAACTGCTCATGTCCAATGAGTGTTTGTACAGTGAATGATACAGTGTGTTTCAGATAAATGTTTACTACCGCTGCTTTAAAAATTGCCCCTGACATCAGAGTCAATTTAAGAATTACTTTTGTTCTTCATTCTTTTCTATATCTATATTTGTCTAGTCTTTTGTAGAAACGTCATCTTTAAAGTGAGGTTTATATTAACCTTTGACTACACATCAATGTGTCTACTGGATTTATGATATTCCAAATTATTATTTTTGTATTTAGTCAGCTTTTCGTTGCTTTCCTTTGTAACTATAGGGATTAAAAGAATAAAGTGCTCGTGGTGTTAGAAAGTTTTGAATTTCAAGTGTAATTCATATGCACCGATAGATAAAATTCTTAACATGAAACGATTTTCTATGCATCACACGAGAAAAACTGTAACAAAATTACATTGCCCTTTATAGGAGTTGGGGTAATGCATTCGTGAGTTAAAATACTTAATTTGTTCATTCATAGCCCAGCTTATGCTCCTGGTACAACATTAATCAAATAGAATGCACAACCTGTACTTATTATACTAGCAGATTTACCCTTTTTTATACTTAAGACGTTATGTGGATCACAGCAATTTCTGAAGGAAACAACCTAGACATCCAGGATATCGTCTCTTTGGGTATAGACTATTTCAACAATAACTATAACATATTATTAATTTATAAAAGAATAATGTATTTTGATGCTTCTTTATTTCACTGATTTATATCTTTATACAAAAGGGATCGTGTTAAAAACAGTTGCTGTGGATCTGTGAACTCTGTATCGCATTGTCTTGAAAAAGATTCGCTTGAAAACTTTTTAAAGTGTAAAAGTTTAACAGAATAAATATGGGAAATGCCTGTTATTATTCGGTTGAGAAGCTTTTGTCATCCAGTCTGCTGTCAAAAAATCTGAAAGTTAGAATTTATAAAACATTTATATTACCGGCTGTTCTGTATGGTTGTGAAACTTGGACTCTCACTTTGAGAGAGAAACATAGAATAAGGGTGTTTGAGAATAATGTTCTTAGGAAAATATTTGGGGCTAAGAGGGATGAAGTTACAGGAGAATGGAGAAAGTTACACAACACAGAACTGCACGCATTGTATTCTTCACCTGACATAATTAGGAACATTAAATCGAGACGTTTGAGATGGGAGGGCATGTAGCACGTATGGGCGAATCCAGAAATGGATATAGAGTGTTAGTTGGGAGGCCGGAGGGAAAAAGACCTTTTTGGGGAGGCCGAGACGTAGATGGGAAGATAATATTAAAATGGATTTGAGGGAGGTGGGATATGATGATAGAGACTGGATTAATCTTGCTCAGGATAGGGACCGCTGGCGGGCTTATGTGAGGGCGGCAATGAACCTCCGGGTTCCTTAAAAGCCAGTAAGTAAGTAAGTATGGGCCTTAACAATTACGAACAGCATAAACATTTCACGCAGTTAAAGGAACTCCAAGAATTCCCTATCACTTTCCTTTCTGAAACATAAAATATCTGACATGGGTCTTAAGCCTAGATCTCGAAAACAACCCCTATCTGGTAATAAGTAAAAATGAGATTCGAACTCCATCTGAGCATAGCCCATGCCAGTGGGTGTGCTCTGTGAATTACTGTGATTTTCTGTGATTTTGCATTACAAGAATTAATGAAATATGCTTTAACTTCAACGTAGTTCCTACACTACTCTTTTGCACTGTATTTGGAACTATAGAAAAAACTACGTAAACTTGTACCTAATAAAATGAAGTAAAGCTATGAGCCTAAATGACAATTGACGTCTACAGAAGAACATGAAAGCAAATGCAGTTTAGGTAAATGCAAATGTCTGGTTGCTATGATACGATCGTCTGTCCCGCATTCACGCTGACGTTAGCAGCAGATAACTGGACATACTCCACGTTTCTTCCGCATCTCCCTCCTGAAATAAACATGACCATCAATATTATGATTTCATGTGAATACGGAATAGCGGCAGGGGCGTTCTCTATCGACTATGGCCTCAACTAGAGTGTTTAATGTCGGCGTAACTGTCAACACGGTGTGTTACGTACGATGGTAGAGTTTTTTATATGCTGCACGTGTGGCTAACCTCTAGTGTAGTCTATGTGATGTCCCGATGCTGCAGGCACAGGTTCAAGCCACGGCGAATAGAAACGTGTTTTATAGTAGGCACATTTTTATTCAAAATTCGGAGTAATCTTTGCTACTAGTGCAGTATCAAAGGGATAGTAATGCGTTATAGTCTCTGTGGTTTAAAAGGAACGTTAAATAAAGAATTACAATTACAATTATCATCTCATCGTCTATGAACAACCTCTGTAGTTCAAAAGGAACGTTAAATAAAGAATTACAATTACAAATATCATCTCATCGTCTCTGAATAGCCTCTGTAGTTTAAAGGAAACGTTAAATAAAGAATTACAATAACAATTATCATCTCATCGTCTATGAACAACCTCTGTAGTTAAGAAGGAACGTTAAACATTACAATTATCATCTCATCGTCTATGAATAGCCTCTGTAGTTTAAAAGGAACGTTAAGTAAATAATTACAATTACAATTATCATCTCATCGTCTATGAACAACCTCTGTAGTTCAAAAGGAACGTTAAATAAAGAATTACAATTACAATTATCATCTCATCGTCTCTGAATAGCCTCTGTAGTTTAAAGGGAACGTTAAATAAAGAATTACAATAACAATTATCATCTCATCGTCTATGAACAACCTCTGTAGTTAAGAAGGAACGTTAAACAAAGAATTACAATTATCATCTCATCGTCTATGAATAGCCTCTGTAGTTTAAAAGGAACGTTAAGTAAAGAATTACAATTACAATTATTATCTCATCTTCTATGAATAGCCTCTGTAGTTTAAAAGGAACATTAAGTAAATAATTACAATTACAATTATCATCTCATAGTCTGTGAATAGCCTCTGTAGTTTAAAAGAAACGTTAAATAAAGAATTACAATTACAATTATCATCTCATAGTCTGTGAATAGCCTCTGTAGTTTAAAAGGAACGTTAAGTAAAGAATTACAATTACAATTATCATCTCATCGTCTATGAATAGCCTCTGTAGTTTAAAAGGAACGTTAAATAAAGAATTACAATTACAATTATCATCTCATAGTCTGTGAATAGCCTCTGTAGTTTAAAAGGAACGTTAAGTAAAGAATTACAATTACAATTATCATCTCATCGTCTATGAATAGCCTCTGTAGTTTAAAAGGAACGTTAAATAAAGAATTACAATTACAATTATCATCTCATAGTCTGTGAATAGCCTCTGTTGTTTAAAAGGAACGCTAATAAACAAATACAATTACAATTATCATCTCATAGTCTGTGAATAGCCTCTGTAGTTTAAAAGAAACGTTAAATAAAGAATTACAATTACAAATATCACCTCTGAGTCTATGAATAGCCTCTGTAGTTTAAAAAGAAACGTTAAATAAAGAATTACAATTACAATTATCATCTCATAGTCTGTGAATAGCCTCTGTTGTTTAAAAGGAACGTTAAATAAAGAATTACAATTACAATTATCATCTCATAGTCTGTGAATAGCCTCTGTTGTTTAAAAGGAACGTTAAATAAAGAAATACAATTACAATTATCATCTCATAGTCTGTGAATAGCCTCTGTAGTTTAAAAGAAACGTTAAATAAAGAATTACAATTACAATTATCATCTCATAGTCTGTGAATAGCCTCTGTAGTTTAAAAAGAAACGTTAAATAAAGAATTACAATTACAATTATCATCTCATAGTCTGTGAATAGCCTCCGTTGTTTAAAAGGAACGTTAAATAAAGAAATACAATTACAATTATCATCTCATAGTCTGTGAATAGCCTCTGTAGTTTAAAAGAAACGTTAAATAAAGAATTACAATTACAATTATCATCTCATCGTCTGTGAATAGCCTCTGTTGTTTAAAAGGAACGTTAAATAAAGAAATACAATTACAATTATCATCTCATAGTCTGTGAATAGCCTCTGTAGTTTAAAAGAAACGTTAAATAAAGAAATACAATTACAATTATCATCTCATCGTCTATGAATAGCCTCTGTAGTTTAAAAAGAAACGTTAAATAAAGAATTACAATTACAATTATCATCTCATAGTCTGTGAATAGCCTCTGTTGTTTAAAAGGAACGTTAAATAAAGAAATACAATTACAATTATCATCTCATAGTCTGTGAATAGCCTCTGTAGTTTAAAAGAAACGTTAAATAAAGAATTACAATTACAATTATCATCTCATCGTCTGTGAATAGCCTCTGTTGTTTAAAAGGAACGTTAAATAAAGAAATACAATTACAATTATCATCTCATAGTCTGTGAATAGCCTCTGTAGTTTAAAAGAAACGTTAAATAAAGAATTACAATTACAATTATCATCTCATAGTCTGTGAATAGCCTCTGTTGTTTAAAAGGAACGTTAAATAAAGAATTACAATTACAATTATCTCATCGTCTGTGAATAGCCTCTGTTGTTTAAAAGGAACGTTAAATAAAGAAATACAATTACAATTATCATCTCATAGTCTGTGAATAGCCTCTGTAGTTTAAAAGAAACGTTAAATAAAGAATTACAATTACAATTATCATCTCATCGTCTGTGAATAGCCTCTGTTGTTTAAAAGGAACGTTAAATAAAGAAATACAATTATCATCTCATAGTCTATGAATAGCCTCTGTAGTTTAAAAGGAACGTTAAATAAAGAATTACAATTACAATTATCATCTCATCGTCTGTGAATAGCCTCTGTAGTTTAAAGGGAACGTTGAATAAGGACTTGCAATTACAATTATCATCTCATCGTCTATCAATAGCCTCTGTAGTTTAAAAGGAACGTTAAATAAAGAATTACAATTACAATTATCATCTCATCGTCTATGAATAGCCTCTGTAGTTTAAAAGGAACGTTAAATAAAGAATTACAATTACAATTATCATCTCATCGTCTATGAATGGCCTCTGTTGTTTAAAATAAACGTTAAATAAAGAATTACAATTACAATTATCATCTCATCGTCTATGAACAACCTCTGAAACGTTAAATAAAGAATTACAATTACAAATCATCTCATCGTCTATGAATAGCCTCTGTTGTTTAAAAGGAACGTTAAATAAAGAATTACAATTACAATTATCACCTCATCGTCTATCAATAGCCTCTGTAGTTTAGAAGGAACGTTAAATAAAGAATTACAATTACAATTATCATCTCATCGTCTATGAACAACCTCTGAAACGTTAAATAAAGAATTACAATTACAAATCATCTCATCGTCTATGAATAGCCTCTGTAGTTTAAAAGGAACGTTAAATAAAGAATTACAATTACAATTATCATCTCATCGTCTGTGAATAGCCTCTGTAGTTTAAAGGGAACGTTGAATAAGGACTTGCAATTACAATTATCATCTCATCGTCTATCAATAGCCTCTGTAGTTTAAAAGGAACGTTAAATAAAGAATTACAATTACAATTATCATCTCATCGTCTATGAATAGCCTCTGTAGTTTAAAAGGAACGTTAAATAAAGAATTACAATTACAATTATCATCTCATCGTCTATGAATGGCCTCTGTTGTTTAAAATAAACGTTAAATAAAGAATTACAATTACAATTATCACCTCATCGTCTATGAACAACCTCTGAAACGTTAAATAAAGAATTACAATTACAAATCATCTCATCGTCTATGAATAGCCTCTGTTGTTTAAAAGGAACGTTAAATAAAGAATTACAATTACAATTATCACCTCATCGTCTATCAATAGCCTCTGTAGTTTAGAAGGAACGTTAAATAAAGAATTACAATTACAATTATCATCTCATCGTCTATGAACAACCTCTGAAACGTTAAATAAAGAATTACAATTACAAATCATCTCATCGTCTATGAGTAGCCTCTGTAGTTCAAAAGATACGTTAAATAAAGAGTACAATGGGAATTATCATCTCATCGTCTGTGAACAACCTCTGTAACGTTAAATAAAGAATTACAATTAGAATTATCATCTCATCCGTTTAGACTCTTTCCCAAAGCTTCGGAGGACATTAATTTATTAATTGTTGCAATTATTATGTAATGGATTTTTAATTTAATGTTTACATTACGTTTGCCGTTAATTAAATACTCGAAAATGCATCGAAGAAAGCAACGTCTTCGTAAATTGTCGTATATACTTTTCCTCGTTTTCCATCTAGTACTGTATTTTCATTAGTTATTAATTTTATTTTATTTAGGTAAATACTACGACATTGTTATGTCTGTGAATAATGTACGAGTGAACATTACTTGACTAATTTTTTCACAAAGCATTCTTAAGTTTCTACACACTGTATCAGTGAACACCATTTTACGAGGTGCGCCTAGGTTTGCAATCACTATAATCTCACCGCTAGATGAGGAATGGGGGTGGGGTTAACAACACCCCTTGAGCCTGTCTTGGGTACACATGTTGTATGTGAAGTTATTGGTTTCTGCAGTTCGGGCTTCGAACCTGGCTGGTAGCATTAGTGTCAGCGCTGATTTAGCACCGCTCCATATGTCTGGATACAAACGACCCCTTTCTTCTAGTCTGTTACTCTCCTTGCTGCCAAAGCAATTAGGGCTGAAAGCAGCGCCTGTTTGTTTTCCACTATGGATCAAAGTTAGACCACGATCCAGCGAACCTGGGCCCCATTCCCAGCAGAGAATTTCAGATTTACCTTCTATCTGAAGGAACTCAGTGTATGTATTCTGCTTTGAGTTTGTTCTGTGTTGTTATAAACTGTTTTCTGGCACCATGCTAACCACATGAATTGCTTCAGTGTATCTACACTGCTTAAAGTCACTTCTTACAGGACAGTATTGCCAAATCGTGAATCACAGCGATGCTTAAACACGTACTTTGTTTCAATTCAGCGTACATTTTACTGCCAACAAACGTAGAAGTTACAAACAAGATTTCGAACTACAATGAACAGGAAAGTTTCATTGTCTTTTCAATTTCGTTTTAAGCACGATATTAATAATAATAGTTTTTATTTTCCCTGGCAGAGTTAAGGCCATCAGGCCTTCTCTCCCACTCAACCAGTATCAAATCACATACAGAAAAATACATATCGGTATACAAATATTAACTTAAAAATAATAATAAACATAATAAAGTAAAAAAAGAAATATTGAATACATACACACAATCAGTATCTATATATATATATAATTTGAACTGGTAATGGAAATTATACGAAAACGGCTGAACGGATTTTAATAAATGGCCCCTCATTTTGAAGCTTGGAACCCGAAGTTTTTCGGAAAAGTAGTAGTTTTCAGTGAAATGTCAATTTTCCTACATAATTTTCCTATTTTCCCAAATCCATCTGTTGTCAGTTTTTAAAACTAATTTTGTTGACTCACGGCCGACTTGATTGAATTTCGGAACAAAACACACACTACAATAAACAATATGCTATTACACGAAGGCCCTGACCTGCAGGATTGCCGACATATTTAGAGCTCAATTCAATTTGTTATTAAAAACTTATTCTAAAGCGTATAATTTTCTGAATACAGCTGTGTATTGGATATTCAAATCTACGAAACTTGAGGTGGTTGGATGACATTATTACCATTAGAAATTAAATATTATCACAGTTAATATCATAATGCGTCTGTTCTTCTTTAATTGCACATAATATTGATGCTATATTGATGACATGAAAGTGAAACGTTTTGAGGTTATGTAAGTAAATGTAGAGAATATCTTAATTTAGATCTTCATTTCTATAATTTACTGACTGGCTGCTATATATAACTACAAAACTCAAGTAACATAATAATATTGTTATTAAAAATCAAATATTTTTATACTTATTAACCCAGTGGGGTTGGGTCTTTTTCACATACTTAATGCGGGTGTAGTGTAGATATTGATATGTGTCATTGTCTTCAGTATTGGCTCGAGAAAGTGCAAAGAAAGATAAAAAGGTATTACTTACTAATAAAATAAGAGGCCTAGAAAATTTTGTAGTCTCCAGATCATTTCAGCAAGATCTCTTAGTAGGATAAAATTATTTTACGCTCTACATTTCAAGTTCTACATGCAGCAGCTATACGAAAATGCTATTGTTCGAAAGCTTAGCAAACCTGACATTTTTTTTAACTTTTGCCTACAATCCACAATGACCTGAAATAGCTACTGCTATCGTCCTGACATTGATACTTGCGTTTTCGCGTTGAAACTCAAAAACTGAAGTTGGATAGGTTCAAGAGAAAGTATTTGGCCTAAAAAAATCCATTCAGAGGGAGTATGTTTCATTATTATGGAAGCAAATAACTAACAAAAAGATAAGTATTCTTCATTGAAAATAAATCTGAAAAATTTTTATTTGAACGTCTAATGAACTTAGTTTGGAGCAGCATTTGCTGCACAAGCCACTAGTTAACTTTAAAGTAATAATAATAATAATAATAATAATAATAATAATAATAATAATAATAATAATAATAATAGGTTTTACAAAGCTGCCATATGATCATAGATCCATTAAGCTTAGTTTTTAGTTATTTCTACGTCGTACTGTAAACCAATCTCATAACTTGTTTGCAATTAATACAAACAGTGGGGCCTGAACTAAGAGTTCCACTCCGACGTGATACAGTGAGGAAGGTAGAATAGGTAAAGTCCGTGCACCCAAGTGCGTCGAACTGTTGAATTAGTTACAAAGTTTTCACGATTACATACGAGGAAGTTTATTAATGAAAAAATACACTGACAAGCCATGGGAATTATTTGTAGTTTTTTTGAAAATAATCCTACACAATTCCCTAGATTTGGCACCTACTATTATTCTAATTATTCTATTTTTGTAATAGGAATATACTGTTACTATCTGTGGAATTTCCCAGAATATTATTCCAAAACTCATTACCGAGTGGAAGTATGCAAAGTATATTGTTTTTAAGGTATTGGTATTTACCAGAGTGCTGCATTGGAGTTAAATCGCTCGCTTGAACTCGGTCGAGCGTCGCACCCTCGAGTGAATACGATCGGTCGTGATACGCTCGTAATAAATAGAAGCACAGTACAAGGTCATCTCATCGACATGTCTTATCTTGTATGGAAGGCGACAGATAAGATACACATATGTTTTGCTCACACGGTAAAAATAAGGCTTTATTTTCTGCGTTTATGACAAACGTTTAATGGAACAGTCAATGGAATGTACCAAAACAGGAACAAGAAATTATAAATAAAATAGTATGAAAAACTTCGATATACAGTTATTATTGCTAATTAATAATTATTCAATATTTGATTTACCACATATATAATATGATAGGTCCATACATAGTGTTCCGCCTATTTACTGCGACAATGTAGAAACGTTTTACAAAATATTATTGATATAGCAGTAGATTAATAACAATATTAGTACAGAGATAACGTCACAGAAAATATAATAAAACGAATAATCATGCTGCACAACTGTTACAGACGCAAAGATTGATTGATACACTAATTATTAGAGATTATTATTATTATTATTATTATTATTATTATTATTATTATTACTAGAAAACTTGATACAGTTCTTGCATTATCGTGATTGTGTTCTCCGTTTATAATAATTACATTTACATCCAATAACATCCATCAGATGTGACAAAAACAAAATCACTCCTGTGTGGGGGGGGGGGAAAAACATTTACCTACAACATTTATATTATATTTTAAAGAAAGTTTTGTAGTTGTACTATGGAGAGGTTAGTTAAACACTGCAAAGTTTTGAAGTGATAAACATCTATGATGTTACTACACAGTTCATCACTGTAACAAGAACGAATGTCTAACGCTCGGCTTATACCGTTCGAGGATTTATCGCTCGTGACAATTTTACCCTTCATGCATGTGCGCTATCTATCGGATTATGCTATGAACTATTTGGCGCTCGAGCGAAAACGTCCGATGCAGACCTCTGATATTTACTGTCTCTTGCATAGATCTAATAGCAAAACATGCTGCATTTAGTTTGGGGGTAATTTCTTTAATATGATTTTTCCAATTTAACATATTATTGTCCACACCTGTGGGGTAACGGTTAGCGCGTCTAGCCGCGAAACCAGGTGGCCCGGGTTCGATTCCCGGTCGGGGCAAGTTACCTGGTTGAGGTTTTTTCCGGGGTTTTCCCTCAACCCAATATGAGCAAATGCTGGGTAACTTTCGGTGCTGGACCCCGGACTCACTTCACCGGCATTATCACCTTCATCTCATTCAGACGCTAAATAACCTAAGATGTTGATAAAGCGTCGTAAAATAACCTACTAAAATAAAAACATATTATTATCGATTTGTAAGCCAAGAAATTTGGTTGTTGTTGCATGGCTCAACCCAAAACTAGAAGCACAACCCCTTTTGGAAGGAAATGGTGATTTATTTACTGGCACTCGAATAAAGCAACGTAACACGAGACAGTTTTTAACCAGGCTATCCAGAACGTGTACAGAAATTAGTCTCCGGTAGGGAAATTTCATTGATTGCTGTCAGCCACTGTTCCGGCACAGCTTGTAGCGATCGGTTTTTGTTTCTCCATGTGACCAACCCGGGACATGTAGCGAACATTAGGCTAATGCGTTGCAATTTCCTGCAAGTCTCCTGCGATCCAATTGTAGGCAAACCCTGCCGCATAATTACAAGAGAGGGGGCGGTTAGCAGCGGCGGGGGTTGAAAAGGGAGGGGAGCCCCAAATTAAGCCTCCTTTAACGTATGAAAACTGGACACAATCACATGAAATACACGATGGAGCAGAAAAAGGGAGAATGTTGTGTGTGACAGATAATATCTTCCTTTTTTTTCTCTGCTCCCTTTCATTGCGACGTGAAAAGAGGGGGAGAAAGAGAGCTCACAAGGGATGAAAAGCCCTTGATGCTGCACAGAAAGAGAGAAAATCAGCAACAATTAGATGTAATGAAATGGGTAGAGAGAGCGGGGTTGCGGGTTGAAGGAGATAAAGTTGTGTGTGAGGAAGGACTAAGATGAACAGGCTGATAGGCGCGGTGCATACTGTAGGGGAGCGGCTGCAGCTTTAACGGGGAACACCCCGAGACGAGAGGCCGGTCCTTACAGGGGGTTCACAAACGCCGCGCCTAGTCGCTGAAAGGTCGTTGCTAAGAAACAGGAACGTCGACAGTCGTTTGTCACTGAGAATCGCACCGTTGCCATGGATACACCGCTTGCAGTCCAAGTTTTCAGTTCGTTGCGATCTAGCGGGGTGCATGTTTTGGTCGTTTCTTGTTTTATAAAGCTTAAAAGAATCGTGCGGAAGAGTGGATTCTGGTGTGTTTCATTTTCAAAGAATATCATTAAAATGTGTTAAATGGAACCATGCCTGCAGCTTTCCTGAATATAATGTTCCTCAACTTACACGGCGTATAACATAACTGGAATAGTTTAGACCAGCCGTGGCGAAAACGTGACTCGCGAGACATCGTGGCTCGCAGTGATAGCTGTGCATTTCGCTTGCTTCTAACCTCCGCCAACCCCCACCCTCTCACTCACTGGAGTCAAACTCCGATCCATTTGCATTTGTCTCTGACCTGCGAGTGGCATATGTCTCTCTCAAACTATGTACGAAAGTTCCAAGTAGGATGGAAGGACGTATTTTTTTGCCGTCAACATGATGAGAATATTAAATGTATGATTTGTTCACAAGTATTACGAGGAAAACGGTTGTATAACATAAAACGGCATTATACTACATGTTACTGATGAACATTAAAAGGTTGTGTTGTTGTTGTTGTTGTTGTTATCATCATCATCGTCGTCATCATCATCATCATCATCATCATCATCATCATCATCTCTGTACGTCGACCCTTTTTCAGCAGATGTACGAATAATGCGGTTAGCTCTTCAATTTGAACTCACTGATTTACTATGTGATGTCATGTGAAAGCTAGATGTAAGGACTTGACAAATGTTGAACTTTCAAATCTTTGCCAAAAAATAAATATCCGAAGCTTCGTTCTTTCGCTTGCTCTGTTGAAGCCATGTTCGCTACAACTTACGTTTGTGAAAATTTATTTTCAACAATTAAAATAGTAAAAACCAAATTTATATCACGATTGACAGACAAATACCTTCGTGATCACCTACGACTGGCAGTAAGTGACATAATTCCTGATTTTGAAACTTTGTCGCAGAGACATTCTGAAGACAGTTAATTTGAGGTTGTGATATTGTTCATTTATTGTTCATTTCTTTCTTCGTTACACGTACTAAACATTAGTTTGTAGCCTTGTACTGTATAAAATTACATTTAAGTGCTTGACGTAAGGAAAATGAAAATCCGTTAATAAGTCAGACAGTTGCTTCACTTCCCCTTCGGGTGTCCGCCTCCCTCCATAGGTGCTGTGCACGTTGCAGGTTACACAGTGGCTCGGCGCACGATCACATTTTCGCCACGGCTGATTTAAGAGAAGAGGATACTGGAAATTTGAAATTCCTTGTTATTTCATTTAACCTTACAATTTTTTGTGTGCTCAATAACGGTACATATAAAATCTAAATCGGCAAAATTCAAGCCGTATTTACAAGCACAACGCTCCAAATGACAAATGACAGATGATAATCTCCTAGCAACGCAGAGTTGTAATGAACAAAAACGCTACGAACTTAGGCATTATCATTGGAGAATTGGCTGTTATTCATAGCTTATTACATCCCGTTAAATCTTACAGCAAATTGTATTTTTTATCCTAATTCCTGTATAGACGTTACACGCAACGATAGAGATTCCCTCATACTCTGTCTAGAGTTGTAGTCTTGTACTTGACATTGTTCCTCAAAACAATACAGAACGTGTACAGGGCAAGAGACACACGTCCTGCCCTTGTATAAGGGAGATAAATATGAATGTTATGATGATAATAAAAGTTAAGGGGTTGCATCCATAACGAGGGAAGCCTAGACACAGTTGCGGGATGTTTAATTAGTTTTCTTGCGACGTAAGTAGCTGACAATGGCATCTGGTATCAGACATCGATTCTTCATCTCCGGACCGGAAGTATCGTCACTTGTCATATCTTCCACTTCAATTTACGGGAGGAAACTAACCTCTACGCCGAGAGGGCGTTTCTGTCCCTTTGCACTCTGTTTTCTCTCCCTCCTACTATTTTTAGGGGGAATTGCAAGGAGATAGGATAGCAGAGCCTTGTCTGCCTTATCCACTTCCTCTTGCTTTCTACAGGGTGGTTCAGAGTAATGTGTTGCTTTGTCATTCGCATTTATTTCGGACTTTTGTCTGCAGAATATCTGTGAAATGCAAAGACAGAACTGAAGAAAACTATTTAATTTCCATTCAGAATTTTTCCCTCGCTTTCTCCTAATTCATCGACTTTCTATTAAATTTAAATTTGGCTCTGATTGACTGGACGGTGTGACTTTTGGTGTTCCAAATAAGTACTTTAGTACGATTCTTTGCATCTCTCAGTGCAGTCCCTACCCGGAGATCCGATTGAGGGACTATTTTACCTCCGGAGAATTTTACACTGAGGGACTCCATGAATATAAACAGTGAAAACATATGAATATAAACAGGCAACATATTTGCAACCAAGACCTCTTCAAGTGATATCTCTATCCACTGCTTTTGCTTCAGTAAAGTCTCATTTTACAAACCTATGGATCAACAATTGGCTCTCTTCTGACAAAGGAAAAATTTTACAGTCTGTACAAAAGAAACCAAATGACCTGGAAATGTACAAAAACTTGCCCAGACATGTTCAAACATTTTTAACAAGAGCCGGAACAGGTCACATTGTCACTCAATTGTACCTACACCGATTTCACATTTCTGATAATCCTACTTGTCTGTGGTGTAATAATCATGATGAAGATCTGGAACACATTCTTCTATACTGTCCATCCATAAACCACAAAAGAAGTAAATTAAAATCATCAGTACCAGTTGCAGAAGACACAGCCCTGCAGTATATATTGACTACACCCCACCACTGGCTACTAGCAACAGGCATCTATAATGAACACCAATCAAAATACCCCTCATTTCTCGTGGAAAACAACAACTGAATAGACTTTAGTGGACTTTATGTTGTCAGCAAACAGCTGGATACACTAAGAAGATTGATTGACTTTCTATGTCGATTTTTTATCCTTTATATTCTGATCCATCGTATTCTTTTTCCTTTTGATTCTTCTACTCTGCTTCGTCATCGCTTCTTCTCTTCCTTTCCCTATCTCCTTCTTTTAACGTGAAATGTTGTTTCTGTGTATCGCTCGAGAAAAACTGAATGGTTTGTCCCCGAAACCTGCTGTTTCATTTTCACTTATTTTACAGGAAGGAGAAAAAAATTACCGGCTTTAAAATATACGAGCTAATTTAAAAAATGCGTGTTTATTCTTATCTTACATATAATATGTTATACCATTGTGTGTGAGGGAGAATGGGGGAATGGCGGTCAGCGGGTAATGGCGGTCAGCTTTTATTTCAAAGATCATAGTACTGAGTTACTTCTAGTGAGTGCTGCTCTCTAGCTACTGATTCAGGAAGCCACTGCAATCACTTCCGGTAGCCATTCACTGTAATGATATATTATTATTCAGTACAATTTCAAACAACTCATTGACGTCATATTGATGTGTGACGTACTGTAGCTAATGAGAAAGACAGGGTACGTCGCTACGTCACATAACATGGCCAACATTGAACAAGTTTATATTATGTAAAATATGTACTGCAAAATTTATGTGTTTTTCTTATCAGAACTGGAAAAGTAGAATTATCACCATGGATATAGTCATCTTTTCCTACTTTTTCATTAGGAACAGCAATAAATTTTGCAGTAATATACTGAATTAGATACTACTAGTGGCTTCTGCAGCAAATGCTGCTGCAAACTAAGTTCATTAGACGTTCAAATAAAAATTTTTCAGATTTATTTTCAATGAAGAATACTTGTCTTTTTGATAGTTATTTGCTTCCATAATAATGAAACATACTCCCTCTGAATGGATTTTTTTTAGGCCAAATACTTTTTTTTGAACCTATCCAACTTCAGTTTTTGAGTTTCAACGCGAAAACGCAAGTATCAATGTCAGGACGATAGCAGTAGCTATTTCAGGTCATTGTGGATTGTAGGCAAAAGTTAAAAAAAATGTCAGGTTTGCTAAGCTTTCGAACAATAGCATTTTCGTATAGCTGCTGCATGTAGAACTTGAAATGTACAGCGTAAAATCATTTTATCCTACTAAGAGATCTTGCTGAAATGATCTGGAGACTACAAAATTTTCTAGGCCTCTTATTTTATCAGTAAGTAATACCTTTTGATCTTTCCTTACGAACTGCAATTTTTGCTCTCTCTCTCGAGCCAATACTGAAGACAATGACACATATCAATATCTACACTACACCGCCGTTAAGTATATGAAAAAACCCAACCACACTGGGTTAATAAGTATAAAAATATTTTATTTTTAATAACAATATTATTATCTTACTTAAATTTTGTAGTTATATATAGCAGCCACTCAGTAAATTATAGAAATTAAGATCTAAATTAAGATATTCTCTACATGTACTTACATAACCACAAAACGTTTCACTTTCATGTCATCAATATAGCATCAATATTATGTACAATTAATGAAAAATAGATGCATCATGATATTAACTATAATAACATTTAATTTCTAATGGTAATAATGTCATCAAACCACCTCAAGTTTCGTAGATTTGAATATCCAATACACAGCTGTACTCAGAAAATTATACACTGCAGAATCAGTTTTTAGTAACAAATTGAATTGAGCTCTAAATATGTCGGCAATCCTGCAGGTCATGGCCTTCGTGTAATAGCCTATCGTTTATTGTAGTGTGTGTTTTGTTCTGAAATTCAGTCAAGTCGGCCGTGATTCAATAAAATTAGTTCTCAAAACTCACAACAGATGGATTTTGGAAAATTGACATTTCACTGAAAACTACTATTTTTCCGAAAAAAACTTTGGATTCCAGGCATGAAAGTGAGGGGTCACTCATTAAAATCCGTTCAGCCGTTTTCCCGTAATTTTCATTACCAGTTCAAATTATATATATAGATTAAGAGAATGTGACTTCGATTGTTTTTCAAATGTAAGGTTAGGCAACTGTTCTGATATCAAACGTCGAGGCCCTCGATCACGTCGCATTGGAGCCGCTCCATTGGCATTGTTGCCGCTCTCTCATCTGTTTTCAGTGAGATGCGACATTTCAGGTTAGATATCGAGCCTCATCTTCAGGTGCGGAGTTAAGTGAGTGGGTGGTGGGGGGAGGGATTAAGGCGATAGAATGGTGATGAGAAATTAGAGTGCCAAAATGAACTGTTAATGAAGATGCCGAGAAAGAGGCGAGATAGCGAAGATGGCGCCCTCATCGATTACAAGCTGACAACCAATGTCACGGCGGAAGACGCTGACTTAGTGTCACCGGATTCTGAGTTCGAACACCGAGATAATATGCATGACTAAAGTTTTTTCCGCGATCTTAACAACATTTTCAGAAGACATAATATTCAGTTGAAGACATGTAGTACGTAAGAAGACTTTTGCATAGCAAGTACGGGGAACTTGGTTCTATTCCCTCAAAACTGGAAGATAAAAACTGCGAAAAATGTAAATTTGGTGGCTGTATAATTAAAAAGACAGGAACACAGTGTTTCCAAGTACCACAAGATTATGGGTGGAATTCATAGTCGTCACTTATAAAATGAGTGAACCCTTAAGTAAAAAATGTTTGATTATAATAAGGGAACCCTTAAGTCAATTCCGAATTCATAGACAACACTTATTTTCACGTAATGAGTACTCACTTACAGCTGCCGGACATGACGTCTTAACAAAAGCTGACTCTCATTGAACTAATCGAAAGCAGCTCTGCATGTGGAGTTGCTATAACAACGAGTTATCAATATTATTGTACTGCATAAGTGATATACAGCAATAGTTTCATGATATGTTAAATCCTAGTTGCATGTTATTTATAGTTATAATCAGATATCCTACTAATTGGAACACATGTTCTGTAGTGGTGAATTTCTTAAATAAATAAATTAGCCTATTAGGCCTACTATATAATACTGTATACTGAATTTATTAACGTAGTGTTATATTTACTCTTTAATTTGCCAATTGTAGCTACATTTTACATTTTTGGCTATGATATCTATACTTAACTCTTTTTAATTTATTTTTATTCGGTATGTTTCATTTATATCTATATCTGTGTCTTTTATTTAGGTAGTATCTATTTGTTTTTTTTTCTCATTTTTAATTTTTAATTTGTAATTACACTTGTATCTTGCATTTGTATCTGTTTTATCTCTTTTTTCATGTTATATGCAATTCTATTCTCCATGTCTCTAATATACCTCTTTGGGACACGTATATTTTCCTCATTTCGTTCAGCAAATTCACAAAATCCTCAAAATCATTCTCAGTATCCATTTTGAAAATGAGTGGTCACTTAAGGGTACAGATCAGCTCACTTAAGTAATCACTCATTATGTGAATGAGGGACAACTATGAATTAGAAATAAGTAACCACTTAAGGGTTTACTCATTTATAAGTGACGACTATGAATTCCGCCCTATGTTATTGACACGTTTGCTTCCATGGAGATTATTTGAATGAATTTTCATTAACTACGAATGGGTTTTGACCCGGTGGTAGTTACAGAATAAATAACGATATGATATAAAAACTAAATAAATACAAAGTAGGAACATAAATAAAACAAGTCAACGACATCGAACAGGAGAATACGGTCGAAAGCCTATGACTATATTACGCCGCGTAAAACATGGCGTAATGCATTAGTTCTAATGTGATTTGTATTTTCTCTCAATATTTGTGTAACAACTGTAATCCTAACATGCCAATGACTAAATAGAATTTACATATACTTGGGGACTCATAATAATAATAATAATAATAATAATAATAATAATAATAATAATACTTACTTGCTTACTTACTTACAAATGGCTTTTAAGGAACCCGAAGGTTCATTGCCGCCCTCACATAAGCCCGCCAGCGGTCCCTATCCTGTGCAAGATTAATCCAGTCTCTATCATCATACCCCACCTCCCTCAAATCCATTTTAATATTATCCTCCCATCTACGTCTCGGCCTCCCTAAAGGTCTTTTTCCCTCCGGTCTCCCAACTAACACTCTATATGCATTTCTGGATTCGCCCATACGTGCTACATGCCCTGCCCATCTCAAACGTCTGGATTTAATGTTCCTAATTATGTCAGGTGAAGAATACAATGCGTGCAGTTCTGTGTTGTGTAACTTTCTCCATTCTCCTGTAACTTCATCCCGCTTAGCCCCAAATATTTTCCTTAGCACCTTATTCTCAAACACCCTGAACCTATGTTCCTCTCTCAGAGTGAGAGTCCAAGTTTCACAACCATACAGAAGAACCGGTAATATAACTGTTTTATAAATTCTAACTTTCAGATTTTTCAACAGCAGACTGGATGATAAGAGCTTCTCAACCGAATAATAACACGCATTTCCCATATTTATTCTGCGTTTAATTTCCTCCCGAGTGTCATTTATATTTGTTACTGTTGCTCCAAGATATTTGAATTTTTCCACCTCTTCGAAGGATAAATCTCCAATTTTTATATTTCCATTTCGTACAATATTCTGGTCACGAGACATAATCATATACTTTGTCTTTTCGGGATTTACTTCCAAACCGATCGCTTTACTTGCTTCAAGTAAAATTTCCGTGTTTTCCATAATCGTTTGTGTATTTTCTCCTAACATATTCACGTCATCCGCATAGAATAATAATAATAATAATAATAATAATAATAATAATAATAATAATAATAATAATAATAATAATAATCGTGTGCGGTTCGCACTTCTGCACGTTAACCAACGCTGGATCTCTCTGAGGGGTGCCGCAAGTATCAGCAACTCTTCACTTCGTTATTGAAAAGCAACAAAGTTTGAATGAACTCCTGTGCATACTTTATACTGGAAGTGGAGAAGCTATACAGTAGAAAGGGAACGGTTAGGAGAGTAGGGTATTATGATAAATGTTTGGTAGAATTTTAGTTTTGTCCTTTAAATGTGCAGAAATTTGATCTGAACTCAGGTAACTCTTCGTTTTACAAAGAAATTTTACAATGTTGCATTTGTTCGAATCTAATTTCTGCACATTTAAAGGACAAAACTAAAATTCTTTCAATCGTCTATCACAGTGATGTCAAAGCAAGCCCATTTTTCTGACCTTGACGTCGTGCGCGGGCAGCAAGCGCTAAGTATGGAAAGAGGAAGGGTTGTGTATATGAATAAGCAACCTGTTACTTACTTACAAAAGGCTTTTAAGGAACCTGAAGGTTCATTGCCGCCCTCACATAAGCCCGCCAGCGGTCCCTATCCTGTGCAAGATTAATCCAGTCTCTATCATCATACCCCACCTCCCTCAAATCCATTTTAATATTATTCTCCCATCTACGTCTCGGCCTCCCTAAAGGTCTTTTTCCCTCCGGTCTCCCAACTAACACTCTATATGCATTTCTGGATTCGCCCATACGTGCTACATGCCCTGCCCATCTCAAACGTCTGGATTTAATGTTCCTAATTATGTCAGGTGAAGAATACAATGCGTGCAGTTCTGTGTTGTGTAACTTTCTCCATTCTCCTGTAACTTCATCCCGCTTAGCCCCAAATATTTTCCTTAGCACCTTATTCTCAAACACCCTGAACCTATGTTCCTCTCTCAGAGTGAGAGTCCAAGTTTCACAACCATACAGAAGAACCGGTAATATAACTGTTTTATAAATTCTAACTTTCAGATTTTTCAACAGCAGACTGGATGATAAGAGCTTCTCAACCGAATAATAACACGCATTTCCCATATTTATTCTGCGTTTAATTTCCTCCCGAGTGTCATTTATATTTGTTACTGTTGCTCCAAGATATTTGAATTTTTCCACCTCTTCGAAGGATAAATCTCCAATTTTTATATTTCCATTTCGTACAATATTCTGGTCACGAGACATAATCATATACTTTGTCTTTTCGGGATTTACTTCCAAACCGATCGCTCTACTTGCTTCAAGTAAAATTTCCGTGTTTTCCATAATCGTTTGTGTATTTTCTCCTAACATATTCACGTCATCCGCATAGAATAATAATAATAATAATAATAATAATAATAATAATAATAATAATAATAATAATAATAATAATAATCGTGTGCGGTTCGCACTTCTGCACGTTACCAAACGCTGGATCTCTCTGAGGGGTGCCGCAAGTATCAGCAACTCTTCACTTCGTTATTGAAAAGCAACAAAGTTTGAATGAACTCCTGTGCATACTTTATACTGGAAGTGGAGAAGCTATACAGTAGAAAGGGAACGGTTAGGAGAGTAGGGTATTATGATAAATGTTTGGTAGAATTTTAGTTTTGTCCTTTAAATGTGCAGAAATTTTACAATGTTGCATTTGTTCGAATCTAATTTCTGCACATTTAAAGGACAAAACTAAAATTCTTTCAATCGTCTATCACAGTGATGTCAAAGCAAGCCCATTTTTCTGACCTTGACGTCGTGCGCGGGCAGCAAGCGCTAAGTATGGAAAGAGGAAGGGTTGTGTATATGAATAAGCAACCTGTTGCATTAAGAAAATAGTGGTGCACAAACTTCAAAAGGAACGTGAAATTTTATGTCGTTATTTTTACATTTACATTTTACTAACACTGATTTCTTAATATTGCACTTGTGTTTTAAATCTTAATAACATAATAAAGAGTTAAGAAGGAATATTCACTTAAATTCCATAGTAGTATAATATTATACTGTATTAAGTGGATGAAACACATCATTCATAAAGAAAGTGATATTCCAAAGAAAGAGATTGAGTATGACATGATAAGTTGGAATTGATATTGATGGTATCTTTAGCCTTACAAAAGTAATCAATAAACTAATCAAAACAATATTACAGTACAAAGCAAAGTTACCTAGATGCTGTATCTGTTTTAAGTGTAACTAATATTACATAACAAAACTCTTATCGCATTATGCTTTTAAGGTGATATTTGTGAGCAACTTCCTATCATCAGAATATTAAATTATTTTCTGGAAATCTGCTGAAGCTATAGAGCTGACATTTTTACAACACATGGGCACGTATCTTTTGCTTATGATGTAACAGTAGTTGCTTTGTTAATTCATTTCCTTACAACAATTTCCATGCGAATATTTTAAAAAATTTCAATACACTGTCTTCAGTAATACGTATATACGGTATATTAGATTTACGAAAACATTCTGTAAGGCTACTAAATAAATAGGTCTATACCTGAAAATTTCACTTTTCTATACGGAAAGTTGGCAAAATATTTCTTTTGAATAAAAAAATCGAACTTGTGAAAAAAGAGCATTAAAATTAAAACTTACATTCTTATAATGCACTTATACTTCTCAGGCAAATCTAAAAATTAACATGGATACAGTTTTAATAAGTTCTCTTCCCTTTATCTATTGAATCAGTGCTGGCCATCCCTGAATATAGCTCGACCAAGCGGCATATACCACCTCTTTCGTCTGTCTCTTTCCTTTCCGCTGTAAAACGCTCAGGCTTTCCTGGGCTCTAAAGCGCGCGCTTGCTCCTGTTGGCATCAATTGGCATGCCTGGTCTATCATCATAATACACTGCCCTCTTAAATTGACTGAGCACATTGGAAATTAAGTCAATGGCGTTTCCCATACGCTAAGAAATGCTCATTATAAATCAATTATTTTTATCTCTAAAAGGAAGAAAAAATTAGCAAAATTGTATTATACTTTTTTGCTTGAAATATCTCGAAGAATAGCCCCTTGAAATTAATGACATTATTTACGGTTTACCCTATAAATATTTCTAAGGAAGAAATAGTACAAGACTTCACCCACTTGCAACACGCTTAATGTGGTTCTGTGATATGGGAAGTTGTATTCAGTATCCATTGTTTTGCCTCGAAGAGCCTAGGAATTTCGTCTATAGTCGGCAACAAATACTTTGTCTGCTCGCACCCTTAACAATACGATTTTCTGCCTGTTCAGCAGTATAAACTTCAAATATCTTATAACGAAAAGTGGACATAATTATATTTGTTCTAAACGCCCCTCGCATTGTATTAAATCGCCTCTCTCATTGGTCAGTTTATTACTTATAATAAAAAAGAAGAAAAAAAAAAGGTAAAACTCGTTTGATGATTCTTGACGTTGAGTATAATCGTTCGCTTTTTATTTTAAATAATGATCTGTAATTTTTTGACAAAAAATTGTCCATGTTGAATCTTTCGTACACTACTTTTAACACTTGAATATAGATAATTGATTAAATGGCGTTCTTACTCGTGTTAATTATGTAAGCATGTGTGGCTTACAGCTGTTTCGGTGCTACTTTACAGTATCCTCAGAGCCTACTATGTCTCGGCGCCATCTTAACTTCGTTGCCTGTTGTGTGGGTGCGTTCATATGATAAGAGTTGTGTCAAATAGTGTGTGTGTTCTGAAATTGATCTATGTGTTGAGAATTTGATCAGGGTGTGTTTTAGTGTGTCTGTATATTTCATATTTTCTAGTGTGTTGAGTTTTTGGTTCTTGGGTTGTATGTGTAGGATTTCCATGTCTGTATTTATGTTATTGTATGTGTGGTTAGCATTAGTTATGTGTTCGGCATATGTAGATGTATTGTGTCCTCTGGTTATTGCTTTAATGTGTTCTTTGCATCGAGTTTGGAATGATCTGCCTGTCTGTCCAATGTATAAACTGTCGCAACTATTGCATGTGAGTTTGTATACGCCTGTGTGGTTGTATTTGTTTGTGTGTTGAGATGTCTTTGTAGTGTGTTTTCTGTTCTGTATGCTATGTTGTACTTCTGTTTTCTGAAAGAGGATGCGATCTTGTGTGTGTATTTCTTGTGTTTGTGTTGTGTTTTGTGTGTTTTGTGTTTGTTGAGTTTTTGTTTTGTCTTCCTTATGATGTTGTCTATTATGTTTGGGTTGTAACCGTTTTCTTGTGCTATGCATTTGATTGTGTTCACTTCTTCATTGTAGTGTTGTTGGCTCATGGGTATGTTGAGTAATCTGTGTACCATTGTCCTGAATGCAGCATGTTTGTGTTGTATTCATTCATTCATTCATTCATTCATTTATTTTATTCCATAGATCTTACATGAGCAATGAAGCTTTAAGATGTGGAACATGTCAACATTTTACAATATTACAATTACAATTTTTACAAATTTTTATAGTTTTACAATTTAGTAATTTTCTACAATTTTTACAATGTTGTACAATTTTTTTACATTTTGGCGAGATGTAGTGAGATGAAATGAGGTCCGAGGATTCGCCAAAATATTACCCGGCATTTGCCTTTTCGGTGGGGGAAACCTCGGAAAAACCCAACCAGGTAATCAAATCAAAGGGGGTTATCAAATCAAAGGTGTTGATGCCAAGGACTCGCCATAGACCATCCGGCTTCAGTCCCACGACTGTGGAAAACCTCTGAAGAAACCAAAGTCCAAAGGGGGATCCAACCCAAGCCCGAACGTAGCTCCGGAACAGCAGCCCAGCGAGTCTGCCGACTGAGCTACATCGATGGCTCTACTAAAAGTATACAATACATAGCCAATCAGATTATTAAATTTACAAACGCAAACGATCATTCATAAGTTGAGCTATATGTATAATACAAAACAATTTAATTAAATTTAAGGCATAAACAATTCAACAGAAATTGATAATACATATCATGCAAACTACTTCAAATTACAAACACAAACGATTTATCAGTAGAGCTATATAGATTACTATTCAATTTAAAGCATATACAATTCATCGGCCAAAACTGTACAAATATATACAATACAAAGTAGCATACTTTCATTAAGCTATACAAATTTGTGCAATTAATATCAAGTAGATTAATTCAATTTATAATCATAAACAATTCATCAGTTGAGCTATACATATTACCATTCAATTTACAGTAGGTCTATATACAATTCATCAGTAGAGCTACACAGACTAGTAATCATTTTAAGAACATATACAATTCATCAGCCAAACTATACAAACATATACAATCAAATTAGTTCAATTTACAAACTTATTTTCGTTAAGCTATACAATTCATATGAAGTAGATTAATTCAATTTATAAGCTTAAACAATTCATCAGTTGACCTATACAGTATACTATTCAATTTACAGTACATACAATTCATCAGTTATGCTAAACAAAAAATACAATACATAGTAAACAGATTAAGTCAATATAAAAACATATTTTAGTTGAGTTATATAAAATTGTACATGTCATTTAAGTAGAATAATTCAATTCACAAGCATAAACAATTCATCAATTCATCAATTGTGTATGGGGTGGTTAGATGTGTTGTGTATGTGTGTGGTGGTGATGGTTGGTTTTCTGTATATTTTGAAGATGTGTTTGTTGTCAACTTTTGTTATGGTGATGTCTAGGAAATTTATGGAGTTGTTTTCAAGTTCCAGTGTGTATTGGAGTTTTGGGTGTATTTTGTTTATGTATTGGTGTAGTTTGTGTATCTGTGTTTTGTTTGCTTTGTATAGTATGAGTATGTCGTCTACGTATCTGTGCCAGTATATTATGTTGTTTGCATATTTGTAGTGTTCATTGTTGAATATGTGTGTTTGTTCTATGTTGTGTAAAAATATCTCTGCTAGTATGCCACATAATGACATAATTAACACGAGTAAGATCGCCATTTAATCAATAATTTTAAAAAATTGTTATATTTTGTGTGCATAATTCCGTGAAAAATCGACCTGTAGATACTGATTAAGAACAAAATCCGGTCAAAAGTTAATTGTACATAGACTAGCTATCAGAGATACATGAAATGTCCAACGCCCTCTTTCGGTCAGGGAAAGCAATCACATTTATTTTCGCATTAAATCTCGAAACCAATTTTCTGCAGCGTTACTCTTCCAGAAATGAAGACATGAAAACACAATTTAATTAAGTTTTTTCGCTGCTGTGTAAATGTATGGAGATGCATTATTTCGCACGGAAACTTTGTTTTCATTGTCATGTTCATATAAAATCTGTGTAAATTTGGAAAATTCAAATTAATTTTTAAAAAGGCATAAAATATTTGAGTCATCATTAAATGTAACGGACAAGATAATGGTCCTCACATACTTGTTTTGCTAAAATTTGAATTCCTCAAATCTATAGCGTCATTGCAGCAAATAGTTCAGTATTAGCATATTAAGATTAAATGCAAATGTTGTAAAATTGACAATTAATATGTAATGCATTTATTATTATTATTATTATTATTATTATTATTATTATTATTATTATTATCATCATTGCTATCTCTGTTTTTCTTTCTTTTTTTTTTCTTGTATTAGCTCGATGAGACCTCTATAGTGTTCTTTTGATTTAATTTGTACTATTTTCATCAGCGTCTGTATTTATTTTTTTGTATTTATATGTGCTATCTTGTAGGATGGAAGAGAAGGCCTCATGGCCTTAATCCTGTCACATTAAATATATTATTATTATTATTATTATTATTATTATTATTATTATTATTATTATTATTGTTAAATGTGATTTACAAAAACTGCATGCACTTCCATAAGAATTAAAAGTTGTTGTTGTTTTCTAATGCCAGGCGTTTGACAATAAAGTCATTTGACCTCTTGCACTCCAATATTTTTCAAAGATATTATCATGACCAGCCACTGAAGCACAGATTTTGAGGTGTTCCGAATCCATTTCTCGGTTTGAGTTGCACAATGGGCAGTTAGGGGACTGATATATTCCAATTCTATGCAGGTGTTTGGCCAAACAATCATGGCCTGTTGCCAATCTAAATGCAGCTACAGACGATTTGCGTGGTAAATCGGGAATTAACTGTGGATTATGATGCAGAGAGTTCCATTTTTTCCCTTGGGATTGTGTTATCAAATTTTGTTTGTAGATTTAGTAACAGGTCTGTAAGTAGCAGTGCTGCCCTTCTTTGCTAAAGCATCTGCATTCTCGTTTCCCAGGATTCCACAATGGGATGGTATCCATTGGAATATAATTCTTTTATTGAGTGATATTAATTGAGAGAGCATTTTAGTTATTTCTGCTGTTTGAGATGAAGGTTTGTGTTTAGAGACTATTGATAGATTAGCTGCTTTGGAGTCTGACAATATAACTGCATTCTTAAATTTATTGATGTGGCATAGAAGATTCCTGAGACTTTCACTTATTGCAATGATTTCACCATCAAAACTTGTTGTTCCATATCCAAGAGATCTATAAAGTGAGAAGAGACAGCACGTAACACCTGCACCGGCACCTTGTTCTCTGGAGATCAAGGATCCGTCGGTGTATAAATGAAGCCAGTTTTGTGGAGGGTACCTAATATTAATTGTCTCTAAAGACAATTGTTTCAGTATTTCAGTGTTTACTTCTGATTTCAGTATTTCTTCTGTTAAATTTAGATTATATTCTATATTTAATAGAGTTAAAGGGTTTGGTTTAATTTGTAAGTGTTCTTTTAAATTCGGGATATTGATTTTCTGTTTTAATTCTTGAACAATGGATATGAAACTTTTTTGAGTTTCCAATCTACAGAGAGGACTGTATGAATGTCAATTGTTTCCTGGTAATCTGATAAGTTTTTCATATTGAATCAGTGATTTTTCTTCTATTGTCAGTTTGATGCTGTTAATATAATGATTAATATAATAATTAAAAGTTAAAACTCTTATCGTAGCAGAAAACATTGACTTGATAACATCTTATTCGCTTTCAAGAGAAGCTGTGAGAACAATTTATTTATCCGCTTGTTTTATGTTTAGTTACAAATTCCAAAGATCTTAATTAAATGTAATAGCTTTTCCCATGGTATTGACTGGTTTATAGGAAGCGATGTTCTCTTTTTTGTCCTTGTACTAATTTTGCCTCGTAATGTCTTGTCTCCATGGTAGCAGTTCCTCGTATATCAGGACGATGTGTGTGACATCTATCGGACACAGCACAACCAGCTCTTGTGTGATGTATTTATAAGCCCGTTGCCAGCTCTAATAGAATGTCACTGCCTCCTGCAGTCTATTTGGAGACCAGCAAATATATGGAACTCGGAGCTACAAGGCAAATACTTCGAAGGAAATGTTACTATTTTTTTAACATAGTATGTTTATTGCTTCATAGATATATTTCACGATTTCCTTAAACCATTTTTCTCACAATAAATAGAAGTCTTGCTAAGCGTCGGCTTTCTGCGCTGGAGTACTAGATTCGAATACCAGCAATTTCTAATGAAATTTATCTTGACATAGATACTAGCAAGATTCGAAAAATACCCATTCACTGCTTTGGTTACAACAAGAAGTCCAACCGCAGAATGATTCTGGCAATTTTGCTTATTTTTACGACATGATGAAGTGCAGAGAAATATCAATACGGTAGCATGAGACCACAGAACTTAATGATTATATGTATAATAATAATAATAATAATAATAATAATAATAATAATAATAATAATAATAATAATAATAATAATGATTTATTTTAGCTGGCAGAGTTAAGGCCGTAAGGCCTTCTCTTTCACTCAACCAGCAAAAAGTATATATACATATGCATGAACTTACAAAGAATTTAACAATTTGATTTAGATGAGAGTTACATGTATACAAGAGTTATTTACGAATTAAACAACAAAATACTATGAACTATTAATGAAACACTCAAATACAAACTATGTAGCAGAATTAAGGTAAAATACATAGAATGTTAATATATTTCAAATAATATTAGATAATAGAAAGAGATTATTATGAGACAATTTTGAAAATACAGCACTATCAGGATGATGTCTAAAGAAAGAAGTAACAATGTAGTCAGTGATAGTTTAAATCAGTATGATTGGAGTGAAATGCTAATAAGGTTATCTTTTAAGCTGTTTTTAAAGGTGTTTATTGTCTTGCAGCCCCTAATACTTTGTGACAAGGAATTCCATTGACGCGAGGTGGATACTGTAAAAGATGATGAATAACAAGATGTTCTATGAAGCGGTATACTTAGCGTGCCACAGATAAGTGATCTGGTATGTACGTCGTGGTTAGAGTATAGATAAGAGAAACGAGACGAAAGGTAATTTGGTGTTGAGGTGTGCAGAATTCGAAAGAGTAAAGACAAAGAGTGTAAAGTTCTGCGTTCTTTAAGTCGGAGCACGAAAGACTTGCGAAGGACGGTGATATGTGATCATATCGTCGGATGTTGCACACGTATCTGACGCACATATTCTGAGCTCGCTGTAACTTGACTGACAGTTCAGAACTTAGGCCACTTAACAAAACGTCACAATAATCGAAGTGCGGCATTACTAGGGTTTGTACTAGGGTAAGGAGATAGTCTAGAGTTGTATGCAAGACGTATTTAAAAAGAAGGTAGAAACGTTTCTTTCGTAAATCGACGTTGCCACAGCAACTGAGTTAAAACAAAAGAAAACTCAGAAGGGATATTAAAGCCACTATTTGAGAATGAAACGCAGCAAAGCAGTATCGGTCACTTATCTATACTAATAATAAATCTGTAGCCGAAATTTTTCTGGTAATTTTCGATTTTCCAAAAATAATTGGTGTTAACATGTATAATTAATCATCCTGAAATCGAAAATCGCTTTTTTGAAAATTTTGTCTGTCTCTCTGGATGTTTGTTACCTTTGTTACCTTTTCACGCGATTAAAATTGGAACATACATTAAGTTCGTTGTAACTTAGATTTTAGGCTACATGGCATTCAAAATACTTTATTTAAAAGGGGGGTTATAAAGGGGCCTGAATTAAATAAACCGAAATATCTCGCTTATTATTGATTTTTGTGAAAAATGTTACATAACAAAAATTTCTTTAAAAATAATTTCCGATAAGTTTTATTCCAGGCAAAATTTTGATAGGACTGATATTTAAGTCTGTCTGTCTGTCTGGATGTTTGTTACCTTTTCACGCGATAATGGCTGAACGGATTTAGATGAAAATTGGAATATAAATTAAGTTCGTTGTAACGTAGATTTTAGACTATATAGCATTCAAAATACTTTATTTAAAAGGGGGGTTATAAGGGGGCCTGAATCAAATAAACCGAAATATCTCGCTTATTATTGATTTTTGTGAAAAATGTTACATAACAAACAATTCTTTAAAAATAATTTCCGATAAGTTTTATTCCAGGCAAAATTTTGATAGGACTGATATTTAAGTCTGTCTGTTTGTCTGTCTGGATGTTTGTTACCTTTTCACGCGATAATGGCTGAACGGATTTCGATGAAAATTGGAACATAAATTAAGTTCGTTGTAGCTTAGATTTTAGGCTATATGGCATTCAAAATACTTTATTTAAAAGGGGGTTATAAGGGGGCCTGAATTAAATAAACCGAAATATCTCGCTTATTATTGATTTTTGTGAAAAATGTTACATAACAAAAATTTCTTTAAAAATGATTTCCGATAAGTTTTATTCCTGATAAAATTTTCATAGGACTGATATTTAAGGATATGCAAGAGTTTTAAAATAACAATACAATACATTTCCACCGCCGCCTCAGATTATAGTGTCGTTGTTCCGTAACTGCTATGTGCAAAATATTAAATTTTTTAGTAGGAAGAAAAACAAATTTATTCATTCTATGGCAGTAGTGCATAGGAGATCGTGAATTCTTACATTTTTACACAATCAACTCTATTAATTTGGAGTGATTTATTAAAGGATGCATTCAAGACTAATTTAGAAAAATGTTAAACGAATTATGTTTGCACCAAATGAGTGGTCTCTGGTCCAAAATGAAAGCATTTTAATTATTTAAATACAATTTAAATTAAGTAGCATTTTAAACGATTTATTCTTCTATCAAACACGAATGTTCCCTGGACGCAATGTTCTATTTTAATTATGTAATTACTTTATATTTATTTCTAATAAGTGCAGCGGAGCGCACGGGTACAGCTAGTTTGTTAATATAGGCCTATATATATCATAGTTAATGCATTTATTGTATGATTTTTTTTTATAATTTGTAATTTGCCATTAGCATTTATCGAAACCCTATCTCCTTGCGCTCGATCTCGGCCGCTTAAGAAATTTACACATTTACCGGCACCCGCAAACTGTGATGTGTTTTCGTTCAGCTAAAGGAGGGTGAGGAAATAAGTTGGTTCCCATGGCAACCCAAGTATGAAAAAATGCCTTGGAGAGTTGCCTGTTGAATTACTCCAGAGGCTGGTCTGATGTAAATCTTGTTCTCAAGAAAGTTAAAGCGAGTGAAAGATATGTCCTGACTTTTGGATGACCCTATAATTAGAAGTGTTTACTTGCTCTGCAATTCGTACGGCGAGAAAGCAAACTATTCGCTGCTTGCTTTTGTTGCAACTCTTGTTCATATCTTGAGCCGGTTAATGACTTTATTGAACCATTTGTTGACATAGTTCCAGAAATAGCCCCTAGAGTGCTGTTGTATTTGCCGCAAATGAATACAGCAATAGGAAGCACTTTGTTCAGATAATTGATTCGTTTTTGTTTAACGGAAGCTCGTGAAGGCGAAGTAAACATCATTAATCGTGTAGACCACGTGATGGCGGGAGAGGAAAATGTATATAAGAACAGTGGCAACTTTGATATGTCAGAACTGTGTCAATATTTAACGTTGCTATGGAAATACTCTGACGTCAAAGTTGAAAAAATACGATGAAGATCGTCACGATGTCCCCATTCATCACATTTTATTATCGACTATAGTGTCAGCAGTTGGTTCGGAAATAAAAGTGGGTTTTTCTGCGTGAAAATATTCGCACGCCGCGAGGTTTGTGAACTGCCGTCGATGCGTACAGAAATAGTGGCATGGCTCAAGACTTGCGGACGGAAATATTTTGTTCACGATCAACGCTCTCCTCTGCCTTCTCATTTTTAATTCTGTTTCCCTCCTTCCTTACCTCTTCACCGCCATTATTCACTCTCCACTCTTCCCTTCCTCATCTTATTCCTGTTCGTCATTACCCTCGCTTATTTCTCACCCCCTTCATTACTTCCCTTAAAATAGACGCTTGGCGGATTTATTCAATAAGAGAATGAACATTGTTTATGAAGAAGAAGATTTAATTCGTCCACTGCCGAAAATACTGAACTGGGTGCACTTGTATATACCTTTGACTACGACGCGTTATGGACAAAGAAGTGAGGAATAAGTGAAAGAAGAATATGAGGAAGAAGTGAAAGAAGAAGAGAAGGAAGAACTTGAGGATGAAGAACGGGAGGAAGAAGTTAAAGATGATGATGAAGAACGAGAGGAGGAAGATGATGAAGAGCAAGAGGAAGAAGGTGATGAAGAGCAAGAAGTGGAGGAAGAGCGGGAGAAACAAAGGGAGGAAGTATAGGAAGAAGAACGGAAGGAGAAGTGGAGGAAGATGATGAACAAGAGGAAGAAGGTGATGAAGAGCAAGAAGTGGAGGAAGAACGGGAGAAACAAAGGGAGGAAGTATAGTAAGTAGAACGGAAGGAGAAGTGGAGGAAGATGATGCAGAACAAGAGGAAGAAGGTGATGAAGAGCAAGAAGTGGAGGAAGAACGGGAGAAACAAAGGGAGGAAGTATAGGAAGTAGAACGGAAGGAGAAGTGGAGGAAGATGATGAACAAGAGGAAAAAGGTGATGAAGAGCAAGAAGTGGAGGAAGAACGGGAGAAACAAAGGGAGGAAGTATAGGAAGAAGAACGGGAGGAAGAAGTTGAGAAAGATGATTATGAAGAACGGGAGAAAGAAGTTGAGAAAGATGATAAAGAACGAGAGGAAGAAGTTAAGGAAGATGATGAAGAACAAGAGGAAGAAGATGATGAAGAGCAAGAAGTGGAGGAAGAACGGGAAAAAGAAAAAGAGGAAGGATAGAAAGAAGAACGGATGGAGTGAAGAAATAGAGTAAGAATTGGAGGAAGAATTTGAGTAAGAAGTGGAGGAAGAACGAGGGAAAGAAAGGGAGGAAGGCTAGGAAGAAGAATGGAAGGAAGAAGTTGAGGATGAAGTGAAGAAGTAGAGTAAGAATTGGAGGAAGAAAGGGATGAGGAATAAGAGGAAGAAGATGAGGAAGAAGATGACGAACAGGAGGAAGAAGGGTTGAATAACGAGAGAAAGAAGAAAGGAAAGGAAAAGAAGTTGAGGATGAAGAACGAAAGAAAAAAGTTGAGGTTGAAGAAATGGAAGAAGTAGAGGAAGAAGTGGCAGAAGAAGTTGAGGACGAAGAGAATGAAGAAGTGAGAAAGAACGGGAATAGTGGAGGTAGGACGGTACCGTAGGAAGAAATGAACGGAGAGAAAAAAGTATCAAGGAAGAAATGAAAGGAATACAGGAAGAACATTAGAAAGATTTGGAAGTATTGTGAACAAAGAAATGGAATGATAGGATGGGAATGTAAATATGAGGAAGAAGAAATGAGGAGGGAAGGAACAGGAGATGAATGCTGAAGTCAGAAGTGAAGAGGAAGCATTTACAAGTGACCAATCCTTCACTTGCTTCCTCTGTGAGGAGGTTTTCGTCTAAAGAAGAAGAAAATCCATTTTACTGCACGCCGTCTATTGCTCGTGTTAACTAGTTAGGGAAATGTTTAGGTAATATTTGGTTCAATATGTGTATTATAACAACATAAATCGCTGCTTGGAAACCCTTTCAGCCCTACGAATGCTTTGCTTACAGGAATTCCTAATACACACACAAAGGCATATTGGATTCTTTGTCCATATGCTAGGGCAATTCTGTATTACCATCGAGGAAGCAGAACTCCGAGGAAAGAAAAGAGGCGGTGCAAAATTGGAAATGCCAGGTGGCGTGGGGGAGGGGAGAGTTTCTTTTTTTGGACTGTTGGACAAGAGTCACATGACTGCAGACATCACCCAAGGGACAATTGAACAGGGCAGGCTTCCTGGCAACGTGCCTTGCCCGACTTTGTACCACATTCCGAGTCGGGCGAGATTCTTCTCGATTCAAATCGATAGATAGCTACATACCTCGTCATGTGTCTCTGTTGTAACTACGCTTTTCTTTACACCTGGCACTTAGCAACACAATTCTGTGTTTCCATGCCTGTCAGTTTGTATGTGATCACTCTTTTGTTTTGTTTTTATACAAATAACGTTATTCTGTGGTCACTACGATGAAACGGACAGATTTACGCCTAACACCGACGCAAATTCGTCTTTGGATGCTAATAACTTAATGCCTACGGCTATTAATAGGAACATGTTTTATATGAATGAAAGAAAAAAATACCTATGTATCCAAAAATTATGTTTATTTTAAAAATGTGTGGAATGCTCCCAGAGCCCGAGTATGTAGGCCTACTCTTTCTGAGGTTGATAGAAAGAATTTTTATATATAAAATATGTCTTTATTCTAGCAATACATTTATTATTATTATTATTATTATTATTATTATTATTATTATTATTATTATTATTATTATTCGTGGCGAGAATATTGTACGAAATGGAAATATAAAAATTGGAAATTTATCTTTTGAAGAGGTGAAAAAGTCCAAATATCTTGGAGCAACAGTAACAAATATAAATGATACTCGGGAGGAAATTAAACACAGAATAAATATGGGAAATGCCTGTTAATATTCGGTTGAGAAGCTTTTATCATCCAGTCTGCTGTCAAAAAATCTGAAAGTTAGAATTTATAAAACAGTTATATTACCGGTTGTTCTGTATGGTTGTGAAACTTGGACTCTCACTTTGAGAGAGGAACATTGGTTAAGAGTGTTTGAGAATAAGGTGCTTAGGAAAATATTTGGGACTATGAGGGATGAAGTTACAGGAGAATGGAGAAAGTTACACAACACGGAAATGCACGCATTGTATTCTTCACCTGACATAATTAGGAACATTAAATCCAGACGTTTGAGATGGGCAGGGCATGTAGCACGTATGGGCGAATCCAGAAATGCATATAGAATGTTAGTTGGGAGGTCGGAGGGAAAAAGACCTTTAGGGAGCCCGAGACGTAGATGGGAAGATAATATTAAAATGGATTTGAGGGAGGTGGGATATGATGGTAGAGACTGGATTAATCTTTCTCAGGATAGGGACCGATAGCGGGCTTATGTGAGGGCGGCAATGAACCTCCGGGTTCCTTAAAAGCCAGTAAGTAAGTATTATCATCATCATCATCATCATCATCATCATCATCATGTCCACACCTGTGGAGTAACTGTCAGAGCATCTGGTCGCGACATCAGGTGGCCCGGGTTCGACTCCCGGTCGGGGCAAGTTACCTGGTTGAAGTTTTTTCCGGGGTTTTCCTCAATCCAATATGAGCAAATGCTGGATAACTTTCGGTGCTGGACCCCGGACTCATTTCACCGGCATTATCACGTTCATTTCATTCGGACGCTAAATAACCTGGATGTTGATACAGCGTCGTAAAATAACCCAATAACCAATCATCATCATCTACTAATAGAAATATAAAAATTGGAAATGTATCGTTTGAACAGGTGGAAAATTTTCACATATCTTGGAGCAACAGTAACAAATATAAATAACACTCGGGAGGAAATTAAACGCAGAATAAATATGGGAAATGCCTGTTATTATTCGGTTGAGAAGCTTTCATCATCCAGTCTGCTGTCAAAAAATGTGAATGTTAGAATTTATAAAACAGTTATATTACCGGTTGTTCTGTATGGTTGTGAAACTTGGACTCTCACTTTGAGAGAGGAACAGAGGTTAAGGGTGTTTGAGAATAAGGTTCTTAGGAAAATATTTGGGGCTGAGAGGGATGAAGTTACAGGAGAATGGAGAAAGTTACACAACACGGAACTGCACGCATTGTATTCTTCACCTGACATAATTAGGAACATTAAATCCAGACGTTTGAGATGGGCAGGGCATGTAGCACCACAAACTTTACACTCGTGCCAAGAAGATAACTTTACGATTGTGTGCCATACAATATTTTTTGTACGATACCACAAATTTACTTTAAACAAATATTTCAAGTTGTAGAGGTTATAAAATCACAATGTCATGACCGTTTAAACTCAGAACCATTAAGTAAGTAAGTAACCGTGGAATGGCAGGCTGTTTTAATTCATGTTCACGATTTCATGGCCGTCTAAACCGGTCACATAATCAACAACGCAGTTAGAAACAGTTGCATGATAATCTTGTTACATTGAGTACTAAACGTAACTTCAGAATAATAAGGGCTAAAATGTAGATATGAATGTTAAATGTGTTAGCTACTGTGTTACGTGTAATATTCACGTCATGAAAGATCTAGGTAATGCATTAGTTTCTTACTGAATGAAGTTTGTGCATTGAATATTGCATGCGTAAAATGAATTGTACGGTGTTTTAAAGGCTCAGTTTAGTCACTGATAAGGGGGTAAAATGCAACTTTACGCACTGTTGTAGAAAAAAAGTGTTTTCAATTGAATTTATAATGTCTTTATCAGTAAAATTGTGTGTGTTCATTTGTTCGACTCTACGTCACACCAACAGCAACTGCTTGTGAATTACGTATCGTGTAGGGTAATTAGGGTAAGAAGTAGAAACTAGGCCTACGTGTGTAAACTGGAACTTTACTGTAAACTAGAGAAACTTGAATATAAAATAAAATAGACCTTGTCATTTCCCTTTTTTATGACATAAAATAATAGAAATTACTTAAGAAATTGAGAAAACATAATGAATTTTAATCATAACGACGCATTTAATGGATTAAATGTTTTTTATGGTCAAGTTTACCCCAGTTTACTGCATGGAAAATATTTCATTTCAGAGGAAATAAGGATGGAGTAAGCCACGCGGTATTTCCTGTAATAGGTCTTCCCTAAAAAATCTTGGCCCCCAAGCAAAAACAGAAATGACACCATTGTATGAGATACCGGTACGACATTTGTATTAAAAAAAACGGAAGAAATGTCGATTAGTACTTACTTACTTACTGGCTTTTAAGGAACCCGGACGTTCATTGTCGCCCTCACATAAACTCGCCATTGGTCACTATCCTGAGCAAGATTAATCCAGTCTCTATCATCATATCCCACCTCCCTCAAATCCATTTTAATATTATCTTCCCATCTACGTCTCGGCCTCCCTCAAGGTCATTTTTCCTCCGGCCTCCCAACTACCAATCTATATGCATTTCTGGATTCGCCCATACGTGCTACATGCCCTCCCCATCTCAAACGTCTGGATTTAATGTTCCTAATTATGTCAGGTGAAGAATACAATGCGTGCAGTTCTCTGTTGTGTAACTTTCTCCATTCTCCTGTAACTTCATCCCTCTTAGCCCCAAATATTTTCCTAAGCACCTTATTCTCAAACACCCTTAACCTATGTTTCTCTCTTAAAGTGAGAGTCCAAGTTTCACAGTCATAAAGAACAACCGGTAATATAACTGTTTTATAAATTCTAACTTTCAGATTTTTTGACAACAGACTGGATGGTAAAAACTTCTCAACCGAATAATAACAGACATTTCCCATATTTATTCTGCATTTAATTTCCTCCCGAGTATCATTTATATTTGTTACTGTTGCTCCAAGATATTTAAACTTCTCCACCTCTTCAAAGGATAAATTTCCAATTTTTATATTTCCATTTCGTACAATATTCTCGTCACGAGACATAATCATATACTTTGTCTTTCGGGATTTACTTCCAACCTATCTCTTTATTTGCTTCCAGTAAAATTCCCGTGTTTTCCCTAATCGTTTGTGGATTTTCTCCTAACATATTCACGTCATCCGCATAGACAAGCAGCTGATGTAACCCGTTCAATTCCAAACCCTCTCTGTTATCCTGGACTTTCCTAATTGCATACTCTAGAGCGAAGTTAAAAAGTAAAGGTGATAGTGCATCTCCTTGCTTTAGCCCACAGTGAATTGGAAACGCATCTGACAGAAACTGACCTATACGAACTCTGCTGTACGTTTCACTGAGACACAGTTTAATTAATCGAACTAGTTTGTTGGGAATACGGAATTCGATAAGAATATCATATAAAACTTCTCTCTTAACCGAGTCATATGCCTTTTTGAAATCTATGAATAACTGATGCACTGTACCTTTATACTCCCATTTTTTCTCCAATATCTGTCGAATACAAAATATCTTGTCAATAGTTGATCTATTACGCCTAAAACCACACTGATTTATCTCGATTAACGACATCGCTGACTGGAAGCTATTTATGTCACCAGATTCGGTAAGAAAATCGTGTAAAACTCAGAATTGGAGGTATGTTAACACTCGCTGACATCCACGGCACCCTGGATCGCTTGAAGAACTCCGCGTTGTTGCCTGGGCGACGGATTATCTTCACACACTGCCTTCTAGTCGCAGGGGGCTAAGATTTAAGCGAGAGGGGAGGAGGCAGGGAGACCATTGAGGGAAACCATGATGCTTGCAGCAGGCAGCTGTGGGGATTATACGCAGTACAAACACAAATAACAAAATTCCCGCAGTTATGAAACAAATCGTAATTTGACGGCTAAGCCTCTCGTCAATGCTGCCAACTAAAGCTTTCCAGAGCATAAAACTGAATAAAATAGAGATCTAGTGGGTCTTTTGACTTGCTGAATGAAGGGCATGGATGGATTTTTATACATTTCATGAAAACGAAGTTCAAGTGAACTACATTGCTGGCAGAGTTTTTCTTTCTTTGTTGAGTTAAATTTTCATTCAGGTTATTCTTTATTTACATAGTCTATCAGGTATTATCTTCCTGTCTTCCAGCTTCCTTCTGATTAATATTAATTTATTCCTTAGTTTTCCACTTCTCTATTCTGCCCTCTTCCTTTGTTTTTCTTCCTATCCATCTCCGTCTTTCTTTTATTATTCTTTTCCTTCCATTTCCCTAGTCATGTACTATCATTTCACACAGGTTCCGTTTTTCTATATTCTTTTCATAATATTGTCCTTTCTCTTTCTGTTGACATTTTCTTCTTTTACTTGCATTTTTTATTGTTTTAATATTTATCATTTTATATTTTCATCTTTCTTATTTGTTTCCTTTTCTTATATTTCCATTCTTACCCTGGTTATAATCTCTTCTCTTCTCTTCTCTTCTCTTCTCTTCTCTTCTCTTCTCTTCTCTTCTCTTCTCTTCTCTTCTCTTCTCTTCTCTTCTCTTCTCTTCTCTTCTCTTCTCTTCTCTTCTCTTCTCTTCTCTTCTCTTCTCTTCTCTTCTCTTCTCTTCTCTTCTCTTCTCTTCTCTTCTCTTCTCTTCTCTTCTCTTCTCTTCTCTTCTCTTCTCTTCTCTCATTCCGTCATTTTCCCTTCCCTCTCCACTCTGCCTATCCTCTTTCAATTTTTTCACTCTTCTTTCTTCTCTCTCACTCTCTTCGTTTCTTTTCTTTCTTTTTGTAAATTTCTCTTCTAGTTTCCTTTTCGTTTTAGTTCTTTTCCATTTTCTTTCCTCGTTCTATTTATTGACATTTTTCATTTCGTTTCTATTCCTTTTCTATCTTTTCTCTTATATCATTTTTCATCCTATCCATTCCTGTTACTCTTTTTTTCTTTCTTTCTTTTCGTCGTTTCCATTACCTTCTCTTCTTTCCATCTCATTAGCTTAGCCTATCTTTATTATGTTCTAATTTTTCTCTTCTTCCATTTTCTGTTACTTTTCGCCTCTTTCTTCTTTTCTATTTCCTCCTGTCTCGTCTCATTTCCTTCCCTCTCCGTTATTTTCATTTTACTTCAGTTCTTTTCCTTCTTTCTATCTTAATTTTCTTCATTTCTCACCCCCATTTTGTTCCATTTTACCACTTTCTTCACTTCTTCTCTTCTTGTTGTATTCCCATTCCTATCTCTCTTTTTTCCTCCATAGAGTTACTGTTTCCTTTTGCACTGTTCTATTGGATTGTTTGTTTTCCTGGCGTTGCTCTCTTCGTCCTTCGTTCGTCTAATTTTATTTCCACATTACCTCGACACTCCTCTCCCTTCTTAACCCTATTCTTCTCTCCCACGTAATGCACGGTTAATTCAGTTACAGGTTGCATCATGCAGGGGCTACACATCTCGGCCTTGTTTTATTCTCTGCATCCTGTATCTTTCTACTCTTAGCTTCTGTAACTCGTCCATTTTAATGTTCCACATTTTTTCCTCCAGCCTCCACTGGCCAATCTCAGGTGCATGAAATGCTGTTGCTATCCTCCACACACCTCTTGCTGCCCGAGTATTCCACTCTTGTTTCTACGCATAACACATCGGCCGCCCAGACGAACCTTTCAGTTTACTGATATCACTCTGTAAAATAAGGAAGGACCCATTTCTTAACAACTCTGCAACTAGCGTACGTGGAAATGGTGAGAACGAAATTATATTTGGCGAGATGTGTCCTAGGATTCTCCATGATATTACCTGACATTCGTCTTACAGACTGTAAAGTCTCAAACAGTAAACCAAAGGATATATTCAGCTGGAACCCAGCGGATGCTCAAGGCTGCCTACCCAGTTATTTTGTTTGTATTAGTATTCAATTTACTTGGGAAAGATACATAATTATGATGTAAGTTATAATAAATTGATCTAAATGTTAACTATGTCTCTTCTTGAAAAATTAATAGATGACGACAATATAATATTATGAGCTATATGCTTTCACAACTTACGACCCAAATATAGGCTACATTGACCCAGCTGTACGACCGCGAGATGAATCTTGGTACATGTATTGTAATCATTATTATTATTATTATTATTATTATTATTATTATTATTATTATTATTATTATTATTAATTACTTACTTACTGGCTTTTAAGAAACCCGGAGGTTCATTGCCGCCCTCACATAAGCCCGCCACTGGTCCCTATCCTGAGCAAGATTAATCCAGTCTCTACCATCATATCCCACCTCCCTCAAATCCATTTTAATATTATCTTCCCATCTACGTCTCGACCTCCCCAAAGTCTTTTTCCCTCTGGCCTCCCAACTAATACTCTATATGCATTTCTGGATTCGACCATACATGCTACATGCCCTGCCCATCTCAAACGTCTGGATTTAATGTTCCTAATTACTGTATGTCAGGTGAAGAATACAATGCGTGCAGCTCTGCGTTGTGTAACTTTCTCCATTCTCCTGTAACTTCATCCCTCTTAGCCCCAAATATTTTCCAAGGTACCTTATTCTCGAACACTCATAACCTCTGTTTCTCTCTCAGAGCGAGAGTCCAAGTTTCACAACCATAAAGAACAACCGGTAATATAACTGTTTTATAAATTCTAACTTTCAGATTTTTTGACAGCAGACTGGATGATAAAAGCTTCTCAACCGAATAATAATAGGCATTTCCCATATTTATTCTGTGTTTAATTTCCTCCCGAGTATCATTTATATTTGTTACTGTTGCTCCCATGTATTTGAATTTTTCCACCTCTTCAAAAGATAAATTTCCAATTTTTATATTTCCATTTCGTACAATATTCTCGTCACGAGACATAATCATATACTTTGTCTTTTCGGGATTTACTTCCAAACCTATCTCTTTACTTGCTTCCAGTCAAATTCCCGTGTTTTCCCTAATCGTAATTATTATTATTATTATTATTATTATTATTATTATTATTATTATTATTATTATTATTATTATTTTTACCTCGTTTCTAGTCCATGCTGTAATTCGTACTGTCCCACAGCCCTTGATCTCGGCAAAGCAGTGAAACAAACAAATAATTGGTGCCCTTGATGCCCTTAAAACACGCGTAGAGGCAACGCAATTATAACTTATGATTTAAGAAGAGTGAGAGCGCCGTGGAAGTAGTTGGGGAGAATTCCAGAACGCTGTAGTCAGTCAGTCCATCATACTTGCGGAAAGTTAGTGTTAGTGTGCATGACAGACAGTCAGAAGTTCTCCGTGTGTTACACCTCGTCCAACTTCACGTGTAACAAGCCAGAGATGCAGGCTGTGTGACTGCCTTCACTACCACGCCGATCTTGAGGCGCCTTTGTGGTCATGCTGGGACTTAGGACGAGGAAGTAAACGATGTCATCAACATTACATGCATTATTATTATTATTATTATTATTATTATTATTATTATTATTATTATTATTATTATTATACACATAGAGACTAATTCCGGTGCAAATTATTTCATAACTACATTTTGACGAGTATCAACTTATCTGTGCAAATATTTTAAGCACTTTCACGAGTACCAACTTATCGGTCCAAATAGTTTAAGCACTTTGAGGAGTACCAACTTATCGGTCCAAATATTTTAAACACTTTGACGAGTATTAACTTATCAGTCCAAATATTTTAAGCACTTTGACGAGTACCAACTTACCGGTACAAATATTTTACACACTTCGACGAGTACCAAGTTACAGGTACAAATATTTTAAACACTTCGACGAGTACCAAGTTACAAGTACAAATATTTTAAACACTTCGACGAGTACCAAGTTACCGGTAGATATATTTTAAACACTTCGACGAGTACCAAGTTACAGGTACAAATATTTTAAACACTTCGACGAGTACCAAGTTACAGGTACAAATATTTTAAACACTTCGACGAGTACCAAGTTACAGGTACAAATATTTTACACACTTCGACGAGTACCAAGTTACCGGTACAAATATTTCAGGCACTTTGACGTATACCAAGTTACAGGTACAAATATTTTACACACTTCGACGAGTACCAAGTTACAGGTACAAATATTTTACACACTTCGACGAGTACCAAGTTACAGGTACAAATATTTTACACACTTCGACGAGTACCAAGTTACAGGTACAAATATTTTACACACTTCGACGAGTACCAAGTTACAGGTACAAATATTTTAAACACTTCGACGAGTACCAAGTTACCGGTAGAAATATTTCAGGCACTTTGACGTGTAGGCTACCAAGTTACAGGTACAAATATTTTAAACACTTTGACGAGTAAGAACTTATGGGTATAAATATTTTAAGCACTTTGACGAGTACCAACTTATCGGCACAAATATTTTAAGCACTTTGACGAGTACCAAGTTACCGGTACAAATATTTTAAAGATTTTGACGAGTGCCAAGTTAACGGTAGAAATATTTCAGGCACTTTGACGTGTACCAAGTTACTGGTAGAAATATTTTAAACATTTTGACGCTTTCCAAGCTACTGGTTCAAATATTTGAAGCACTTTGTGGTGTACCGAGTTACCGGTACAATTATTTTAAACACTTCTGACGAGTACTAAATTACCGGTACAATGTTTGCGATAGACGGACACTCGAAGATTTTGTGGTGCTAGGACTGTATCGGATCAGTAGGATGAGAATTTGAAGGAATCTGTGGTAATTGGTTAAAGTATTATTTGTTTACTAGCCGTACCCGTGCGCTCCGCTGCACCCGTTACAAATAAATATAAAGTAATTACATAATTAAAATAGGACGTTTGATCCAGGGAACATTCGTGTTTGATAGAAGGATAAATCGTTTAATATGTTACTTAATTTAAATTGTATTTAAATATTTAAAATGCGTCATTTTGGTCCAGAGAGCAATCATTTGGTGCAATGACAATTCCTTTAACATGTTTCTTAATTGTTATTACATGCAACCATAGTTTAATGAAGATTGACATCATTTAGATTTAATGTGTATACTTTATTTTACTTGTTATAGGTTTCCATTGAATTATGCTAATAACTTAATTTTAACCCTTGTTTTCTACGTATTCAGTAAATGGCGCTTGGCCCACTATGGTTCTGAACCATTCAAATAACTCAAATTATGTTATATAATATTACATATTATATTATATTATATTATATTATATTATATTATATTATATTATATTATATTATATTATATTATATCAGAAGTTACTGTAATAACAATATAGCATTATGTCCATCTAGACAAACTACACTTTCCAATGGTGAAATAATAATTAATTATACAAATCGGTTAATTTAGCTTCCGATATTACTTCATACAAACGCAGAAACATTCTCTGTAGGCTATCTTTCATAGCTTTCGATTGTTGTTGTCCAAGGCCCTTTATAGACGAAGTCATTTGTTTTTTAATTCATTACACGGCCTTAGATGGCAGTTACTTTAATTTTAAAACTCATTTATCTCATTAAATATCAGTCCTATCAAAATGGTTCATGGAATAAAACTTATCGCAAATTATTTTTAAAGAAAGTTTTGTTATGTAACATTTTTCACAAAACTCAATAATAAGCGAGATATTTCGATTTATTTAATTCAGGCCCCCTTATAACCCCCCCTTTTAAATAATGTACTTTGAATGCCACATAGCCTAAAATCTAAGTTACAACGAACTTAATTTATATTCCAATTTTCATCGAAATCCGTTCATCCATTATCGCGCGAACAGGTAACAAACATACTTACAGACAGACAGACAGATATACAAACAAAAATTTCAAAAAAGCGATTTTCGGTGTCAGGGTGGTTAATTATATATGTTAGGACCAATAATTTTTGGAAAATCGAAAATTACCGGAAAAATTTCGGCTACAGATTTATTATTAGTATAGATTATTATTACTTTTTTGTTTTTTTGCATGTATCTGCAATTCTACAGTATTAATTTGTAGTTTTTGTGAACTAAATACGCTTTGTTAAAATAGTAAATTATAATTTTATTACAAGTAAATTTAAAAGTATAGTAATGTGTTAAAGCATAGGTTTCAAATAGAAATAATTAACGTCCTGTATCTTGTGAACAATTTGTTTCTGGCTTTTGGTTTCCTATCTCAAATTGTTTAGTTGGGTGTGTTCTAAAACTTCTGGAAATTAGTCGGTTGAATTTAGATTCAACCTGTATATTTCTGTTGCAAATACAGAGTGTAACAAAAGTTTCTGGTACAGTTTGTTAAAATTATTCTCTTGTTTAGTTCCCATTTTCCCAGGAATAACGACCAAATTTTATGATGCAGGAGTTGGTACTACTTGATTGTGGTGTGATCCAATTCTTTATTAATAATTTGGTGGGAAATGTCACATTGTTGAAGACAGGTGTTCAATATATTAACAGTGTGAGTTAATTTGTAGTAAAATTAGACAGTGTAAATTACGAGGTCATACATTTTTCCTGTGATTTGTGATTTTAATTCTGGTGAGTATTGTTTTATATTCTTTAATCAATAAATTATCGTGAAGTATGATTGAAATTAAGTGTCATCTTCTTTCAATATTAATTATTCGTAACACAAAAATGTAACAAAAGTTTCTGGTAAGTACCAGGAATTATTGTTACATCTCTATTTTTCTATACTTTCCGGATAATAAACCAGTTAAATGTAATTTTTATTGCGTAATTTTAATAAACGATACTGACACTTATTTTTAATCACTCAGGTCACCATGGCACCAACAAAACGTGAGCATGCTCGGTCTCAGGTTCAAGCCTTGGTCAAGACTGGAAAATCAATACGTGATATTGCCAGGTTGTTGAAAATGTCACCAACAACAGTTTTAAAATGGAAGAATCAAACGGGTGGTTCTGTTTCTGATGCTATACGATCAGGCCGACCAAGCAAAGTGTCACTTCAAACAAAAAGAAAAATAAGGGAGTGGGTGAAGGACAAGGTTGGTGTAGGAACTCGGGCTGTGGCTAAAAGGCTGAATTTTTCGGAGTGTTACCGCTCTATAAACAAAAACATTTCACACGTGACAATCAGTAGGCATGCCGTAGTCAGAACTGGGGTTGGAGGTCTTATGTATCAAGAATCAAGCCAATCCTGAGTGAAAAGAACATATCCGATCGAATTAAATTTTGTGAAAGGTTGCTGAAAGAAGGATACACAGAGGATGCACCTGCTGCCAGAATTCTAAGAGCTCATATTCTGTTCACGGATGAGTCACTTGTGGAACTTCACTCTATTCCGAATCGTCAAAATTCGAACAGCGGATCCATCCTCTATAAAGTCTACGCAGGTACCCAAGTTTGGCGTTTAAGATTAAGGTGGCCGGAGGAATCTCACGTTATGGAAAGACACAACTTGTTATAGTGAATGAGAAGAAAACTGTGAATGGCGAATATTACTGTACACACATTCTCCCAGCATATTCTAAAGTTCTAAGGGATACCACTAAATTTCCAAAACAACATATTGCGTTCCTCATGCAAGATGGAGCCAGAGCCCACACAGCTAAGAGTACACTGGACACAATAAAGAATTCTGGCATCAGAGTCTGGACAGACTGGCCTGGAAATTCTCCAGATTTAAATCCCATAGAGCACTGTGAAGCAGATTACAAGAAAGTGTGTTTCGAACACCCAGACCAAGAAATCGCAATGAGTTGATTGCCCGAGTGTTGGAAGAGTGGGAGTCCATTACTCAGGAAGACATTTTCAGACTCACAGATAGTTTTGGTAGACGTGTGTTGCAGTGTCTTGAAAAAAGGGATGTAATATCGACTACTGAAGAACAGTAATGAAAGGACTGTTCACTAAGCTATAAAGTGGCGTTATTTTGTGATATTTACCACAAAAAATTAAGAAATAAAGTACAATTTTCACTGTACCAGAAACGTTTGTTACACTCTGTATATTCTATGGTAAAAGCAAAAGATATTAGTACTGCAACTTGCCACCCACAGTAATTTATGTCGCATACTCGTTTGTGCATGACTCTGTTGTACAGTACCCTGAGGGTAGCAGCTCCAAGATATAGTTGAATGCTTATTGAGATTAAGGTGGTAAGAATGGAAAGAACTAGTCACAGAAAAATAAATTAAGAAAAAAATTGATAAAAGGAGAAGAAAACAAACAGAAAGAAAAGAAAACATGACATGATAACGTTATACATCTACAGGGACATCATTTTATTTTTACTTCAATTTTTATTGTACCTAAGTTTTTTAATGTACTTCACTCCCAACCCTTCTACTAATGAAATTCAATCGTCCTCCACACAGATCCAAGACCGTATATACTGTCATAGTAGCCTTACGGTTATAGTAAACAGTACGTTCCAAAAATATGTTCCCGTTTTCCAATGACGAAAGAGCTTTCAATATTGCATCATTTTCGCACAGGTACAGTCGTCCATTTACCTACGTCGTATCCCGGTTTCCCCACCAGCTTCTATTCGCCCCTCTGTAAAGGCTAGTGGCTGGGCTGTCTTAGCTCTTTTCTGAGAACATTAATTTCTGTTAGGAATTGGACATCTACTTAATATTATACAACTGTTTAAAATAACTAAAATAAAAGGGCCTCTTTAAGTAATTAACTGTCACGTGATTTCCCTCGTTTCTACGATCCTGCGACATAACCATTTGGACGGACAGTAGATAGCATGTCTGAGTAATTTTATCTTTTCGAATCGAGCAGAAGTGAAGATTGAATTTACAGTACGTAAAGCTACTCTTTTATAGAGTAGGTACAGAATTATTTCAACATGAGTTACTAGTACGAAGAACGAAGCTGGTAATCGAAATGAACCGCCACCATTTTGAAAAATGTGTTTAAATATCCATATTATGATTACTTTTCAATTTAACTTCATTCTCTATATTGTACGCTAATGTGCTGTAGACAGTATAATATACATTGCATAATGAATACGTCCACATGGACAGCTCAGTTCGTGAGTAAAAACACTCATTGTTAATACTGTACTGTATTTTGATTAAACAAAAACCTAATGAAAACTAGTGGCTTGTGCAGCAAATACTGCTGCAAACTAAGTTCGTTAGACGTTCAAATAAAAATTTTTCAAATTTATTTTCAATGAAGAATACTTGTCTTTTTGATAGTTATTTGCTTCCATAATAATGAAACATACTCCCTCTGAGTGGATTTTTTTAGGCCAAATACTTTTTCTTGAACCTATCCAACTTCAGTTTTTGAGTTTCAACGCGAAAACGCAAGTATCAATGTCAGGACGATAGCAGTAGCTATTTCAGTTCATTGTGGATTGTAGGCAAAAGTTAAAAAAATGTCAGGTTTGCTAAGCTTTCGAACAATAGCATTTTGCTAAGCTTTCGAACAATAGCATTTTCGTAGAACTTGAAATGTAGAGCGTAAAATCATTTTATCCTACTAAGAGATCCTGCTGAAATTATCTGGAGACTACAAAATTTTCTAGGCCTCTTATTTTATCAGTACGTAATACCTTTTGATCTTTCCTTAGGAACTGTAATTTTTGTGCTCTCTCGAGCCAATACTGAAGACAATGACACATATCAATATCTACACTACACCGCCATTAAGTATATGAAAATGACCCAACCCCACTGGGTTAATAAGTATAACATATTTGATTTTTAATAATATTATTATCTTAAGTTTTGTAGTTATATATAGAAGCCACTCAGTAATAGAAATGAAGATCTAAATTAAGATATTCTCTACATTTACTTACATAACCACAAAACGTTTCACTTTCATGTCATCAATATAGCATCAATATTATGTACAATTAATGAAAAAATAGATGCATCATGATATTAACTATAATAATATTTAATTTCTAATGATAATAATGTCATCAAACCACCTCAAGTTTCGTAGATTTGTATATCCAATACACAGCTGTACTCAGAAAATTATACACTGCAGAATCAGTTTTTAATAACAAATTGAATTGAGCTCTAAATATGTCGGCAATCCTGCAGGTCATGGCCTTCGTGTAATAGCCTATTGTTTATTGTAGTGTGTGTTTTGTTCTGAAATTCAATCAAGTCGGCCGTGATTGAATAAAATAATTCTCAAAACTGACAACAGATGGATTTTGGAAAATAGGAAAATTATGTAGGAAAATTGACATTTCACTGAAAACTACTACTTTTCCGAAAAACTTTGGATGCCAGGCATGAAAATGAGGTGTCACTCATTAAAATCCGTTCAGCCGTTTTCCCGTAATTTCTATTACCAGTTCAAATTATACTGTATATATAGATTATCAAACTCAAAAGCGTGATATTTCCTAGTTTACGTGAATGGATGAACTACTTTTCTTCCCTCCTATACCTAGTAAAGTGATTTGTTTGTATATTACGCCATCGAACTCCAATCGTGGAAGGGGGTAGCAGCCGTTGATCCGGAGGTATAGCCAGGTTAGTATCAGAAATGTTAGTAAAAATAAAATGATGTCCCTGTATAACTCAAGACAGATGATGGAAATTACAGTACTCTTTAGTTATACTCAGGCTGACTGGAAATATCCCGCATATACATTTAGGCCTACCTCTCCTCGTCCATTCCCTGCACTGTGTATTACAGGTCCCGGGATCCTGTCTAGAGGCTCGGAGCGCGTCAGACATGTTACTACTTCCCTTCCAGCCCACACTCTACTTACAGTGTTGCCACACGCACGCAAACAATGTTGCTAACGAGCCTCAATTAGTCGCTATGGTTACAGTTAGATTTACGTGACGTCGTTAAGTGCTGCTCTCTCCCGACAAAAAGACGAACTACACAAACAATTACCGACACTACAATGGCAGGGAAATAGTCTGGAAGCAAGGGGGTAATTCGTTTATAAGGTCCTAACTGAAGCTGCTTGTGAGATGGCGAGAAATGCCGAGGGACGTGGTTCGCATACGGAACTCTGTGACCGGACAGAAAACGCTGGTGGGAGCAGTGCCGGGGTTGTTTTTGAACTAAAATGAGACTAAGCATTTTTTGTAGCTTTGATAATGTTGATGTGATTAAAAAAATAAAATGTCATAGTTTGTGCAACATTGTTAAGAGGAGAGGATGGTATTTTTTTTTTAACTTTTTTCCTATTTGGTGTAAAATATTAATTTTTTGTATGTAGAGAGCTCATAGCTGTGGCAACTCAACCAAATAAAAATATTTTGAAAAAAAAATATTTGGGGGCCCAAATTTGAAAAAAAATATACCCAATGCAGGATTGTACTAAAACCGATATCTAAACCGTTTTTAAATATAGATTCAAACAGTTTTTTGCAATGTATTCGCAAAAGCATGTTCTACAAACTGTCTGTAACAGAATTTTGATATTAGTCCCTACGTTTGTAAAATAAACAATTAAAATTTAATAACAATTTTCTGATTTCGTTTCTTGCAAACAAACGGACATATTTTTTAAATGAAATCAATTACCAAAATTCTGTTACAGAGAAAAGTTTCCTAATAGTCTAAAGAATGAATGTTCTAAATTTCATGCATGTATCTTTAATAGTTAAGAAATTATATCCATTTTTGTCTGGCAATGTAGCAAAAAAAAATGAAGTTACTGGAAACCGATAAAAGCGGGCGTGTGATTTAAAAATCTATAGCACAGGAAGTTTAAAAATGACGTCTCAACGTCCGATAAGGGCACAAATACCCACAAAATGTTATGCAATGCATTCCACACATATCAAAGGGTATTTTATAGATTTTTTTTTTTTTGAAAATTTAATTCACCGGAAACAACAATAAAAGTGGGCGAGTGATTTAAAAATCCATAGCGCAGGAAGTTTAAAAATGGCGACTCAACATCCAATAAGGGCACAAATAATCACAAAATGTTATGCAATGCATTCCACACATATCAAAGGGTATTTATAGATTTTTTTTTTTTTGAAAATTTAATTCACCGGAAACAACAATAAAAGTGGGCGAGTGATTTAAAAATCCATAGCGCAGGAAGTTTAAAAATGGCGACTCAACATCCAATAAGGGCACAAATACTCACAAAATGTTATGCAATGCATTCCACACATATCAAACGGTATTTATAGATTTTTTTTTTTTTTTTGAAAATTTAATTCACCGGAAACAACAATAAAAGTGGGCGAGTGATTTAAAAATCCATAGCGCAGGAAGTTTAAAAATGGCGACTCAACATCCAATAAGGGCACAAATACTCACAAAATGTTATGCAATGCATTCCACACATATCAAAGGGTATTTATAGATTTTTTTTTTGAAAATTTAATTCACCGGAAACAACAATAAAAGTGGGCGAGTGATTTAAAAATCCATAGCGCAGGAAGTTTAAAAATGGCGACTCAACATCCAATAAGGGCACAAATACTCACAAAATGTTATGCAATGCATTCCACACATATCAAAGGGTATTTATAGATTTTTATTTTTGAAAATTTAATTCACCGGAAACAACAATAAAAGTGGGCGAGTGATTTAAAAATCCATAGCGCAGGAAGTTTAAAAATGGCGACTCAACATCCAATAAGGGCACAAATACTCACAAAATGTTATGCAATGCATTCCACACATATCAAAGGGTATTTATAGATTTTTTTTTTTTTGAAAATTTAATTCACCGGAAACAACAATAAAAGTGGGCGAGTGATTTAAAAATCCATAGCGCAGGAAGTTTAAAAATGGCGACTCAACATCCAATAAGGGCACAAATACTCACAAAATGTTATGCAATGCATTCCACACATATCAAACGGTATTTATAGATTTTTTTTTTTTTTTGAAAATTTAATTCACCGGAAACAACAATAAAAGTGGGCGAGTGATTTAAAAATCCATAGCGCAGGAAGTTTAAAAATGGCGACTCAACATCCAATAAGGGCACAAATACTCACAAAATGTTATGCAATGCATTCCACACATATCAAAGGGTATTTATAGATTTTTTTTTTGAAAATTTAATTCACCGGAAACAACAATAAAAGTGGGCGAGTGATTTAAAAATCCATAGCGCAGGAAGTTTAAAAATGGCGACTCAACATCCAATAAGGGCACAAATACTCACAAAATGTTATGCAATGCATTCCACACATATGAAAGGGTATTTATAGATTTTTATTTTTGAAAATTTAATTCACCGGAAACAACAATAAAAGTGGGCGAGTGATTTAAAAATCCATAGCGCAGGAAGTTTAAAAATGGCGACTCAACATCCAATAAGGGCACAAATACTCACAAAATGTTACGCAATGCATTCCACACATATCAAAGGGTATTTATAGATTTTTTTTTTGAAAATTTAATTCACCGGAAACAACAATAAAAGTGGGCGAGTGATTTAAAAATCCATAGCACAGGAAGTTTAAAAATGGCGACTCAACATCCGATAAGGGCACAAATACGCACATAATGTTATGCTATGCATTACACACATATCACAGAGTATTTTAAAGATTTTTTTTTAATTTACTCATTTTTCACCAAAAAATACCATCCCCTCTCCTTAAGGTCGGTTTCCTTCCCATCATTACGGGAAGAATAAGAGTTTACGCAACAATGACGAGAACTTTTGCTTCCTAAATTAGAAAGCATAATCATTTTAACAAAATTAAGGCATTTTTGTTCTTCAGAGTTGAAAGTGAACTTATTTTCCAATAATAATTATCCAACTGATTGAAAATTGATAATCTCATAGCCTACCTAACAATTTTAAAGTCTCTTTCTTTACCAAACGTAATGAAAAGAAGCATATTTTACGCATCAATGTGACATAGTTTGATCTACTTTCCAAATTAAAAAGTTATAGTTCATATAAGTTCTTAAAAAATCGTTGTGTTGTTTTCATTTCAAAATTTAATTCATAGATTTATTTTGCACAAAAATGGTTTTATTGATTTGTTTTCAAATTAAAAACACCATATGTATGTATAATGGTCGAATTGTTTTGCTGTAAAAACAGAAAAAAAAAATGCATTAGTTTACAGAAGAATATTAAAATAGTTTGCTTTTAAAATAATTTGGTGTAAAACTCATAGTTCACGGCCAAACGTTCAGCTTGTTTTGCTTGTACATTGTCCACACAACAATGGTTTCCAAATTAAAACGTTCGTGGTTACACAACAATAATTTATTCAGCTGTTTTATTTGCGTTGAACGGAAATTCGAAACCCTATATTTAGACAGCAATGATTAGATTGTGTTTTTTAATTGAAGAAAATGAAAAATTTATACAGCGATTGTTACGTTGCATTTATTTCGAATTTTAAAAAGATAGCACTGCAGTTGCGTGATTGGCTGTGTGATTTCGGAGAATTGTGGGTCGATGAATCTTCTTCTCTTAATTAATCGTAAAATAAATAAATTGAACTGTTAATGGGTATCGTGGCCAGTGCAAGAAAATAAAATACAATATTTACTGCTGAAGCCACTACATAGTAATATTCTAAGGATCAAAGTTGACCAAAGTTGACTTTGGAAAGTGACTTTACTTCGAAGTCTCCGAAAATCTAGACTTTGACTTTCACTTTCGTTCGTGGACAAAAGAAAAATGCGATGAAAGAGTAATGGAACGGAGAAAAACTCTCTCCGGCGCCTGGATTTGAACCCGGGTTTTCAGCTCTACGTGCTGATGCTTTATCCACTAAGCCACACCGGATTCCACCCCGGCGTCGGAAGAATCGTCTCAGTTTTAAGTTCCAACTCTTGGGTTCGTGATTTAAGACGGCGCTTATTCCGTCGGATCCCGGCCAACTAGTCACTCATTACGAGTGCACCTCAGCACATGTGTGGACTTCGGTCCTAGGTTCATAGATATCTATGACGTAGTGCAGAGGGCGGCCACGTGAGGGAACCCAAAGGTTGGAACTTAAAACTGAGACGATTCTTCCGACGCCGGGGTGGAATCCGGTGTGACTTAGTGGATAAAGCGTCAGCACGTAGAGCTGAAAACCCGGGTTCAAATCCCGGCGCCGGAGAGAGTTTTTCTCCGTTCCATTACTCTTTCATCGTATGATGACGCAGAATATCTGCATGGAAATATCATATGTACTTCGGTACATTGTAATAATATAACAGAAAAATGGCTAATATTTGGAAAATTGTTGAATTTTCCGAGAATATTGAAGACGTCTAGGAGATTATTAAAGCTGCTCATGTGCCTTAGCGTATTATTATAGATTATAAATTCAAATCAAGGTACAGATTTGATAAACAGGCAGTATTAAAAATACCTTCGTTATGTTTCAACTTTCGCTAATGAATAAATAATCAAACAGGATTATTTATTCCAGCAATAAATAATACAACTTATTTCATCGCGATTTTACCCTATACGTAAGCATTAATAGCTTAATATTGATTCTTACTATTTAATTCTATAGAGCAGCGGTGGCGAAAATGTAATCGTGCGCCGAGCCCCTGTGTAACCTGCAACGTGCATAGCACCTATGGATGGAGGCGGACACCCGAAGGGGAAGTGAAGCAACTGTCTGACTTATTAACGGATTTTCATTTTCCTTACGTCAAGCACTTAAATATAATTTTATACAGTACAAGGCTACAAACTAATGTTTAGTACGTGTAACGAAGAAAGAAATGAACAATATCACAACATAAAATTAACTGTCTTCAGAATGTCTCTGCGACAAAGTTTCAAAATCAGGAATTATGTCACTTACTGCCAGTCGTAGTTGATCACGAAGGTATTTGTCTGTCAGTCGTGATATACATTTGGTTTTTACTATTATAATTTTTGAAAATAATTTTTCACAAACGTAAGTTGTAGTGAACATGGCTTCAACAGAGCAAGCGAAAGAACGAAGCTTCGGATATTTATTTTTTGGCAAAGATTTGAAAGTTCAACATTTGTCAAGTCCTTACATCTAGCTTTCATTTGACATCACGTTGTAAATCTGTGAGTTTAAATTTAAGAGCTAACCGCATTATTCGTACATCTGCTGAAAAAGAGTCGACGTACAATGATGATGATGATGATGATAACAACAACAATAACACTTATCCTTTTAATGTTTCATCAGTAACATGTAGTATAATGCTGTTTTATGTTATACAACCGTTTTCCTCGTAATACTTGTGAACAAATCATACATTTAATATTCTCATCATATTGACAGCAAAAAATGCGTCCTCCCATTCTACTTCAAACTTTCGTACATGGTTTCGAAAGAGACATATGCCACTCGCAGGTCAGAGACAAATACAAATGGAACGGAGTTTGACTCCAGTGAGTGAGAGAGTGGGGGTTGGCGGGGGTTAGAAGCAAGCGAAATGCACAGCTATCACTGCGAGCCACAATGTCCCGCGAGTCACGTTCTCGTCACGGCTGCTATAGAGGGTAGGTTATACAGTTGGAAATGCTGTTAATTTATAATCCTTGCGGTCGTTTAATAATGTTTTCTGCATATTGATTTCAGATAATTTCTAAGTAGTTTCTACAGATATGCAGGGAATAACTCTGCCAACTGTCAGCAGGATAATATGTCTGTTTCATAGTCTGTCATTGGTGGAATCTTAATTTCCATATGTTCACAACAAAATTGTTTTACAATGAAATAATTTGGAGCGTAATGTGAAACTAACGTAACAACAATAGATGTTTCATTCACAACAAAATTCTTAACAGGCAATAGGCCTACTGTTTCAGATAAACTATACCATCATGTTTTGTAGTTACGAATTGTGTTATATACAAGACTTTTCGGAACTGAGTTACAATTTTTTGTGGCCAAGGAGAAAAACAAACCCTTATCGATAGGTGTAAAGACCTAAAAATTTCAATTTCTATACTAACGTTAGTTTCACAATAAGCCCTGGAATAATATTATTATTATGTAAAGCTGCAAGAACGGTTAACAGTCGCTTAACATGTACCGATGTTCAATTGTTTTATTGATTTGTGGCTCAAAAGATGGCTTTGATTGTGGCAATACCTACTCTATTTCAACTATCTATTAATTTAATTCGTTTACATTCGCAACATTAAAACAAGATCGTCAAATCTCGACTTACCAAAGTCAAAGTCAAAGTCTCAGAAGTATTGTCTATGAATAGGACTTTTAACAAAATTAAACTCTACTACGAAAGTTGACTTTGGGAAGTCTTCATCCAAAGTTTATGAATACGGCCCTAAAATATGCGATGGTATTCAGACTTCATTTATTTTTATAATAATGCTATGTTGCTGGTTGCTAAGGAACAAGATGCTAGTAGAAATAGTAACGGGTACTTTTCTTCAATATAATTATTACACACACTTAAACGTCAAATTTCCCAAGCTGAAGAATTAACAATTTATTCTAAACTAGTTAACCAAAGTGGCTAAATAAGTAAGAACTGTATTAGCGAAATGAATTAAGTTAAGTAGGCTTTAGAACCATTAATTCCGACCAACGCGGTCGCTACACATCGTTTCCTCTTCTACTTTACTTGGAGATTAAAAATCGTTCTGGGCAAAGGCAATCCAATTTTTATTTTCACAAACGATTTTCCACGAAACTCTTTCTGAAAATAGCCACTTCACATTTTCACAACCGATATTCCACGAAACCCATTCTGCTTAAAGACAATCCAATTTAAATTTTCACAACCAATCTTCCACGATATCCATTTTTGAGTGAAGACAGTCCAATTTACATTTTCACAACCGATTTTCCACAAAATCCATTCTGAACAAAGTTAGGCAATTTACATTACACAGCCGAGTTTGTACAAGTGTATTCTCATCTTACTTTCACACATCTATTTGTCTCTTCATTGGATAATCTTGCCACATTGAGTTCCCTCACGCTTGCGGGTTCTAACCACATCTCCTTTCAATTTTTTGCAGACTTAACTTCACGCACAATATATATTTCGTGCCAAGATTTGTTATGAAGCTCGTCTATACAGGGTGTGAATTGTATAACTGTGCAGATTGAAGGGGCGAATAGAATACATTAATAGTACATTATGCAACAAGCCTATAATGGTAGTAATTAAGACGCGAGTATGTTTATGAAACGAGCGCAAGCGAGCGTCTTAATTACCATTATAGTCAAGTTTCATACGACTTTTTATGCTCGACCATATCTCTAACTTGAAATTATTCATAAGTATTCATGTTATTCTTATCTGACCTTGTGCAATCTCGTAAATTGTGAGATGTGCGCAAACGCGAATGTATTGATTCTTTCCGAGAAACAAATGTCGACATTGACCTTGATATAATCTAGAGAGTAAAATAAACATTAATCTTGATATAACCTTGAAATTGAATTAGACATTGAAAAACGAGATGACAAATTGAATTTATTTGAATATTATTTGCAATTAACGCTAATTATTATAGTAACAGAACTGACTTTATTTCAAATATAGGTGATGTCTTGATTTATTGTTGTCTTTCCATTGCATATCCGAGAATAATCGATACTTGCGCTTTCATATTGCTACAATGGTATTTTCTGATTGGTGGAACACCTGAACTTTAATGAATAGGTGTACTTTAATGAGGTCCATTAAAGGGTTGCTACCAGGTGTATAATTACTACATTTCGGCACGGTCGAGCATAAAATAAATAAAGAAACCTAGGCCTATTGGCGTTTTGTAATTAAGTACTGTATGTGGTTAATTACACTGAAAGTCTGCGAAATTTGGCAACAGCCCATGGCCAGCTCACCTATACGAACTCAGGTCTCAATAGCAGCATTCCGTGCCTTAGTCACAGCAGCAGGTTGCTGAACTTTTAATTGCAGGAAATAAAGGTACGTGTTAATCTTTTTATTTAATTTACAAGAAAACCGGCCGTCATTTTATTAAAAAACAAAGGAATAATTTAATTCTTATCAGTTTCTCCTATAACAGTAAAGATAAAAAATCACACAGATAGTACTTATGGAGTGAAACGGAATTAAAATTCCGTGGCCGGGAAGAAAAAGGTCTTAAGTCAATTTTTTGTGAAAATGAGATTTTTATATATTCTGAAAGCGGAAACAATTCTCTACAATCTGGTAAAACGGCTAAAGTCAAATAAGACTCCTGACTGGATTTATAGAGCGTTACCAAATGTCCTAAGTACTTTTTGAATCGAGCACACACAGAATAAAGGACTTAAGAATATTTAATACTTTATTCCTTACAAACCATCACATGTTTACTTTCCATGCTTCCCTATCAAAAAGGTCAAACTTGTATTTTAGCCATTTTGTCACATACTGATGCCCTTTCCTTTCAAAACTTTAAGTACCAGGGTAAACAGTCCTATTAGTACATTATGCAACGAGCCTATAATGGTAGTAATTAAGACGCAAGTATGGATATTTATGAAACGAACCCAAGCGAGTTTCATAATAGGCCTATTCATACGAACGTCTTAATTACCATTATAGGCAAGTTTCATACGACGTTTTATGCTCGACCATATTTCTAACTTAAAATTACTCAGATGTATACATTTTATTTGTATCTGACAAGATCGGAAGTGACCTTGTTCTAGGTCGTGAATTGTGAGATGTGCGCAGACGCGAAAGTATTGATTTTTTCCGAGGAATAATAATGTCATTGACCTTGATGTAATCCCGTTAAACTTGATATACCGTAACCTTGATTATTGAATTCGACATTGAAAAACGAGATGATAAATTGAATTTATTTGAATATTATTTACAATTAACGCTAATTATTATAGTAACAGAACATAACCTTCTGCGACAGTATTGGATTTCCAGCCTCCGTGACTTTTCGCTAATTCTCTTTCGATTGCATATCCGAGAATAATCGATACTTGCGGTTTTATAACGGTACAAAGCTGACTTGTCATTGGCTGAAGACCTGTACTTTAATGAGTAGGTGTACTTTAATGACATGCATTAAAGGACTGCTACCAGGTGTATAATTACTACATTTCGGCATGGTCGAGCATAAAATTGTTTAAGACCTTTTTGTATTCCTAATAATTTACATTTCTCATTTATTTTGACATGAAAAATGTCTTATGTTTAAAGGTCCCTTCTACTCAGTTTGGCTTCTAGTCTTAAAAGGGCTTAAGTGCGACTATTTTTGGAAATAATAAAGACAATTGTTAAATGACCAACATTACCTATTTTAGAAGAAATATAAACAAATAATATGCAGGAAAAACCTCTTAATTGAAAAAACTTTATAATTGACACCAATTTCAATCTTTCTATTGCTCTCCTGAAAAGTATAAAATTTTTACTTAAGACCTTTTCCTTTCGGCCACAGAATTTATGGGAAAACCAATTTTTTTTCAGTATGCTCTTATTAGCTTGTTTTTAGGGAAGTAAATGGATTTTACCGTGATAGTGTTGGTTGCTATTGACGACGGGACGTAAGTCACTTTGCTTGTCTAGGAAGTAAGTGAAAATATGTTTCATTCAACAATAACATAGCAACAAACAAAAGAATACTCAAAACCCTCCCTATAGATCTAATATTAAATCATGTAAAATAAAGAAATATATTTTTATTGCGTAAAATGTGGGCGTGGAAAAAACATTGTATGTAATTCGTGAGTTGAGTAGAATCTGCTAGTCTGGACTACCTAATTGCAAACTCGTCCTTGACTAGTAAAAAGTACTTACCTTCCCCAAAAAATAAATAACTATTTCTGAAAAAAATATTCATTTGGGACTAAGAAGTGGCATGAGCTGCTGCCAGGAAGTCAAAAGGAGGATAGCAATGGCAAAGGAAGCTTTTAATAGAAAAAGAAGCATCTTCTGCGGACCTCTGGAGAAAGAACTGAGGAAGAGACTAGTGAAATGCTTTGTGTGGAGTGTGGCATTGTATAGGGCAGAAACATGGACATTACGACGAAGTGAAGAGAAGCGAATAGAAGCATTTGAAATGTGGATATGGAGAAGAATGGAGCGTGTGAAATGGACAGACAGAATAAGAAACGAAGCTGTCTTGGAAAGAGTGGGTGAAGAAAGAATGATGCTGAAACTGATCAGGAAGAGGAAAAGGAATTGGCTGGGTCACTGGCTGAGAAGAAACTGCTTACTGAAGGATGCACTGGAAGGAATGGTGAACGGGAGAAGAGTTCGGGGTAGAAGAAGATATCAGATGATATTAAGATATGTGGATCATATGAAGAGACAAAGAGGAAGGCAGATAATATAATAGGAATGATTGGAGAATGCTGGGTTTGCAGTGAAAGATTTGACCTTGGGAAGAACACTGAATGAATTTTTTAAATTTATTTTAGTACGTTTTTTTACGATGCTTTATCAACAGCTTAGGTTATTTAGCTTCTGAATGAGATGAAGGTGATAATGCCGGTGAAATGAGTCCGGGGTCCAGCACCGAAAGTTACCCAGCATTTGCTCATATTGGGTAGAGGGAAAACCCGGAAAAAACCTGAACCAGGTAACTTGTCCCGACCGGGAATCGAACCCCGGCCACCTGGTTTCGCGGCCAGACGCGCTAATCGTTACTCCACAGGTGTGGACAACAATGAATGAATGAATGAATGAATGAATGAATGAATGGATGAATGGTATTTTCACTCTGTATAAGACAACACAGGATATTACATTGGGCGGGACTCGAACCCTCGAGACTGAACTTTCAAGTTAAATACTAAACGATATATTGAAATGTAGCCGGGGTGCAAGGTGTTACTGGACTATAGGCTCCCATCACGTTCTATAGACCAGGCTATTAGTAACATGCTTCCCGTCATCTCGACCGCAACGATTATCGACCTGGATGATTATCGCAATGCAGTATGGCATGCTATACACACTCCGTCTATAGCTACGCGAATAAAAAAAAAAAAAAAAGAATAAAGCGGGCCGCGTGAAGGGTGGACGGAACTGCCGTTGCCGCCCAGCGCGTTTCAGTTCCGCACGTCAGCTTCCCCAAGATTCGCTGTGGTAAATAATGTTACCACGCGCCAGGTCGATATTTTGCCCTGCTGTGCCCTGTTCCGTTCTTGCTCTCATCTCGAAAAGGTAAACAGCGCGTTTGTCTCCCGTATTTAGTTAAAAGCAGGCCTAATGTTACGATGTGTGTTTTCTCGGCGGTAGGAACCGTATCAAATCAGAAAATTTCTGAGACTCCCTTTCAGCAGATTCTTGTTTCTATGGCAACTTGTATTTCGAATCTTCTGTTTCTTTGCTTCACTGTTTTCCTGTTTATCATTTTCTCATACCCTCATGAATAAGGCTAGGATTTTGATGACCTATAAATCATGAAAAAATGTCCTAAAAACTATACATTTATGATATAAAAATCTTTCAAAAATGCCCTTAAAATACCCTAAAAATTGATCTTACTTAATTGGCTTAGTAGGAAAAGAGGTTTTGTACTATTTAACATTTAGACTAGTAATTAAATTAAATTCTACGAGTAGTACCAACATTTAAGTTTATTTAATTTTACATAACTTTTCTAAGTAGTTCACTATAATTAATTATTTTACCTGATGTAGTTTCCATGTAGTACACCACAAGGCCACTCTTATCCGGAATTAGCAGGTATAGAGGAGTCTATATTGAAAGGGTGGTTTGACTGACCCATTACATGGGGTGTACTACGTTAAAATGGCAATATTTGTGTAGAAAAACGATTAAAATGTTATACAAGATAATGGATATTAATGTAGAGAAAATATCAAAGGATATAAACATTATTTTACATTAATAATGGGGATTTATGGCCAAAATTAAATGAAAATGCCTCAAAAATGACCGAATAAAACAAAAAATGCTCTTATGAGCCGAAACAGGCAAAAAATGCAAAAAAAATGCCCTAACAAATATGTCTTAAAACACTCAGTTTATCACATAACACACAAATACTAAAGCAGCTATGTTTCTGGCTTACTAGAAAAAAGATGCAATTTCATCAAAATCCTAGCCCTACTCATGAATCTATATTAGGCTATATTTTTTTAGTTGATAAAGACGGTACGATGATGGAGAAGGTTCCATTATCTACAATTAATAACTAAATCATAAGATTAATACAACAAGTCTTCTACAGAGAAAAAGGTATAGCCTATATAGACATCCAGTGAGCGCGTTTTATAAATTAATAAATAATTTTCACTAAGAAAGTAAGTGTAGAACTTCTATAGTTGAGGCTGGCGTCCCAATTAAGTAGAATATAATAATAATAATAATAATAATAATAATAATAATAATGATAATGATAATAATAATAATGCTAATGATAATAATGATAATGATAATGGTAATGATAATGATAATAATGATAATGATAATAATGATGATAATGATAATAATAATACTAATAATAATGATAATGACAATAATAATAATAATGATAATGATGATAATGATGATGATAATGATAATGATAATGATAATGATGATGATAATGATGATAATGATGATAATAATAATAATAATAATAATGATAATGACAATAATAATAATAATAATGATAATGATGATAATGATAATAATAATACTAATAATAATGATAATGATAATAATAATACTAATAATAATAATGATAATGACAATAATAATAATAATAATAATAATAATAATAATAATAATGATGATGATGATGATAATGATAATGATGATAATGATAATGATAATGATGATAATGATGATTATAATGATAATGATAATGATGATAATAATGATGATAATGATAATAATAATAATACTAATAATAATGATAATGACAATAATAATAATAATAATAATAATGATAATGATGATAATGATGATGATAATGATAATGATGATGATAATGATGATAATGATAATAATAATACTAATAATAATAATGATAATGACAATAATAATAATGATAATGATGATAATGATGATAATGATAATGATAATGATAATGATGATAATAATGATGATAATGATAATAATAATACTAATAATAATGATAATGACAATAATAATGATAATGATGATAATGATGATGATAATGATAATGATGATAATAATGATGATAATGATAATAATAATACTAATAATAATGATAATGACAATAATAATAATAATAATAATAATGATAATGATGATAATGATGATGATAATGATAATGATGATGATAATGATGATAATGATAATAATAATACTAATAATAATAATGATAATGACAATAATAATAATAATGATAATGATGATAATGATGATAATGATAATGATGATAATAATGATGATAATGATAATAATAATACTAATAATAATGATAATGACAATAATAATGATAATGATGATAATGATAATGATGATAATGATAATGATAATGATGATGATGACGACGATGACGATAATGATAATGATAATGATAATAATAAGAAGAAGAAAATGTTTTCGTTTCTATTGTAATGACAGCTAGGAAGTTCGTGTCGTAATTCCGATGTTGAACTTGGACTGCAACGCAACCGAATGCATGGCAGCACCAGACGTCAACATTTAACGAAGAATAATCCGGGAGAAATAAACGTGTGACACACTGCTGTTTGCATAATTATTTAATAACGGATGAGTTTACTTTTTGGAATCATGAATAATATTGAAACATAATACAATAATAACAGAATAGCTCACTTTGTTTAGAACCTAAAATACTAATATAAATGAACAATATTCTTCAAACTATTCACGACTCTACACAGCTCCACAGAATGCCACTATGCATTGTTTATGTGAACTGTGTATCGTTTGTAGCGGACGGGAGCAGGGCGAGGCGCGGGTGACATCTATACTCCTGGCTGTACTCAACTGAAATAATTATTGTTTTGGTACGAACGAAAATTAATGGAAGATATAGTAGGAAAGATTGAGAATTTGTAGAAAACAAGCGAATGGAGAAAGAAAAAAGAAAACAGGAAGCGGGAAACTCAATATGTATTCCGCTACCGAAGAAAAGAAAGAATACAATTATTATATTCTAAAATATTTTCTTGTAGTTAGAATTATATGGTTTTTGTTTGCTGTAAATTTATTTTGATATAAGCAGAAATTAGAAAGAAAAAAAAAAACAAATAAAACTAAAGAAACGAAATGAAAATTATATCCATAAAAAATTTTCTTGTAGGTAAGTCTATATGATTAGCTTCGGAATGGGACTGACGCAGAATAAACATGTTATTATTCGGTTGAGAAGTTTTTGTCATCTAGTCTGCTGTCAAAAAATCTGAAAGTTAGAATTTATAAAACAGTTATATTACCGGTTGTTCTGTATGGTTGTGAAACTTGCACTCTCACTTTGAGAGAGGAACATAGATTAAGGGTGTTTGAGAATAAGGTGCTTAGGAAAATATTTGGGGCTAAGAGGGATGAAGTTACAGGAGAATGAAGAAAGTTACACAACACGTATTGTATTCTTCACCTGACATAATTAGGAACATTAAATCCAGACGTTTGAGATGGGCAGGGCATGTAGCACGTATGGGCGAATCCAGAAATGCATATAGAGTGTTAGTTGGGAGACCGGAGGGAAAAAGACCTTTAGGGAGGCCGAGACGTAGATGGGAGGATAATATTAAAATGGATTTGAGGGAGGTGGGATATGATGACAGAGACTGGATTAATCATGCACAGGATAGGGACCAATGGCGGGCTTATGTGAGGGCGGCAATGAACCTCCGGGTTCTATAAAAGCCATTGTACATAAGTAAGGTCTATATGGTTTTATATTTAATGTAGCTAAGTTTATTTTTATAAAAAATAAATATTAGAAACAGTAAAGAGACCTAATCAAATAAAACTACATAGAAAGAAATTAAAATTATATTTCTAAACTAATATAGAGCCGAAAAACACAATTTTCGCATATTACTTACCAACAGCAACACAGCACTACTCAATGGCAGCTGATGGACTTTTTCTTAGAAAGTTCAACAGATATCCGCCCATTTCCGTCTCGTACGACTTCACATCTTTCACGAGTTGTCTAACTTTCAGCGCATCTCCAATCGTTACTTTCATTTTGCGATGAAATTACAATCTTTGATTTTACTTACTTATGGTTGCTAGGATACGATATCATTCTGAATATTGTCGTTGATTTTATTAACCTCCTATGTGACAGTAGAGAGCATTTCTTTTAGAAGGAAGAAAATAGTAATTACAAAACAATACGCTTACATAAGAATATTAGATAACTATAGAAATATGATGGTAAATGTAGGCCTATTGATATTTAATTACTTTTTCCTTCCTCCTAAAAATTATGCTCTCTACTGTGACGTACGAGGATTCATAAAATCAACGATGATATGTTGTTCTTTCGTCAACTGTCCAACAAGACATCACCTATGAGGCAATTAGGCCAGGAGATAATGGGGTAGGCTGGCGAGTTAATTTCCCTCTCCATTGCATACATCGCCGATTAGTAATAAATTTGTTTATCTTTGTTGCAGATATTTGCTTCTGGTTGCTAGGTGACAATATTTTGTAAAGCAATACAACATTTAAAACAGCTCTTTAACTGCAACTTTTAACTATTTGTGGTTGCTAAGATACAATACCAAAAAAAAAAAAAAAAAAGACACAAGAACTGGATTAGATTCATATGCTATCTCCTCACATAAAGCAACAAAAGATTGGGACCTTTCTCTTCTTGTTATAATTTGACATTCCATACGTAAAATATTAAATACGTAAAATGTTGTGATGTAAATCATCTTACGACTGTTTCTATTTGTTGTTCAGATGTTTATTGCACAGTTTGCCTTTTAACTGCTTAATATTAAGTAAATTTCTCTCTATTGAAAAAGGAGAGAAAGGTCCTAAGTCCGGGATTTATTAAAACTCAAATAGTACAAACGAATTTAAAAAATAACAGCCATGAGAAAACGTACCAATTTTTCTAATCATAATAATATTTTTATATAATATGAGAAACTTAGCAATCAGCAAATATGTTTTCTTTAATTTTCGTAATATTTTGTTTGTGCGATTTAGACCCATTTTCTGTGGGACGACTCACATATTGGTTGCTAGAATAGGGGCCTGATTACGATACAGAATTGCCTGATGAATTATCCATATTGGTCTGAGATTGCTAGGTTAGTATACCTTTAATACTGTTCATTTTATTTTATGGTTGCTAGGACACAGGATCGCCTTTTATAAAAAAAAAAAGTTACTTATTTTTTGCACGATCGTATTTTTTTTTTTTTTTTTGTATTTACAGCAATTCTTGTTAAGCCTTGGAACTTATAATTCCCACACAGAAACTTGTTGCTAGGGGAACCATTCTTCATAACATAAAACTATACTGAAATAGACCCATTACTGTGCACTTGTTGTTACTTAGTTACCATTACAGTGCAGTTTTGTGTAGGCTTTGGAATATTATTGCTCTAAATTTTCAGTGCAAAATGTATTGTACTTGTGGCTTGTGCAGCAAATGCTGCAAACTAAGTTCATTAGACGTTCAAATAAACATTTTTCAGATTTATTTTCAATGAAGAATACCAGACATTCTGAAAGTTATTTGCTTCCATATCAATGAAAGATACTCTCTCTCTCGAGCCAATACTGAAGAGAACCACGCATATAAATATCTACACCACACCACCATTAAATATATGAAAAAGACCCAACCCCACTTGATTAATAACTATAAAAATATTTGATTTTAATAATATTATTATCTTACGTAAGTTTTATAGCGTTCAGTAACATATACTATATATACTATATAGCCGCCACTCAGTAAAATATATAAATCAAAATCTAATTTAAGTTATTCTCTACATCTACTTATATAACCCCAAAACGTTTCACTTTCATATCATCAATATAGCATTATTATGTATAATTAATGAAAAAATAGTCACATCATGGCATTAACTACAATAATATTATATTTCTAATGGTAATAATGTCATCAAACCACCTCAAGTTTTGTAATTTTTAATATCCAATACACAGCTGTACCCAGAAAATTACACACCGCAGAATCGAACCTGTAAATTATTTTTAGTAAGTAAAGTTTTTAATAACCAATTTAATTTGAGCTCTAAATATGTCAGCATTCTTGCTGATCCTGGCCTTCGTGTAATATTGTTTACTGTAGCGTGTGTTTTGTTTTATCCTGAAATGCAATTAGCTAGTTTAGTTAGTTCTCAAAACTGACGACAGATGGATTTTGGAAAATAGGAAAATTCTGTTGAAAAATTGACATTTCATTGAAAACTACTATTTTTCTGAAAAACTTTGAGTTCCAAGCTTCAAAATGAGGGATCATTTATTAAAATCCGTTCAGCCGTTTTCCCGTAATTTCCATTACCAGTTCAAATTATATATATAGATTTGCAATTTTAAAAGTATGATCGTGCAAAAAACCTTGTAGAATGCACTTTTGTGAAGTACATTATAAAATCTCGGAAGTTGAAAAACTCGATCTGCTCGTTTTTTCAAAATTTTTCTCGATTTTGGAAAAAAAAAAAAACACTTCCAACCTTGTATCGTAATATACTATTCAAAACATTGATGCCATACTCACATATTACGGTTGCTAGGATACAATATGAGAGATCCTCTTTTACTAGAACACAAAGGAAAGTGTGGGACGTGCCTGGAAGTGGCTAGCAGTGGCGTTATTTGTCTGCGTGATGATTATTACCCCTGTAAACACGATGAAACGCGCAGCAACCCTTCAGACACCCCCTTCCCACACCTCCTAACCGGGATCATGATTGATTGGACAGGTTTTATCGTAACGGGGTGCAGAGCGAGGGAGTTTGTGGGGGGGGGTAACTACCCCCTTAAGCTTCCCTATTTGAAAAAATCGTGTGAAGGACCCTGCATTCATCCCTGATTGGTCCACATGGTCAGACCCTTTCCCATTTTGCAAAAAAAATAAAATAAAAAAAGGAGTGCGATGGTAGCCAGGGGTGCAATGGGCGGTCATGAAGGAAGATAACCCTTGGCATCAATCACACTACCCGCCTTCGTTGCTTGGGTCAGTGGCGGATCCAGGATTGTGTAGCAGACGTAAAGTTTTGAGAGGGCATTGAAAAGGTCAGATTCTTCCAAACTTTGTGATATTTCGTACCAGTTTAGAAGTGTTTTACAAAACTGCTAGGACCGACCGAGTTGCGTCAGAAGGTAGCGTTTGGAATTCGCATTCAGGAGGCCCGAGTTCAAACCCCGTGACCGGCCAATCTGACTGGGGTTTTTCATGGTTTCCCTTATCACAAAGGCAAATGTCGGTTGGAAATTTACATCTCATGATTCATCATCCCGCCTCAGTTACCAATATCATAAACATTAATCAAATCCGTAATCAGTTACAAGCCATCTACAACACAAAATAGAAACAGGAATTCAACAGTAGTAACCACGGTCTAGGGGAGTAGTGGGTACAGTGAGACATAAAATATTAAGACATAATGTATGCAAGTGATAATTCAAATATTTTTAAAATCAAGTGCAATAGAAATAGACATTAAAACATGGAGTATAATAATACATAAACAGAAATGTTAATAGATAAAGGGCATAATATGAAATACGTGTTTGTAAAAAAAAATGCAAATGTCTCACTGTTCCCATTCAGGAGGGTACAGTGAGACACCACAGTGTCTATTAACGGACATTGAAATGATTTACATTTATTTCAAAAGAAAACAAAAACTTGCTGTCTCTTTATCTTGACATGTTCTGTAGGCTTATTTAGAATCATTTTGATGTATGACTTCGAAACATCTGGAACATTTGGAAAAGTGAATTTTTCATGACATTTCAAACTTTTGCGAAAAAATGAAATGAATTTTTGGTGGCAACAAAGCTTATAATTATAAGAATTTAAAGTAATTCTTTATTATTTTTTAACATTTTCTTAAATTTTGTGAATAATTTTTTATTTATGAAACCATTAAAATGTAATGTATCCATTATTTTAAGCAACAGTTCCTAAACTGGTTACTATTATGTTCATTTTTAATGTTATTGGTAAATGTAGTATAATTACAGTTTATTTTTTCCAAACGATTGGTAAATGGGAACAGTGAGACGTCTCAGTGTCGTTAAATAACTAAGTAAAAAAATTTTCGCATTTAAGTTAAATTCCAATTAGTTAATTGTGGATTAGTAACATTTTGGTGGAATCGGCCCTTAAACCATACGAGAAAATATTCCGGTTTTATATCCCGCGTCGCCATTTTATGAAGGCGTGTAATGCTGCGTTGAAAGTCATATCTGTAGTGTTGATGCCGAGATAGGTATTCGTGGATCCATGCAAGTATGGTTGTAATCCATTTTGCTGCAAACCAGAGTGCTGCATTGGAGTTAAATCGCTCGCTTGAACTCGGCCGAGTGTCGCACCCTCGAGTGAGATACGATCGGTCGTGATACGCTCGTAATAAATAGAAGCACAGTACAAGGTCATCCCACCGACATGTCTTATCTTGTATGGAAGGCGACAGATAAGATACACATATGGTTTGCTCACACGGTAAAAATTAAGGCTTTATTTTCTGCGTTTATGATAAACGTTTAATGGAACAGTCAATGGAACGTACCAAAACAGGAACATGAAGTTATAAATAAAATAGTATGAAAAACTTCGATATACAGTTATTATTGCTAATTAATAATTATTCAATATTTGATTTACCACATATGTAATATGATAGGTCCATACATAGTGTTCAGCCTATATACTGCGACAATGTAGAAACGTTTTACAAAATATTATTGATATAGCAGTAGATTAATAACAATATTAGTACAGAGATAACGTCACAGAAAATATAATAAAACGAATAATCATGCTGCACAACTGTTACAGACGCAAAGATTGATACACTAATTATTAGAGATTATTATTATTATTATTATTATTATTATTATTATTATTATTATTATTATTATTACTAGAAAACTTGATACAGTTCTTGCATTATCGTGATTGTGTTCTCCGTTTATAATAATTACATTTGCATCCAATAACATCTATCAGATGTGGCAAAAACAAAATCACTCCTCTGTGGGGGGGGGGGACATTTACCTACAACATTTATATTACATTTTAAAGCAAGTTTTGTAGTTGCACTATAGAGAGGTTAGTTAAACACTGCAAAGTTTTGAAGTGATACACATCTATGATGTTACTACACAGTTCATCAATGCAACAAGAACGAATGTCTAACGCTCGGCTTATACCGTTCGAGGATTTATCGGTCGTGACAATTTTACCCATCATGCATGTGCGCTACGTATCGGATTATGCTATGAACTACTTGGCGCTCGAGCGAAAACGTCCCATGCAGACCTCTGGCGCAAACGTTTTGTACTAAGCATAGATATTGAGCGTGTCTTATCATATGCGAAGTTTATGGTATTATGTGTGTATTATGGATAAGTTATTGAACAACAAAGTAAAAATAGCGATCATGTAGAGAAAAAGATGAGGTTGCAGCATTGTTGGGCAGTCTAGGAAAAAGAATTTCCCGAATTGTGCCCAGTACAAAGCGAAATGTGTAATTCGTGTAGGAAAAACAGGGAATGGTTTTTTCATTCCTCATGGCTGGAATACAGATGTAAGACAGAGCTTCAGCAGTATATCGTATAACGAAAGGCATAAATCATCACTGCAAACCGCCACATTAATGAAGAAGATAATACAAAACATGATGCTGGTAATGGAGAAGATATATTATAACCGTTCTCCCACGTTTCTTTACTGCGTGCATTACTTACTTACTTACTTACTTCAAATTACTTTTAAGGAACCCGGAGGTTCATTGCCGCCCTCACATAAGCCCGCCATCGGTCCCTATCCTGAGCAAGATTAAACCAGTCCCTACCATCATATCCCACTTCCCTCAAATCCATTTTAATATTATCGTCCCAACTACGTCTCGGCCTCCCTAAAGGTCTTTTTCCCTCCGGTCTCCCAAGCAACACTCTATATGCATTTCTGGATTCGCCCATACGTGCTACATGCCCTGTCCATCTCAAACGTCTGGATTTAATGTTCCTAATTATGTCAGGTGAAGAATACAATGCGTGCAGTTCTGTGTTGTGTAACTTTCTCCATTCTCTTGTAACTTCATTCCTCTTAGCCCCAAATATTTTCCTAAGCACCTTATTCTCAAACACCCTTAATCTCTGTTATTCTCTCTCAAAGTGAGAGTCCAAGTTTCGCAACCATATAGAACAACCGGTAATATAACTGTTTTATAAATTCTAACTTTCAGATTTTTTGACAGCAGACTAGATGACAAAAGCTTCTCAACCGAATAATAACAGGCATTTCCCATATTTATTCTGCGTTTAATTTCCTCCCGAGTGTCATTTATATTTGTTACTGTTGCTCCAAGATATTTGAATTTTTCCACCTCTTCGAAGGATAAATCTCCAATTTTTATACTTTGTCTTTTCGGGATTTACTTCAAAACCGATCGCTTTACTTGCTTCAAGTAACATTTCCGTGTTTTCCCTAATCGTTTGTGGATTTTCTCCTAATATATTCACGTCATCCGCATAGACAAGCAGCTGATGTAACCCGTTCAATTCCAAACCCTCTCTGTTATCCTGGACTTTCCTAATGGCATACTCTAGAGCAAAGTTAAAAAGTTAAGGTGACAGCGCATATCCTTGCTTTAGCCCGCAGTGAATTGGAAAAGCATCTGAAAGAAACTGACCTATACGGACTCTGCTGTATGTTTCACTGAGACACATTTTAATTAATCGAACTAGTTTCTTGGGAATACCAATTTTAAAAAGGATATCTCTTAACCGAGCCATATGCCTTTTTGAAATCTGTGAATAACTGATGTACTGTACCCTTATACCCAATTTTTTCTCCAATATCTGTCGAATACAAAAAATCTGATCAATAGTCGATCTATTACGCTTAAAACCACACTGATGATCCCCAATAATTTCATCTACGTACGGAGTTAATCTTCTCAAAAGAATATTGGACAAAATTTTGTACGACGTCAACAGAAGCGATATTCCTCGAAAGTTACTGTGCCTTACTATACAAAAATACGCATAAAATAAAAAAATGGAGGTCTAAGTTTGTATAAAACATTACAATATCTAAGCCTAAACATTTCGATAAGTCACGGCCACCATAATCCTTCCTCTCTGTGCTCGTTGCCATGGAAACAGACGTTTCATTAACCTCGGGTCAATCAAGTCGTGCTTGGGGTCACTTCCCCGTGGGCAACACAACGGCTGTAATCCAACTTAGCTGCAAACAACCGTGCTTTTCCATAGGCGGGGATATGTTTGGCAGAGATAATAGGAGCTGCGTGAAGAGATAGGGGTGAGTTTCCTGCCGCTGACAGCACAGATAACATGGTCTTGCTCCACTGACTTTGCTTACCCTCCCTGCCTGCAACCCCCATGGAATAGGATGTGTTGATGTCTAGGCAAGTGTTGTCGATGATAGACCAGTTCCGTTTCCTAGGAAACGTGGGCACGTGCTGAGAGGTTGAGCGGAACAGATGTGTTAAGGAACTTTCGAGTTGAGGACTTCCTTGGACACGAAGTCGGGAATGATAAAATGAATTTCGAAACTATAATGAGAATTAACGTTTGAGTTGAGTTATATTTGATCGTTTCACAATGTTATTGTCTGTCATGTTGATGCTTCATCAACGAATTACAGAAATGAGCCTTTCCTCAACATTTCTTCACCACTTTTTAAATGAATTTTAAACAAATGTAGTTCCTAGCAGTGTACACACATTCTGGGTGTGTGTGTATGTACGTTTATGTATAATATATATATACAGACTTCCCAGTCTAACTAATTATTTAAATTGAATTCAATTGAAACAAAAAAAACACGTCAGTTTAGACTTCCCCCTAAATATCTAAATTGACGTGTTTTTTTGTTTAAATTGAATTAAATTTAAATATTTATTTATACTGGGAAGCTTTGAAATGAAAGCCATATATATATATATATATATATATATATACATACATACACACGCACGCATGCACGCACACACATACATGTTTACTTAACTTTGTAAGGCTCAGTGTGTCCGGCCAGCTTCTTTGACAAGACAGGGGATATTAGGAAAAGAAGTTAACAAATCTTAAAGGATTCGTATAAAAGTAAAATGTGAGTCGTGTACAGCACTGGATTAAAAGAGGTAAAATTTAATGAGAAAAACAAGTGAACAGTATTCTTTACCGACATTGCACTTTATCTCTGAATTATTTTAAGATGCAACGAAATGATAATTATAATTGTAATTCTTTATTTAACGTTCCTTTTAAATAACAGATGCTATTCATAGACGATGAGATTATAATTTTAATTGTAATTCTTTATTTAACGTCCCTTTTAAACTATAGAGGCTCTTCATAGACGATGAGATGATAATTGTAATTTTAATTTCTTTATTTAACGTTCCTTTTAAATAACAGATGCTATTCATAGACGATGAGATTATAATTTTAATTGTAATTCATTATTTCGCGTTCCTTTTAAACTACAGAGGCTATTCATAGACGATGAGATGATAATTGTAATTGTAATTCTTTATTTAACGTTCCTTTTAAATAACAGATGCTATTCATAGACGATGAGATTATAATTTTAATTGTAATTCTTTATTTAACGTCCCTTTTAAACTATAGAGGCTCTTCATAGACGATGAGATGATAATTGTAATTTTAATTTCTTTATTTAACGTCCCTTTTAAACTACAGAGGTTATTCATAGACGATGAGATGATAATTGTAATTGTAATTCTTTATTTAACGTTCCTTTTAAACTACAGAGGCTATTCATAGACGATGAGATGATAATTGTAATTGTAATTCTTTATTTAACGTTCCTTTTAAATAACAGATGCTATTCATAGACGATGAGATGATAATTTTAATTGTAATTCTTTATTTAACGTCCCTTTTAAACCATAGAGGCTCTTCATAGACGATGAGATGATAATTGTAATTGTGATTCTTTATTTAACGTTCCTTTTAAACTACAGAGGCTATTCACAGACGATGAGATGATAATTGTAATTGTAATTCTTTATTTAACGTTCCTTTTAAACTACAGAGGCTATTCACAGACGATGAGATGATAATTGTAATTGTAATTCTTTATTTAACGTTCCTTTTAAACTACAGAGGCTATTCATAGACGATGAGATGATAATTGTAATTGTAATTCTTTATTTAACGTTCCTTTTAAACTACACAGGCTATTCATAGACGATGAGATAAATATTGCAAATTTATTAAAGAATTTCACCACAACATACACTACGTTTAGGAAGCTCCCTGTAGAAAGCTCTGCGTTCCGACAATATCGCATCAATACGGTGACGTTGTCCCTGCAAGAACGGCGCATACGCTCGCGTTTGATAGACCGGGCCGATAGGTTTGACAGCTACCTGACATTAAACACTGGAATACTGATAGCATGTGCAATCGCACCACATCATCGTATTGATGGCGGTGTTTATTTTACGAGACACGCAACTGTGACCACTGCCCTGCAAACGTTGCCCTCGTTACGTAAATTCGCATTAGAGGAAGGAATTAACATCTGATCTATCCCAGCCTTCGTTGTCTTGGGCCCTACCGAATAGCAAATACTGCGGGAAGAAATTAACGTGAAATCTTTGACAGTGACAAATGACAGTAGAGAAAATATGATGGGGAAATAAACTGAAAGGCATGAACATTCTCGGGATCCTGAGTAAAATGTGTGTGAACTCCTAGACTATTGGCCACTTACCTCACTCCAGGAACACTTTTGCATTGTAGGAACATAAAAAAGTAAGAGGAAATGCCGAAGTGGAAAGTTGAGACCGTTACCGGCGTAGCTCAGTCGGTAAGGCGCTTGTCTGCCGATCAGGAGTTTTACTCGGGCGCGGGTTCGATTCCAATATGAGCTGATTACATGGTTGTGTTTTTTTCCGATGTTTTCTCCAACCGTAAGACAAATGTCAATTAAACCATGGCGAATTCTCGGCCTCATCTCTCTACTATTAATTCCATCGACGCTAAATAACCTCGTAGCTGATATAGCGTCGTTAAATAACCAAGTAATAAAAAAGGTTGGGACCTCGAGTCGTCCTCGGTAGCGCATTTGGTATAGCGCTGGCCTTCTGTGCTCAAGATTGCGGGTTCGATCCCGGCCCAGGTCGATGTCATTTAAGTGTGCTTAAATGCTACAGTCTCACGTCAGTAGATTTACTGGCATGTAAAAGAACTCCTGCGGGACAAAATTCCGGCACACCGGCGACGCTGATATAACCTCGACAGTTGCGAGCGTCGTTAAATAAACCATAATATTATAAACCATATTATCGATATCTCACCCATCGGGTTTCGAATCCACTAACAATGTGAACAGACATCCGGCAGAATTCCAAACGCTTGCTGTAAGATCACTGTGAGCCACAACCGAATGCTAATGTTATTAGTAATTAGATCACGAACCACTGTGATTTGTATGACCACACACAATGACGCCATTATTTTGCTCTGCTCATGCCTCAACAGTCTGAATTTTCTCGCTTCACTGACCTTCATTCTCGAAGTTTTTCATTTTAACTTGTCGATTGATAATAATTGTCGGTCAATTAAGCTTGTAGCCGGGTTCGTTATGAATCATTTGACACCATTGCGAACGTTCTATCGCTTAGCATTCTCCCTTGGCTACAGTGCAACCGGCCAATTCGGGTCTCAAATTTCCCCCTCCCACTTATCACTTATCACATCACCTTCCTCAACTCAAGGTCGCGTTGGATACAATAATCCTTATCCTGTCGATCGCCCTTTAATTCATCGGAATATGTCGTGTAGTTTAGAATTTATAGGCGCAACAAAAATGGCGTGGAAATGTGTTGGTCGACTTTCTGGAATGACATCCTAGTACTGGACCGGGCTTATACACGTATTCACATCAAAAACTTGGAATGCAAACAGAAGTATACAGGGTGATTCACGAAGGTCTCCCGCGATTTTTGGAGGTGATTTCTGAGGTTATTTTGAACAAAAAATGTAAATAAATTAATGGGATCACATTCATAATTAATGGAGTCTCTTTCATTTAGAGTGAATTTAACCCTTAGTTGCATGACGGTACTTAGAAGTACCGTGATTTATTTTGCACACTGGAAGACCTGGAAGAATAATAAACCGCCAGAAATTACGTGCAACCAGATAAATAAAATCCATCAAGGATACTGACAGTACTGTACATAGAAATACGACCTTTTTTAAAATAATAAAAATAAAAAAAAAAATAAAAAAAATTCTGAAAAAATTACTGTATGTTTTGAATTTATATTCTAACAACATTCACTAAAGAAAACGGATTTATTTTAATTTTTTCTTATGTCCGGCAACAAAGGGTTAAATTACATTTTCGGAAATGCCTCCCTGAATCTCAAGGCAACGGTCCGCTCGGGTGTGAACCGCACGTGTAGCATTTCGCAGCTTCACACATTTGTTCCTTATTGCTGCCACGACATCCAGAATGCGTTGAAGCAACTCTTCTCGTGTTTGTACTTTAACCTGATACACGATGTCTTTCATCTACCTCCAATAATGTAAGGGCGTTAAATCTGGGGATCTGGGAGGCCAAGGTCCTCCGAGACCAACTCATCGCTGTGAAAATTTCTGATCCAAGTGAGTTATTACTGCGCTGTACAAGTGCGCAGAAGTCCCATCATGTACATTATTGCCGTCTTCTTGCCAGAAAAACATCTGCAAGAAGCTGTGATAACCGTTGTTGTAAAAAGTGAAGGTACAGTACATCTCGCCAGTTAAGTGTCCAGGGGAAATGAACGGCCCCAGCAGCTGGTCATCCAGAATACCGCACCACACAATGGGACTGAATCGGCGTTGAAAATTAGATCCAAACGTGGCATAGGGATTGTTGTCTCCCTAGATATACAAGTTATACTTATTGTTGATTTCGTCCGTAGCGCTCTGACGCATTTCGAAAATGTGTTGTATTCCTTAATTATAAATGAGATCCCATTAATTTATCTACATTTTTTGCTCCAAATAGCTTCTAGAATCACCTCCATAAACCGGGGGAGAAATTTCTGAATCACCCTGTAGTGCACGAATGATGTCTGGCAATCCGTGACCAATATCCGTTCTTACTTTCATTTTATTCTGCAGCTGTAATCGTTAAGTTTTAATCCGCAGTATTTAGCCAAGAGCGAGCAGAAACGCAACACTCGTTTTTAGGATAGCATAAATTTTTATGTGATCCGATCCATTATGTTACATTTCCATTAATAACTAATGATCCAGATTATCTGTCTGCGTGCGCTACAAAATTATACCATTAATATTAAAGACACCAATTAAACATCCATGTAACTGGAACAGGGTGATGGGAAAGGGGTTCATTAACGGGAGTGAATTTGTTCACCCCACTGTCTTTCCTATATTTTCTTCCTAGATACTTTTCTCTCAAAATATATCTTCAATTTTGTTAATTTTGTGCTTACAGACAGTTTATATACTGTAATTTAATTATCTTTAATTTATTCAGTCGCAGGATGAGGAAAATAGAGTCGCTAGTTAAGAAAGATTCGCCGTATGATGAAAAGAGTCGCAGAATGAGAAAAAGTGTCGCTGGATATGAAAAAGAGCACCAGATGAGGGGAAAAGGCTCTGGATGAGGAAAAAGAGTCGCTAGTTAAGAAAGATTCACCGGATGATGAAAAGAGTCACTGAATGAGAAAAAGTGTCGCTGGATGACGAAAAAGAGTCACTAGATGAGGAAAAGAGTCGCTGAATGACTAAAAGTGTCGCTGGATATGAAAAAGAGTCACTAGATGATGAAAAGAGTCACTGAATGAGAAAAAGTATCGCTGGATGACTAAAAAGAGTCACTAGATGATGAAAAGAGTCACTGAATGAGAAAAAGTGTCGCTGGATATGAAAAAGAGTCGCCAGATGAGGGGAAAAGGCGCTGGATGAGGAAAAAGTGTCGCTGGATATGAAAAAGAGTCAGTAGATGATGAAAAGAGTCACTGAATGAGAAAAAGTGTCGCTGGATGACGTAAAAAAGCCACTAGATGATGAAAAGAGTCACTGAATGAGAAAAAGTGTCGCTGGATATGAAAAAGAGTCACTAGATGATGAAAAGAGTCACTGAATGAGAAAAAGTGTCGCTGGATATGAAAAAGAGTCGCCAGATGAGGGGAAAAGGCGCTGGATGAGGAAAAAGTGTCGTTGGATATGAAAAAGAGTCACTAGATGATGAAAGGAGTCACTGAATGAGAAAAAGTGTCGCTGGATAACGAAAAAGAGTCACTAGATGATGAAAAGAGTCACTGAATGAGAAAAAGTATCGCTGGATGACGAAAAAGAGTCACTAGATGATGAAAAGAGTCACTGAATGAGAAAAAGTGTCGCTGGATATGAAAAAGAGTCGCCAGATGAGGGGAAAAGGCGCTGGATGAGGAAAAAGTGTCGCTGGATATGAAAAAGAGTCACTAGATGATGAAAAGAGTCACTGAATGAGAAAAAGTGTCGCTGGATAACGAAAAAGAGTCACTAGATGATGAAAAGAGTCACTGAATGAGGAAAAAGTGTCGCTGGATATGAAAAAGAGTCACTAGATGATGAAAAGAGTCACTGAATGAGAAAAAGTGTCGCTGGATATGAAAAAGAGTCGCCAGATGAGGGGAAAAGGCGCTGGATAAGGAAAAAGTGTCGCTGGATATGAAAAAGAGTCACTAGATGATGAAAAGAGCCACTGAATGAGAAAAAGTGTCGCTGGATAACGAAAAAGAGTCACTAGATGATGAAAAGAGTCACTGAATGAGGAAAAAGTGTCGCTGGATATGAAAAAGAGTCGCCAGATGAGGGGAAAAGGCGCTGGATGAGGAGAAAGTGTCGCTGGATATGAAAAAGAGTCACTAGATGATGAAAAGAGTCACTGAATGAGAAAAAGTGTCGCTGGATATGAAAAAGAGTCGCTAGATGATGAAAAGAGTCGCTGAATGAGGAAAAGTGTCGCTGGATAACGAAAAAGAGTTACTAGATGAGGAAGAGAGTCGCTGAATGAGAAAAGAGGCGATACATGAGAAAAGTTAGACTATTAGCTGAGGAAATTATTCACTGGAGGAGGAAAAGAGTTACTAGACGAGGAAAAGAGTCCTGGATGAGGAAAAAGTTACAAAATTCACGTAGATCCGCGAATGAGTCAAACGAAATAAGATACGACTTTTAAATATAGGGTTAGAAAGAAAGAATGATGCAGTAAATTGAACGGTCGTAAAATACTGTAGATACAGTAATAACAAATTTAACAAAAGATATAGCTATAGAAATAAATAGAAAAAGCTAGATATAGGCTAAGTAGAAGCAGCAGGAAATGTCTAGGAGAGGAGGAAAATAAATAGAAGAACCAGGAAAGTAGCTGAAAAAGAGGTGGGGCGAGAAATAAACGAAAGGGTAGGATATATTAAATGCCTGACAGGTATTAAGGAATTAGTAAATGAATAAAATGCCGGGCATAACTGAAGAGTGGGGGACATGTTCGCGGAATAGAGTAACGGGTCCGAAGGTGATGAAGAAAGGGACTGGAAATGAATAAAACGCTGCAAGTACGCAATTCCAACATGGATGCGTACAAGTCGGTTAGTAGTGGAGAACACATTGTATGCAACTTCACTGTCTAGTTAGGAAAAATAAATGCGCGTGTATGCAAGCCATGGCCAGTGTGCGATGTGCCGTTTGCAGCTCAGAGCGACGCTTGTGGGATATCCCACACCCCTATCGAAATGGCGGTGCAGTAATCTTCATAAACGTAATCGTAAAGCTGTTCAGACTGCCTTCGTCGTAAACATCTGCCTACATTTTTACGTTCGTACGTGTACCGCGGGCTGCATCGAGCAGCTGGGCCCTGTGTTCGTGTTCCACACCCGCTTATATTACTACAGTATAGATACACAGGGCAATAGACGAATATTCGAAAAAAGTATGTCTATAGATAAATTGATTCTTAAAACAAGCATCCATCCATCCATTCATCCATGCATCCATCCTTCCATCCATCCATCCACGCACTCAACCATCCATCCATCCATCCATTCAACCATCCACCCACGCACCCAACCATCCATCCATCCATCCATTTATCCATTCAACCATCCATCCATCCACCCACCCACCCATCCAACCAACCAACCATCCATCCATCCGTCCATCCATCCATCCGTCCATCCACCCAACCATCTATGCATCCATCCATCCACTCAACCATCCATGCATCCATCCAACCATCCATTCATTCATCCAAACCAACCATCCATCCATCCATCCATCCATTTGTCCATGCACCCAACCACCCATGCATCCATCCATCCATCCACTCAACCATCCATACATCCATCCATTCATTCATCCATTCATCCAAACCAACCATCCATCCATCCATCAGTCCATCCATTTGTCCATGCACCCAACCACCCATGCATCCATCCATCCATCCATCCACTCAATCATCCATGCATCCATCCATTCATTCATCCATCCATCCGTCCATCCTCCCAACCACCCATGCATCCATCCATCCATCCACTCAACCATCCATGCATCCATCCATTCATTCATCCATCCATCCGTCCATCCACTCAACCATCCATGCATCCATCTATCCATCCACTCAACCATCCATGCATCCATCCCTTCATTCATCCATCCATCCGTCCATCCACCCAACCACCCATACATCCATCCATCCATCCACTCAACCATACATGCATCTATCCATTCATCCATCCATCCATCCGTCCATTCACCCAACCACCCATGCATCCATCCATCCATCCATCCACTCAACCATCCATGCATCCATCCATTCATTCATCCATCCATCCGTCCATCCACCCAACCATTCATGCATCCATCTATCCATCCATCCATTCATTTATCCATCCATCCATCAAACCAACCATCTAACCATCCGTCCATCCATCCATCCATCCATCCACGACTGTAATAAACTCAGGCCTATATATTTTAGAGTTAATTCTGTATGTTAAGGACAATCTTTTAATTTTAACATTAAGAAATGATATTCATTCCTATGACACAAGACAAGGAAATGATTTTAATATCATCACTTGTAGACTTGCTAAATCGCAAAATAGTTTGTGCGAGATCGTGCATATTTGCTTGTTTTCCGCACAGAACCAATACGCGGTAAGTGTGAAATACCGCATTCAGTATTCCCAACGTAACACACATAACAATTTCCCTCTTCTTACCGCTTAAGCGCGACATTCATTTTACTGCTTTAGGCTTTTAACATATTATTTTTAGGGACGTTTAACATAGTAATAATTATAAATTGGAAACTTACCACTGCAATTTCACCTAAATTGCAATGTTAATTATTGTTTTTAAATATTTGCAAAAATTAAGTAAAGTCTACTACTTCACGAAACTTATTGCATTCCTGATACAAGTAACATTAAGGAAGCCGTGAAAAAATCAACAAGATTCAAGATGCCGATGTTATTACTGCAATATGTTATATAAATAATATTGTTAAAATATTAAAATGAAAAATAAATCATTACATAACCTTACCGTTTGTTTTAAGTTCGCATTTATAGAATGGGGGAAAAAAAGACAGACGTATATCACGGTCTGCTGGAGTATAGTAAACACAGAAAACATTTCATAACAACAATGTTGAAGAAAGATATTTTGGTTTTCCGAAGTTGCCGTTATTAAACAGAAACCAACATAGAGATTTCATTGCAACTAATTAGAAATTCGTCTTTTAGGTATGTAATAAACGATCTTCGCACAAAATAATGTACGATACACGAGCGTTATGTTTGTTTTCATGTTCTCGGAAATTCAAAAAGCTCAACTAAGTTTCGCTTTTTCAATCTTTTCCTCGAACATGAAAACGTCAACATACCGCTCTTGTAACGTATATTACTATTTTGTCAAATGTCATTCAAGGTTTCAAATAAATTTCCATCACATATTTTTAATTTAAGCAGAGCTGCTCTCAAATCACGCACCTCTAGTTGGCTAATTTTAAATCCTTTTTATAGGCTTGAGGAATATTTTGACTATACAGTCTCTTTGTAATTATTCTTGGCTTACCTGACTTTACCTAAACATATTGTTCTTAGACATGTAATATAAACTATTAAACTATTCAATTCAACTACTAAACTAGTCATCCATCACATCTAAACGTATAGAATTTATTCAGAAATAAAGAAATAAATAAATAAATAACCAATAAATAAATAAGTAAATAAATAAATAATGAATAAATAAATCAAATAAATAATGAATAAATAAGTAAATAAATAACAAATTAAGCAACTAAGTAAATAACTAATAAATAAATAAGCAAGTAAGTAATTAATGAATAAGTAAGTAAATAAATAAATAAGTAAATAAATAAATAATGAATAAGTAAGTAAATAAATAAATAAGTAAATAAGTAAATAATGAATAAGTAAGTAAATAAATAAATAAGTAAATAAGTAAATAATGAATAAGTAAGTAAATAAATAAATAATGAATAAGTAAGTAAATAAATAAATAAGTAAATAAATAAATAATGAATAAGTAAGTAAATAAATAAATAATGAATAAGTAAGTAAATAAATAAATAAGTAAATAAATAAATAATGAATAAATAAGTAAATAAATAACAAATTAAGCAACTAAGTAAATAACTAATGAATAAATAAACAAATAAATAAGCAACTAAGTAACTAATGAATAAATAAGTAAATAAATATCAAATTAAGCAACTAAGTAAATAACTAATGAATAAATAAACAAATAAATAAGCAACTAAGTAACTAATGAATAAATAAGTAAAAAAATAAATAATGAATAAATAAGTAAATAAATAACAAATTTAGCAACTTAGTAAATAACTAATAAATATATAAGCACCTAAGTAACTAATGAATAAATAAGCAAGTAAATAAATAAATAATGAATAAATAAGTAAATAAATAACAAATTTGACAATTAAGTAAATAACTAAAAATAAATAAACAGATAAATAAGCAACTAAGTAAGTAATGACTAAATAAGTAAATAAATAAATAAACAATGAATAAAGAAGTAAATAAATAAATAATGAATAAATAAGTACATAAATAACAAATTAAGCAACTAAGTAATAACTAATAAATAAATAAGCAAATAAATAAACAACTAATGAATAAATAAGTAAATAAATAATGAATAAGTAAATAAATAAATAAATAAATAAATAATGAATAAGTAAGTAAATAAATAAATAAGGAATAAATAAGTAAATAAATAACAAATTAAGCACCTAAGTAAATAACTAATAAATAAATAAACAAATAAATAAGCAACTAAGTAACTAATGAATAAATAAGGAAATAAATAAATAATTAACTAAGTAACTAACTAATAAATAAGTAAATAAATAAATAAAAATAGTGAACAAGTAAATAATTTATAATAATAAGCCTAATATATCTTTGGCGCATTTCTCCCATAGATTGTTGCTTGGCAACCTATTCGTCAACGACTTCCTGTATAAGCCTATAATAATGCAGCTAACATAATGTATTGTAAAGGCCTAACAGTCTCAAAACTTGGAAATGTTGTTTCCTCACAAGTCATACATCTGAACATATTTAAGCCTGACACATTAATGAAATGAACGAACATTTTAATTTCTAAAGTGCGCTGTAGTTAGTTTTGGGCCATCTGTCTCTGAGCTGGGGACTTGAAGTGACGTGGTTGTGTCTATTACCGTATTTCAGGCACTTACCCTCCGAATGGGTCACGCACTTCCCTTACAAATATAACGCATTAGCCGTACACGCCCTTTAAAACTGTAATTTGCGTAACGCAAAAGCCTACCAGTGGAATTATGGTCTTGTTTCGAAGCCCTTGTAGGTCGGCGAACTGTAACAGGAGAGGGATAATGGACCCCGAGTGTTGGCGGTTTTTGAAGTGGCGACCTCACAATAGTTATTTACGGTATGATATCGTAACGTTTCGTATTACAATACGAGATTTGAAAGTTTTCAAACGAGCCCGCAGGCCGAGTTTGATAACCAGTTGAATATTGTAATTATGGTTACGATAAAATAGTCTAAATAGTACAACATCTTATCCACGTACTTAAAAAAAATATTTTTAAATAAAAGGGATTGTATTATTTTTATTTGTTTTGAACATGTCTGTTGTGGAGAGGCGATTGTATTACTATTATTAGTTTCTTCTAAATGTAGGATTTAAGAATAGATTGGAAACGAATCATATAAATATTTAAATTAGATGAAAAAAACACCTTTTCGCTACATTTCTTATGGCCGCCATTTCGAATATTTAATTACCAGTAACTATAAATTACATACAACATCTGAATTTCTGGCTGCTGAAAAGAAATATACAGGATTAGTTAGAAGTCTCGCACCACCCAAATAACTTTTGAAGCATACGGTTCAGTGACATGAAACTTGGTATGTGAGGATAACCATATACTAAGAACTCAATAATGGTATTAAGAAGTTTTTTCTACTTCCGGTTTAACCGGAAGTAACTCCAACTGCCTTATTTTAAATGGAACATCCAATATATTATTTTATTTTTGAATAGTACTCATTAAGAGCTTTTCAAACATTACCCACACTTGATACCTCTGTACAAATTCAGTGTTACTAAGTCAAGAAAACAGAAAAGTGTATCGAATATTGAAATAATAAACGCACCACCTAAATAACTTTTGAAGCATACGGTTCAGTGATATGAAATTTGGTATGTGAGGATAACCATATGCTAAGAACTCAATAATGGTATTACCGACTCCAACTCTCTTCTACTTTCTCTTCTACTTCCGGTTTAAACGGAAGTAACTTCAACTCTCTTATTTTAAATGGAACATCCAATATATTATTTCATTTTTTAATAATACCCATTAAGAGCTTTTCAAACATTACCCACACTTGATACTTCTGTACAAGTGTGTTGCTAAGTCAAGAAAACAGAAAAGTGTATCGAATATTAAAATAATAAAATACTCCTTCATTAACAAAAACAAAACAAAGCTAGCTCAACTTCTAAATTATGTATTCAAATTGGTAGCCCTCAGCTGCTTTAGAATGTGTCACTCGATCATAGAAACCATTTAAGGAAAGATTTAACCAGGCTTTAGGAATATCTTGCACCACTTCCATTTTTATTTAGCAACACTGAATTTGTACAGAAGTATCAAGTGTGGGTAATTTTTGAAAAGTTCTTAATGAGCTTTATTCAAAAATAAAAATATATATTGGGTGTTCCATTTAAAATAAGAGAGTTGGAGTTACTTCCGGTTAAACCGGAAGTAAAAAGAACTCGGTAATACCAATATTAAGTTCTTAGCGTATGGTTATCCTCACATAGAAAGTTTTATGTCACTGGACCGTATGCTTCAAAAGTTATTTAGGTGGTGCGGGACTTTTAACTAACCCTGTATAATTTTGTGGTTATTTATATGAGTGCTCCTTTACAGAGTGACAATGTAGGGGACTTATAAAACTTTAAACATAGAGCATTGTCGAAGAAATGCGGAAATAAATACTTCTTGCATATTCTATGAAACTAAAACGTATCGTGTTGTTGCATCGTGTGAAAGGAAAGGACATAAAACGTTGGCAGCTTGAATCGTCAGCTGCTTGGATCATCTTTGAAAACAATTGCATAACGTCAAAGCTTTGAGTACGATATCACCATGGCAACGCATGTCATGAAAGAATGCAAGAGGGAGGGAAAAACTGCAACAAATTTACCGACTGGAGGACGTTGCGGGGATGGGGAAGTATTGAATATTAGATCGGCATTCCAATTCGATATGGCACATGATGTTTCAGGAAACTTTATTCATAGATAAGCATCTGAAACTTCCATCACCACAGCACAATTCCATCAGTTGGCAGAAATGAAATTCTGTAGCTATGTGGAACAAAGCTAGGCCGAGCGTATGAAAACAACATCGGAATGGAAATAAAAAAAAAAAAGTTCAGTAAATTAGAATATAACCGAAAACAGGATTTTTAGTCTCGGAGGATTGATGGTAGGGTTAAAGTTGTGTAACAACTAGGAGTATTCAGTGGCGTGCGAATAATTTCAAATATCCAGTGCTGGAAAAAAAAAGATGGGGGAGTGAAAACATCGCACGTGCTATAGCAGTCATAAATTTTCAATGCTGAACAGACAGACATATGCACTTCGTTCCAATTGATAAGTTATTTTTGCTGCCTGTTACCTCATTTTATGCGATGTGCAACTTTTTTTTTTTCGTTTTTAAATGAAACACACACGTAACAAATGTTTGCAGTGGCGTGCAAATATTTACTGCAGTACATAACCAGTGTTGTAAAAAAAAAAAAAAATTAAGAGTTTTCGGCGAAATTAAAATGTGAATAATGAATCAGAGAGTAGAAATGTTTCCAGGCACCTGATGTATTTGAGTGTGAAATATAACCTTGCTTTTCCTCGACCAAGTGAAATAAAATGCTTTCAGAGGCGTGTAGGCCATTTCTCTTGAATAAATCCACACTGGCGTGCAGCTATTTTAACTGGTGTGGAGATATTACAATTGTCTTGGTATAGAGTTGTGTGTTGTGTACATTTACAATGCGGTGCAGGTATTTACGGTGGCCAGTAGATACAGTGGCAGTACGTATGAGACATGGAAACCTTAGTCTATTGTACTTATTAGAATGAATCGACAACTCTTAATCACGCCTACCACCATGACAAATGCCAATCTGTAGGTGTTGTCTACATTGTATTGTATTGTATTGATTAACATTCCATGGTATTCATACATTGCTTATAGCTAGAATATGGAACAAGTAAAAAAACTTAATACTATTATAAAGTCTTAATTTATAGCCACAGTCTAGATGAAATATATACAGACGAGGTTTACAATATAGTCTACTAGTACAACATAAAGTTTTAGCACCGTAATTTCCCATAACTATGGTCCAGGCACCCAACTATGGTCCAAAACGCATTATGTACTACACAGTCCCCCAGGAGTTCGGTGTTTGCCATTTAAGGCGCCACTGTGATGGAATTATGTTCCCCATAGATGCTTCTATCTAGCATTACACGTGGCAATGATATGGATGCTTAACAAGGTCAGTGTGCATCGTTCTATTGAATGTGTGAAGACACGAAATCATTCAGTTTGTGATTGTCCGTTTTATTAAGCTCTCCTCTGTAGAACTGGTAAGTTATAGATACATGATTATTTGTACAATTAAACCTGGTTATATAGTGTTTACTTTCACATAATAATTAGACTGGTAGAGGTTAAGGACTCTGCGTGAAAAATGTTTAACCTCAAGGCTAGAAGTCGGTCCTCAACTATGTACCACAATTTTTCGTGGACCATAGTTGTATTTCATTTTGAAATATTTGTTTTAATGAAATGTGATTATTGTGATTATTTACTTCTGCAAATACGGTATCTCAGTATATTCTAAAACACCATTTAACATTATAGTCAAGTAAACAAAGAAACAGGCTGTTCCATCATCAATGGTACTAGCACGAATAATGATCCGGTAAAACGAAAACTTCAGGGTAGAAGGATCACAACCGTCCCTGTAAGTGACTATGAGAGCGACGAAATTGAATTGGATACAGATTATGATGTTCCCGGTGTATTCTCCATATTTACAGACAGTGAGTCAGATGTGGAAAAGAAGACGAAATCTGTTAAAATAATGCTAAAGGCACATAGTTATATGGTAGTTACTTATGAGGAGGAATTTTGGCCATGGAAAGTTTTGGAAGTGAAGAACAATGGAGCGGTTGTTTCATGTATAGTAAGAAGCGGCAAATACTGAGGTGGCGAGAAATGGAAGACATTTTATTCTCTAGAAAGGAAAACATAATAAAACAAATTGAAGACCCCATATGCGTCTCGAAAAAGAGAGATCTATTTTCAATTTCAGAATTACAAGAGAAGTGGAGATTCAAAGGATAGAAATAAGCCTACTGAATATAGTTCTCAGTATGATAAATAAACATTATCACTGAATTTATTGGCATAATATTTTGCTAAGAATGTGTTAGTTTATTTTGATACCGTACTTTTGTTCTTTAATATACTGTAGTTGTTCATTATTGCAGGAAAATGACTTTCAGATTTCACTTATTGTGTGTTTATGCAACGTGTACTAATAAAAAGAATCCATGTACTTTTCATTTATTTTTAATATTTCTGTGCTACATTATGTTTCTACCCTTAAATTAGAAACTCAATGTATTGATGTACGAATAATTACAGCTCCAGCTATAGTCCATTCATGCTTTCAAGCATGAATATATGAGTGGACCATAGTTGGGCAACTCAGAAAACAACTATGCACCAATGCTTATTATTTTTTCAACACTTGTAATTAAATAATTTCAAACACATATGTCAAATTTATTTAATATACACTTACAAGAGTCCGAAGCCAAAATTTCACTGAATCTGAATGAATAGTATTGAATATACAAAGAAAAATGTTACAAATGTGGACCATAGTTAGGGAAAACTACGGTATCAATTTCATGAAGCGTTATTGAATGTTATGAATTCACCTACAGAATAGAAGGCGTGAGAAATTAGGTACTTCTTTAATTTGGCCCTAAATAATCTTATGTTTTGAGTTTCATTTTAAAAATTTTTACTGCCATATAACGCACTCCTTTTTGATAGCACGATAGACTTGCCAATGGAGTATGAAAGTCATTTCTTGGCGTGTATTTATGCTATGAACTGTTGAATTAGTTACAAAGTTTTCACGATTACATACTAGGAAAATGATTAATGAAAAGATATACTGACAAGCCATGGACATTATTTGTAGTTTTTTTTTAAATTGTCCTACACGACTCCCTAGATTTGGCACCTCCTATTATTCTAATTACTCTTTTTTGTAATAGACATATACTGTTACTATCTGTGGAATTTCCCCAGAATATTATTCCAAAACTCATTACCGAGTGGAAGTATGCAAAGTATATTGTTTTTAAGGTATTGATATTTACTATCTTTTTGCATAGATCTAATAGCAAAATAAGCTGAATTTACTTTGGGGGTAATTTCTTTAATATGATTTTTCCAATTTAACACATTATCGATTTTTAAGCCAAGAAATTTGGTGGTTGTTGTTGTTGTTTCTAATAGGGATCTATTGTTAATTATTGCGCTAGAAATTTGCGAGGTTGATTTTGCACAGGATTTAAATTGAATTATGTTAGTTGTGTTACAATTTAATACTAATTTATTGACTGAGAACCAGTCACATATTCGATGATTTTAAACTACTTTTTGTATGAAAGTGTTATAACTAGGGCTAAGAATTGTATGCCGTTACACTGCGCTTCATGTGCCTCTGACTTTAGGTACCGTGACGTAATTGGGTTGGGGTGGGGGTTTCAGTGTGTTTCGTTCAGCAGTGAACTTCAGTTGATCGGTTACATTACAACCGAATACTGCTATTCGTAACGGGCAACATTCAACGTCTATAAAGAAGAATAATAGCAAGATGCCGAGGACGAAATTTGTGACAATTTCTAATGAGGAGATTTGTAATAAAGATACAGATTTTGAGATAAATAATTCTTCTGTAAAATATTTCAAATATTCCTCAATTGTTCTTTTATCATCCAATCTGCTATCAAACAATCTCAAAGTTAGAATTTATAAAACAGTTATATTACCGGTTGTTCTTTATGGTTGGACTCTCACTTTGAGAGAGGAACATAGGTTAAGGGTGTTTGAGAATAAGGTGCTTAAGAAAATATTTGGGGCTAAGAGGGATGAAGTTACAGGAGAATGGAGAAAGTTACACAACGCAGAACTGCACGCATTGTATTCTTCACCTGACATAATTAGGAACATTAAATCCAGACGTTTGAGATGGGCAGGGCATGTAGCACGTATGGGCGAATCCAGAAATGCATATAGAGTGTTAGTTGGGAGGCCGGAGGCAAAAAGACCTTTGGGGAGGCCGAGACGTAGATGGGAAGATAATATTAAAATGGATTTGAGGGAGGTGGGATATGATGATAGAGACTGGATTAATCTTGCTCAGGATAGGGACCAATGGCGGGCTTATGTGAGCGCGGCAATGAACCTCCGAGTTCCTTAAAAGCCAGTAAGTAAGTAAGTAAGTAAGTAAGTAAGACAGTTGTGTTTCGAAGTCAAAGGAGTGGCTTTCAGCCACCCAAAAGCTGAGGACTAACTTAACGTGATGATAAGCATGAGTTCAAACGAACGAAAGACACTGCGTTAAGTCACCAACTCTGAGACGTACTCGAAGTCAAAGGCCTAGTGATAACTTTTCCTGACTTAAGAAAACATCGGTGTAGGCTATATAGGAGAAACAGTCTCAAGTTTTATTCGTGAATAGTGATGATAGAATTGCTGTTAAGATAAACTTAACAGTGGCAATAAACAGTTCTTCTTTCCAGACACCCTGAAAACCCGGTACATCTTTGCTGTGCTAGAATCCTGAGGGTAGCGATATTGTATGCAATGAGAGTACATTTCGTTTTCTACCCGTTGGTTATAAATTCACTCTCGAATGTTTCCAATTTGTAGACTGCTGATTGTTGCTCAAATTGAGATTGTAGTCTGGTTCGTTACGAATCGTTTGACACCTCTACGAACGTCCTATCGCTTCTCATTGAAGAGTTACACTGCCTCGGCTGCCAAGCGACAATTCGTGCCTCAAATTCTCCCCTACGGCATACCGCTACATGACGTCACTCGTCGAACTCAAGATTGCGCCGGATACATTGTTCCTTTTTCTGTCGATCGCTGTTTACTTCATTAAAATATGTTATGTAGAATAGAAATTATACAGGGTGGGTTAAAATTCGCTTTCCTTAAACACTACCTTACATTTAATTACATTGAATTTATACTTAAATACACATTCCTTTATTGATGTTATTCAAAATGGAAAATGGAGGCCTATTTCTCGATACACCATTGAAGAGTCCACTGCAAGAATGATGGATGTCACTTTCTTTTCGAAAATGAACCAAGACTGTCAATGCATAGCTTAAGACATATAGAATGTACATACAGAGTTATATGGCATTAACACTGATAGTCATTGTTCAGTAATGATCGGAAAATCACAGTTAAGCTTTGAGCGCTAAGCATTTCAAACTTTCAATTGCTTCTCCTGCAAAATGTATTCCAAATGACATCCATCATTCTTGCAGTGGACTCTTCAATTCAAAATGTTTAGACACTGATTTACAGGTGACAAAACATATCTCACGATTTTCATTCGATCAATTGTTGCAACTGATGCAGATCCTGCTGTTTCTGAGAAAAACACCATTTTTTTTTAGGATAGGCCTACCCCTCAGCGAGAAATCACATTTTGTCAGGTCGTATGATCTGCGTGGCCATTTTCTTGTGCCACGACTGCCAATCTATTCATGAAATTAGCCACCGGCGTGGCTCAGTCTGTTAAGGCGCTTGCTTGCCGGTCTGAAGTTGCGTTCGGGCGCAGGTTCGATCCCCGCTTGGGTTGATTACCTGGTTGGTTTTTTCCGAGGTTTTCCCCAACCGTAAGGTGAATGCCAGGTAATCTAGGGCGAATCCTCGGCCTCATCTCGCCAAAATACCATCTCGCTATCACCAATCTCATCGACGCTAAATAAAACCTCGTAGTTGATACAGCGTCGTTAAATAACCAACTAAAAACAATTAATGGAATTGCTGGTTCAAGAAGTCCCTCACTCCTATACCAAAATGAGGTGGAGCTCAATCCTGTTGCCATGTCAACTGCATATCGGCAAAACGAGGGCTGTTTTCAAGACATGGCAATGAAAAAATAGTTGACACACGAACATGGTTGCCAACCCACCACGTATTACACAAGCTATACGTTTGTTCAAGTTATGACAACTGTATATGTGTAGAAGTATATAGTCGCGTCGCTGTTATTCCCGGCGTGACTCCTCCTCTTTGCTTACGTCTTAGGAAGAGAAGGCTCTATAAAGTCTAGGTAGGTAGTATCGTTCGCCATTTTTGTTCTTTCGTTGCCGAGCTACCAGACGAGGGATCTATTTGCCACACCGTTAAACATTATCATGTCGTAGCTCCTATGATAATAAACCAAACGCACTGTAATTCAGCAAATAATTGAGCGGCAAATAACGTCCTCGTGTGCTTTCTGAGAACGCCAACGAAAGAGCCAAAATGACGGGCGATTATATTAAGTGTTTATCGAGTCTTAAATGAATAACGTCTTCATAAGCGAACCACAAGACGCACACGTTTAAATATAGCCGACCTGCAACGCGATTGGCTGCCGGAAATTAGAGCGACGGGACTATAACAACTAATATTGGGGAAAGCGACTTTTGACCCACCTTGTAGGTGCCCTGAAAATGTATCCGTCGACTTTCTGGACCGAACTTAATAGACATAATCACGTCAAAATAGAAAAAATCTCTGCATATAGATTCTGGCTTGTCTGCAAGCGATGAAATCCTAGACCCATTGCTAGCAACGACAAACAGTTGAAGGCTGGTAACCAAGCGACGCGACGGAAAGAAAGACTAGCGCCGGGCCAGGCTGACCGGACCACATGCGTGACGTACGGTCTTTGTGCTGCTGACAGGTCGCGTTCGAGACTCGGTGACGGCTGTCTCGTGTTCCTGCGTTTGACAACGCTCATGACTGACATGTGATTTATGAAATGTCGGCTGCCTGCCACCGGGTGTGTCCATGTACCTGCATCCGATTACAAGCAGAGGTAAAAATGTACTGTATTCAGAAGGAGACTATGGGTTTTCAGACTACACCAGGACTTAACATTGCAGGGAATGTCTGTCCAGGAGAATTCACGTGGACAGTAACCAATCTTATTGAGCAAGGCATGCAAACAGATTTTATTTGCTGTTAAAAACACAGATAGGAAAGAAATGGTATACTTACTTACTGGCTTTTAAGGAACCCGGAGGTTCATTGCCGTCCTCACATAAGCCCGCCATCGGTCCCTATCCTCAGCAAAATTAATCCATTCTCTATCATCATATCCCACCTCCCTCAAATCAATTTTAATATTGTTTTCCCATCTACGTCTCGGCCTCCCCAAAGGTCTTTTTCCTTCCGCCCTCCCAACTAACACTCTATATGCATTTCTGGATTCGCCCATACGTGCTACATGCCCTGCCCATCTCAAACGTCTGGATTTAATGTCCCTAATTATGTCAGATGAAGAATACAATGCGTGCAGTTCTGTGTTGTGTAACTTTCTCCATTCTCCTGTAACTTCATCCCTCTTAGCCCCAAATATTTTCCTAAGCACCTTATTCTCAAACATCCTTAACCTATGTTCCTCTCTCAGAGTGAGAGTCCAAGTTTCACAACCGGTAATATAACTGTTTTATAAATTCTAACTTTCAGATTTTTTAACAGCAGACTGGATGATAAAAGCTTCTCAACCGAATAATAACAGGCATTTCCCATATTTATTCTGTGTTTATTTTCCTCCCGAGTATCATTTATATTTCTTACTGTTGCTCCAAGATATTTTTGAACTTCTCCACCTCTTCAAAAGATAAATTTCCAATATTTATAGTTCCATTTCGTACAATATTCTCGTCACGAGACATAATCATATACTTTGTCTTTTCGGGATTTACTTCTAAACCTATCTCTTTACTTGATTCCAGTAAAATTCCCGTGTTTTCCCGAATCGTTTGTGGATTTTCTCCTAACATATTCACGTCATCCGCATAGACAAGCAGTTGATGTAACCCTTTCAATTCCAAACCCTCTCTGTTATGCTGGAAATGGTAAGAATTTAAATAATAAATTACTGCTAAACACAAACTCTATTCTTCATTATGCACGTAATACATTCGAAACTGCAGTAAAATAATGTATTAAGTCGCAAGTCTTGACTAGTTCATATAGTATTCGCCATTACAAGTAACACCTCAGTGGAGTATAGACTATTGGTTGCATTATGGGATTCTGTAGTACGACATTGTTCATACTATGAGCTATTATCTCTTGCAGTACTTCGTCTGGTATAGTTTTTTTTTAATTTTACAAACAAATATCATTACACAGTCTAACTTATCTCTACTACTACTACTACTACTACGATGGCATCACAGCCCAAAGTCGAGCCTTAGCCTCCTCAATTTTCTTCCTCCAACTGTCCCTGTCCTGTGCTAATCTCCTCCAGGCAGTTGTTCCGAGATAGTCCTGAGAATCGATCGTTCATTATCATGCCATCTAACCTCCTGAATAGCAGTTACAGGTAATTCGTATCTTTTAATTTGTGATAAAACTGACTGTACGGCTCCTGTTTTGTATAATGTCCTAACATTCCATGTACCAAACTCAAAGACCATGTTCCGTCGCTTAATTCCCTGCCGATGTTTCAACCAATTCCGAGGCTTCAATTGAGGCTTCTCAACAAGTAGTTTTTTACAGTTGTGGGGGTGTCAGCCCCACGAACCAACCCCCAACCTGGAGGACCCTAACTTATCTCATCCTGTATAATATTCTACGCGTCTATGGCTGAAGTGCTAGCGTGCTGGTCTTGCATGCAGGCGGCACGGGTTCGATCCCGGAGCAGGTCGCAATGGAATTTGTGGTTGAGAAAGACTTTGCACACTCTCGTTTTCCTCTACCATTCCACCAATACTCTCCACCTGCCTCTCATATCTCATCTCATCTCATATCTCATCTCATCTCTCATCTCATCTCATTTCTCATCTCATCTCATCCCTCATTTATCATCTCATATCTCATCTCATCTCATATCTCATCTTACATCTCATATCTCATCTTACACCTCATTTCTCATCTCATTTCTCATCTCATCTCTCATCTCATCTCTCATCTCATCTCTCATCTCATCTCTCATCTCATCTCTCATCTCATCTCTCATCTCATCTCTCATCTCATCTCATTTCTCATCTTATCTCATCTCATCTCTCATCTCATCTCTCATCTCATATCTCATCTCATTTCTCATCTCATCTCATCTCATCTCTCATTTATCATCTCATCTCTCATCTCATTTCTCATCTCATATCTCATCTTACATCTCATATCTCATTTCTCATCTCATCTCATATCTCATTTATCATCTCATCTCATTCTCTCATCTTATCTCTCATCTCATCTCTCATCTCATCTCATCTCATCTCTCATCTCATCTCTCATCTCATCTCATTTCTCATCTTATCTCATCTCATCTCTCATCTCTCATCTCATATCTCATCTCATCTCTCATTTATCATCTCATCTCTCATCTCATATCTCATTTCTCATCTCATCTCATATCTCATTTATCATCTCATCTCATCTTATCTCTCATCTCATCTCATACCTCATCTCACATCTCATCTCATATCTCATTTCTCATCTCATCTCATCTCACATCTCATCTCATCTCATAGCTCATTTCATTTCTCATCTCATCTCATCTCATCTCATCTCATCTCATCTCATCTCATCTCATCTCACATCTCATCTCATCTCATCTCACATCTCATCTCATCTCATAGCTCATTTCATTTCTCATCTCATCTCATCTCATCTCACATCTCATCTCATCTCATAGCTCATTTCATTTCTCATCTCATCTCATCTCATCTCACATCTCATCTCATCTCATAGCTCATTTCATTTCTCATCTCATCTCATCTCACATCTCATCTCATCTCATAGCTCATTTCATTTCTCATCTCATCTCATCTCATCTCACATCTCATCTCATCTCATAGCTCATTTCATTTCTCATCTCATCTCATCTCATCTCATCTCATCTCATCTCATCTCATCTCATCTCATCTCATCTCATCTCATCTCGTCTGCAATAGAAAGTGATGTAACATACATTATACTGCAGAAACCAAATACCATTTTCAAAGTTCTTTCATACATAATTTAATTTTAGGAATCATGTTTCTTAAATGTTTTTCTTGTTTTGGCTAATACTATAACACCTGTATTACTGTTAAATGTTTTTTTAATGGAAATCGCATTGAACATCTGCTATGACGTTAATGAACAAATACAGACGTTGCACTATATCTCTGCCGGTGAGTGGCCGTTAAATTTAAGGTCGCTTATCTTGGTCGTGGGCGTCAGAGTACTAAAAAGCAAAACAAAATATATCTTGTTGCCTTCCTTTCATTTCCCTGTTCATTGCTTGCTTCAGTGTAAGCTGAGAGTTTACACATACTTTCTTCACAGATTAGTACAACCTTGTGATATCTCTCTCCCCCCTCACCGCAAGCTGTGACGTTGGACAGAGGCAGGGACATCTGTACTCATATCCCGGAAGACATTAATTTTAGGACAGATGTTTTTAATCGATTTTGTTCTATTTTTGTGATGAATACTAACAAATTATCGAAGCATTTTTTAATATCCCTTATTATGCACCCAACAATTTCAGGACCGTTCTGTGGTAAACGTCGATACACGTTCAGTAGATAATAGAGTGAGGCGGACCGAGAAGAAAACCACTACGCATATGTTTCAATGGGAGCATGATTGCAACGAAAATGTGAATATTTTATGCGTATAGGTTCCGCATAAGGGGAGAGGAAATTGAAATTTGGCCAAAAAAAGGTGAATGTTTGCAAACAAAAAATTAAAAAATTGCTTAAAGTTGTTCGTTGATATATGTAGAAACAATATACAGGGTGGACCATTTAAGTTGATACTGTACAATATCTCCAAAACTAAGCGTTGTAGAAATAAATGTCTTGAATAAAAGTTGCTTGATAATATGGGGGAAAGTAAATGCCATTTGTCGTGTTTTATTTGGAGGACGTTGTGATGGTTATTTTAATGTCAATTTAATTTTTTTTAAATAGGAACCTACATTTTTTTATGTTGTTTTCTCATTCTTCATAAAAAACTGAACAACTTTTGTATGAAACACTTTGCAATTGTTCTTACACCAACGGAAATAACAACAATTATGAATGGCTGTGTACGAAGAGCGTAATGAATGGTTGGACCCATTCGAAACAGTCCAGCATCATAGTAGCAATATCAAGCAACTTTTATTCGATACATTTATTTCTACAAAGCTTAGTTTTGGAGATATTGTACAGTATCAACTTAAATGGTCCACCCTATATAGCCTAATATTTTACTGGCCATCTTGCACGATTGGAGATCATTAGTAGCCATTTTTAAATAGCTTTCGCCCTGGGATTTTAAATGACACACCGTTGTTCGTTGATTTCCGGCAAGTTTGATTTTCTGACCCGGTACATGTACTGTATAGTCTATAACTTATGAACCACTGGAGGGAAATTCGTGAAATTTTCAACACATTTTTAGCAGAGTAAAAGTCAACTTTTGTAAGTATTATAATTCTGATATTTTATGAGTATGTGAAAATAATTTCAAATATGCAAATTGCTAACCTAAAATAAAAATTAATCATGTTCATAAGCTTGTATTAGGATTATAGCCAAGTGACATGTTAAAAATCTTCTCTAAACAATTTGTGTATTGGTTTTTGTGAGTAAAATGATGAAATAATTTTGTGAATATCTTAAAAGCTCACCAAGTTGTATCAGTTTTAGTAAATACTTAAGCAAGGTGGGAGGGTGTTAAATTTGAGCACCCTTTTAATTTTCAAACACTTTTGGCAGTAGATTTGAGGTTTCACTTAACTGTGACGTACCAAAAATTTGAAAGTATTAAACAAATAACAAAGAAATTATAAACTTAGCCATCCTCTCCCCTTCTTTGACATTAAAAGAGACATACACTCCCACGTGCACTGCCGGGACATGAACACGGTACTTCTGTATTTTAACACGCCAATTAGAGCGCAGAATCCACATTCATTTGTTATAATTGGTTGCACTGCATTAAAATCACACACACTTGACTCGTAGGAGTTTGCTTCACATCTATCGGACAGCCTGGACGCGGTTTAACGAGGATTCACTGTACCGCCTGATTGCTCTCCTTGGATTAAGTGGCACTGCAAAGTAAGATATTGACGCCCGGAAATGAGGTGTGTGGCGGCCTGCTGTCAATGATGCCACTCTACCGGAAATGAGAATCTGACAGACGCAGCTGCCGTACCCAGTGGCGTGCGATACAAGGGAGGCGCGCGGTGCCAGACTCTTCGTGAATACTGTACTGTATTCAGAAGTGGCTGAAACCTTCACCATCCACACAGCCACACGACTATCACTACTTAAACCCATTAATAAACACAGCCGTTCATATCTACATCTATCTGTTAATACTACCACTAGTGCTACTACTACTACTACTACTACTGTTCCTGCTGCTGTTACTGCCACAACTACTATTGCTACTACTACTGCTAATGCTACTACTACTACTGCTATTAATACTATAATATTACTACTACTATAATATTACTAGTACTACTACTGCTACTACTATAATATTACTACTACTGCTACTAGTACTACTACTACTACTACTACTACTGCTACTACTACTACTACTACTACTATAATATTACTACTACTACTACTACTACTACTGCTGTTGCTGCTACTACTACTACTACTGCTGCTACTGCTGCTAGTACTGCAACTGCTACTACTACTGCTACTAGTACTACTACTACTGCTACTACTACTGCTACTACTACTACTACTACTACTACTACTACTACTAGTACTGCTACTACTACTACTACTGCTACTAGTACTACTACTACTACTACTACTACTGCTACTAGTACTGCTACTACTACTGCAACTGCTGCTACTACTACTGCAACTGCTACTACTACTGCTACTAGTACTACTGCTACTACTACTACTGCTACTAGTACTACTACTACTACTGCTACTAGTACTACTACTACTAGTACTGCTACTACTACTACTACTACTAGTACTAGTACTACTACTACTGCTACTAGTACTACTACTACTACTACTGCTACTAGTACTGCTACTACTACTGCAACTGCTACTACTGCTACTACTACTACTACTACTACTACTACTACTACTACTACTACTACTACTACTACTACTGCTACTAGTACTGCTACTACTACTGCAACTGCTACTACTACTACTACTACTACTACTATTTCTGCTATTATTACTATAATATTACTACTATTACTACTACTAGTACTACTACTACTACTGCTATTACTACTATAATATTACTACTACTACTAGTACTATTACTGTTAGTAGTACTATTATGGACTTGTTATTCATCCATCCAATGATTTATTCTCTATCGATGTGCTGTAAATATGAATTTAATTCATTTCTTCAAGCACCTATTCATCGCACATTATTCATTGAGCAGCTACTTTTCTATCCATTACATTCAATTCTCTGTATATTAATAAATCTGTGCATCTGTACCTACCAGGTCTGACATGTATATAGGAAACTATTTGTCCGTTAATTGGTTCTTCATACTAATGATCCATCCATCCATGCACCCATTATCCACTCATCGTACTATCAAATCATCACCAAAGAACCCACCCACTTATCCATATATAGCTCATCCACGTAGCCAGCCATCTTACAATTTAATCAATCACCACCCACCCACGCTGCACTCACCCACGCCGGTACAGTGCCGCCCATGCTCTCAGTACATTCCAGGTTTGTTCCGGCCTCATTTTGCTATTCATGTCGACTTTTACTGTAATCTGGAAGACCACGGGTTTGATGTCGTGGCCACTCCAGAACCCATGTGTGCCCCAGCCTCTCCAAGTGTTGATCGGTTCTAGCTCATCACTTACTTTGATGGACGCGTGTGTTTCTCACAAGGGAAGGCAACATCACTTACACTTAATGACGTATGAAATCGATTCTCTTGTACTATAGGTAACGGAAAGTGGGACGAGGGAGAGAAAAGATGCGATATGACGATGGGGAGAATGCAACAGTGGGCCAAGTACATTGTCTGTTGTTCTTAGCCCCGATTCTTCTGTCTTGTTTCACATTTGACACTGTTTTTTCTCTCGCATTTTCTACTGAACTTTATCTCTAATTCCTTTCTCCTCTTCTTTCTAATCGTTCTTTCTTGTCACTCTCTCACTAGCTCTGCTCTCTACTCTCCTGGTATTCTTTCTGATCTGTTTTATCTCTGTCTCGATCTTCTGCTTATAACTCAACTTTCTGGCCATATTTCCAGTAAGACGCAAAGTTATCGTTAGATTCTGAGAATGCTGGTAAGTGGTGTTTATTTATCATTTGTTTTCGATAGAAATTATTGAAAAACAATGTAGGGTCATAGGAGCATCTCGACACGCTAAGGAAAAATGTTAATTTTGGGGATAATTTATGCAAATTTCGTAATTATTAATTTTCTCCTCTAATGTATGGACATGTTTAAGTATATTTCACAAATCTGGTGCCAGTGTCATCATTTTAGCTTCTGTCACTGTATTTAAAAAGTACAAATTGTTGCCATAGTATCGATTTGTCCCATATAATGGGGAAGATTTCGATATAGTATGATAAACATGAAACATTTTAAAATGCAACATTTACAACACAAATATTGCTCCTGAAATATAAATATTTTATAAGGGAGAGCTCCTCACCAAAATAGTGTCGAAATCTCCTCGAGTCAGTCTTCATTCAAAAGATAACGGCATACCCGAAACAAAGATAATTGTTTGAGGATAATCACTTTGGCGCCATTACTAATCTCTAAAATGTAGAATATAGCCCTACAATAATTTGTATGTATGTATGTATGTATGTATGTATGTATGTATGTATGTATGTATGTATGTATGTATGTATGTATGTATGTATTTATTTACACTGCAAGTGGGCAAGCACCCGGTGGCAGTGGTATATACAATATTAACAATACACAATAAAATGATAACCAATACACAATAAAATTTACAATACACAATACAATTTTACAACACATATACAATTTTACACACAATATAATAATAATACACAATACAATTTAACACAATAATAATAAAACATAAAATAAAATACCTAATTTTACAATACAACCTACATAATTATCTATAGGTCCTACATAAGTTTCAATAGTCTTTCACTTTACTCTCATCTCATTCCCTGTAGTGGCACTATGACGCATTTCACTGACACTTTAGCACACATTTCACTGACACTCTGTAACACATTTCACTGACACTATAAATTATCACTGATCGGAACTGTTCACTGCACTGCAAAACCATAACTTCACTGACTCACCTCGCTTCACTGATACAACAGTTCAAATAAGTCAAATAATTACACCCTTATGCATACTTATAAACAGAACTACATTTAAACTAAACATTTCTAGTCTAAGGCCCTCTTACACGCTATTTTTAAATAATTTACAATTCAAACCAAGGAAGTAAACTCGTCAGCCTAGATAAATACATGTCACCTTAAAAAAATTAAATGTTGAATGTCACCTTAATTTTAATTTTCACTTTATATACAACTTTTTAAATTATTCTTGAATCTCCTTAAGGAAGGACAGCCCTCAAAGACCGCTGCAGGTAGGTCATTGCAATCATTTATAGTTCTATTTAAAAATGAGAATTTACCTACATCCGTTTTCTGTTTCCTGCATTTGATTTTAAAATCATGATCGTTCCTACCATAGTACGTTGGCTTTTCTAACCGAGTCGTTATGTCTACCCATGCTTTCTGACCTAGATGTGCTCTATACAATGATGTTACTATGTGCATCTACTAATACAGTATCACGCACATCCAGTCAAAATGGAAAAAGCTAAACATGTTATTTCATGAATCATGACCGAAAAGAAAAGTATAACTCACATGTGTTGTGTTTATTGCCTTCTGTAAACTTAAAACACAAGTAGAAGCCGCTAGTTCCCTTACACAGACACTGCACAGATTTCATGCAGTTCAACTTTTCTTCACGAGGAACAATAAGTTACTCGCAAAGGCTATTTTTATTAAAAATGTCGACATCTCCCAAATGTTCATATTTCCTAAAACGACTCTAAACACTTTCGAGTGTAATGAAGCACCTGCTTCAGTCACTGACTGCATTTTATGAAGACAACCGAGGTTTGATTCCAGGTGGATTGGTGAGGTTACAGTTTTCTTCAAGTACTTTGGTGTTGCCTATTATTGTAATTCGTAATGTTGTTATATCCAATTCATTGTAGCTATATTATTTGAGTTTGAATAGTGGAGAGGAAGTTGGGTAACCGATTACCGATAACCATGAATCCGGGAGGATCGCATTCAGGGTCTTTTGTTGAGGAGCGTCAGGTGACCGAGCTGCGTACATGATCGATAAGTTGGACTAGCCAGGCGTGTGGTTTATGATTCCCTATTAAGGAGAATAATTGATTATTGGTGTGCATGATTGATTATTCTACTAGGAAGCTGCCAGATAATTGATATGTAGAGCGGATAACAGATTATTCTGCTATCTGCCACAGTAGCGTGAGCTTTACTTTATCTCTGTCGAACGACAAGAAGGGATGTTGCCGAGGATCAAACCAGAGTAATCTGGTTACGCATGTAGTATAACGTTTCTCCATAAAAGTTATTTAAAGTTACGCTTAAAGAGGCAGAAATTGAGGAGAGTAGGTGTGAAGAAAAAGAGGGCGACGGTAAGAAGAACAGATAACAATGACGGTGATGATGGAGATCTTCACCGAGATGAACTTGAATAAGAGGAAGATGAAAGAGAAGGTGAAAGTGTTGAAGACGAAGAGCAACGCAATTACTATTAAGGATGATATGAAGAACAACAAAATCCAGTAATTAAGATCGTGTACATCATGAAAATGATGAAGACTAGGAACATCGAGGTGAAGATTATTAAGAATGATATGAAGAACAACAAAATACAGTAATTAAGATCGTGTACATCATGCAAATGATGAAGACTAGGAACATCGAGGTGAAGATTATTAAGAATGATATGAAGAACAACAAAATACAGTAATTAAGATCGTGTACATCATGCAAATGATGAAGACTAGGAACATCGAGGTGAAGATTATTAAGAATGATATGAAGAACAACAAAATACAGTAATTAAGATCGTGTACATCATGCAAATGATGAAGACTAGGAACATCGAGGTGAAGATTATTAAGAATGATATGAAGAACAACAAAATACAGTAATTAAGATCGTGTACATCATGCAAATGATGAAGACAAGGAACATCGAGGTGAAGATTATTAAGAATGATATGAAGAACAACAAAATACAGTAATTAAGATCGTGTACATCATGCAAATGATGAAGACTACGAACATCGAGGTGAAGATTATTAAGAATGCCAAGAACGACAAAATACAGTAATTAAGATCGTGTACATCATGCAAATGATGAAGACTACGAACATCGAGGTGAAGATTATTAAGAATGATATGAAAAACAACAAAATACAGTAATTAAGATCGTGTACATCATGCAAATGATGAAGACTAGGAACATCGAGGTGAAGATTATTAAGAATGATATGAAGAACAACAAAATACAGTAATTAAGATCGTGTACATCATGCAAATGATGAAGACTAGGAACATCGAGGTGAAGATTATTAAGAATGATATGAAGAACAACAAAATACAGTAATTAAGATCGTGTACATCATGAAAATGATGAAGACTAGGAACATCGAGGTGAAGATTATTAAGAATGATATGAAGAACAACAAAATACAGTAATTAATATCGTGTACATCATGCAAATGATGAAGACTAGGAACATTGAGGTGAAGATTATTAAGAATGATATGAAGAACAACAAAATACAGTAATTAAGATAGTGTACATCATGAAAATGATGAAGACTAGGAACATCGAGGTGAAGATTATTAACAATGATATGAAGAACAACAAAATGCAGTAATAAAGACCTGCACATCATGAAAATAGTGAAGACTAGGAACATTGAGATGAAGATTATTAAGAATGATGTGAAGGACAACAAAATGCAGTAATGAAGATCGTGTACATCATGAAAATGATGAAGACTACGAACATCGAGGTGAAGATTATTAAGAATGCCAAGAACGACAAAATGCATGTAACCTAATTAAGGTTCACTAGGACATGGTTTTGAAATTATTACAATTTTAAACCCATTTATTTCATGTTTAACTGTTTGTAAGATGCATTAAAATAAGTTGTATTGCAGTTTTTGGCTCAATTGGGCTGGCAGTTTCGAGAATAATTTTACTTTAATTACGCAAATTAGTGACGTAATCAAAATCTTCCAGGAGCATTACATTTAAATACAGTAAGTTCATATTTTTTCGTGTGGTACACGGGAAATATTCTAATGTTGACCAATTCACAATATCTAACTTGGTTATGGCAGCAAAAATTTTGTCATAGCAGACATTTATTTACTCATATCTTTTATTTATTTAATTTTCATGATACTTAAGATTTTTCAACTTCAAATCTCAGACAGCACAATGCATGGACACGTACGAATATTTCTATTGAAGTTGGTGAAACCTGCATGTGCATTGAGGATTTTGAACGTCTAAAAACTTAGTTTCGAGGGAAAGACAAATTTGTGAAAAGGAATGCAATACTGACGTATGGGACAGGCTTATATAAAATTCGCTCCTGGGCCTCAAAGATGTTGTGTGATGTTTATTGACTTTACTGGCTTTGAGCCAGAGGCCGTTTTAGGGTCTTATACGCGCAGGATGCCCTCTCCAGCCATTGTACATAAATAACAATAAATATATATTTACATACTGTATATGACACTATTTCTGGCATAAGTGCCAGTAGGTGTGTGGGTGCGGTGATTGGCTTTTTATTTATTTTATTTTATTTTTTTACTTTATTTTTTTTTTGTTTTAATTATTTTGGTGTAGGCCTAATTCGTTAATTTGGAATGCTTAAGGAATGGTGAACGGGACAAGAGTTCGGGGTAAAAGATATCAGTTGATAGACAGCATTAAAGTATTATATGGGGAGACTAAGAGGAAAGCAAGAAAGGGAAACGCTGGGTTTGCAGTTAAAGACCTGCTCTTGGGCAGAACACTGTGCATACATACATTTTTGAGTTTCCCCTTCCGGTGGCAGAAGCGTCCGAATCGTTCTGGAGACTTTCATGGTGTGGTGTTATTTTATTCATCTGCCTCTCTGTTGCTGTCGTGTGTCCTCTCAGACAGTATTCAAATTTCCAACACGTGTTTGTGGTTTTGTTTGTGTGTTTTAGTTTGGTGGTGGGGGCTGGTGGTAGTTGTAGAGGAGTTTCTCCAGTGTTGTTCTGTTGTTTGTGTTCGGGGGATTTGCGAAGATGTGTTGTGTATATACGCGATTTACTGCCGAATGTGTGTATTTCCTGTTTATGTTGTTTAGATGTGTGAAGAGTGGCTTTGTTTTTGTGATAGTGTAAACTGTGTTATTTCTGGTGCGTCTGTGCAGGTGGAAGATTTGGCGGAGAATTCTTCTTTCGCGTGCTTCAAATTTCAATTGGGTCGTTGGAGGGGCTTGTGCGAGGAAAATGGAGGGATATATGCATAGGGATCTAACCAATGCTTTGTATAGATGGAGGAGTGTTTCGGTTATACAACCGGGTCGATTGATGCCACTTAGGTAGCTTATTGCTCTGGTGGCTGCATTATATTTCCTCCAGGTTTCTTTAGCTACTTCGGTCCAGGAGAGTTTGGAGGTGAGGGGTATTCCTAGATATGTGAGATTCCGCTGGAGTGGAAGTTGAGTGTTGGCTATTGTGATTGGGTTGTTCTGGAGGACTCGAGTCCGGAGTTTTGGGCGGAAGACGCATATCTGTGTTTTGTCTGTGTTGACTGTGATCCGCCACGTGTTGGTCCAATTTAGATACTGCCTGAGTGTTGCGTTTAGTAACTTCCTAGCGGAGGGGAGTCGGGGGTGTGTTGCCCAATATGCGACGTCGTCTGCATATTGTGCCAGTCCTACTAGCGGGTTATTAGGTAGGGGAATGTCTGCTACATAGATGTTATACAGAGTGGGAGATATGACACTGCTTCTATTCGGAAGGTCCGAGAAAGTTCGTTCCTTCCGAGTCTCACCTGTCCTGTTCGGTTCGATATGAAGCTGGAGAGCCAACGTGTGATTTCGTGTGGCAGGTTTAAGGAAGACGTACAGGAAAGAAATATCTTACTCTCAATTTCCAGAGTGACCGAGGAATATTTTCGTACAGAAAACGAAAGCTGATTTTTTTTATAACTTTTTGTTGCATAAATTCAGTCCTAGCGTCCCTTAAGATAGTGAACATGATGGAAATGATCTACTGGACCTAATCCGACATCGTGCATGATGATAATAATGATGATGAAGTGGTTAATGTTGTGCTGATGAAAAAGATCATGAACACTATGAAGATGACGGAGAAGTTGAAGATTCTGAAGATGACGAAAAACAAGTTATAGATTATGGAGTTTTTCGTTGAAGGAAAACTAGATAAATATGATGGATGCAATGAAGAAGAATGACATGGAATTGAAGAACAAGGAGGTAAAGATATTGAAAATCATGTTGGTGGAAGAATAATAATTATTGATAATGAAAAGAAAGTAAGATCACAAAAAAAGAGTAAAAAAACATTTAGTGATTGTGTTAAAGAAAGAGAATAAGAAAGGTTTTGAAAATATGTGTGGCCTATATTATTTTGATCAGCATATATAGCCTCGGTAGGGTAATGGCATCCCTGATAATGGAAGAATATTGTAGAAAATGCTAGATTAATGATGATGGTGAAGAAGACTGCATTAACAAGATGTCTGGAGCAATTAAACAGGGCTGCAGTAATACAACCTGTTGTGTCGAATCCTGTTGCATAATGTCTTGTGTTAGGCCTTCAACCCGCTTTGCTAGATGGGAGGTCAGCTAAATATTCCTCCCCGCTGGGTAAACAATACACCAGTTTTACAGTGAATTCTGGTGAGGGTCCTACACCCTTCCAACAATAGCCACCAGACTATGTAAGCCTCTTACCCTAATAATCGACAATGTCGTAGTGGGGGTGACTTTACTTGTAAATCTGCCGTCTGTTCGTGTGTCATTTGTAGAAATTGACAAAGATCGTTGTTTAAAGCGAAATTTACTAAACTTGAGACAAAACCACTTTTTTATGTGAATCACCTCTTCATTCACTCCAGAGCCGCCGCTCATTTGTTTGCACTCTCCATTAAATGAAATGTTATGCTTTCGCTACAATCATTCATTCCATCCTTATTGGCACCTCCATTCGGCCACCCACTCATTCATTTTTTCGTTTCTTCAATTCTCTGTTTATTCGTTGATCAATTCATCGCTTTTCCATCCACTCAGGTTCTTTCATTCATTCTTTCTTTCTTTTTCCTTTCTTTCTACAATTCTCTTTTTCTTTCTTCCATTCTTTATTTATTTAATTATTCATTCAATCTTTTTTAATTTATTCCTCTCTTCCTGTTATTCTCCCTTTCTCTCATTCTCTTTTTTCTTTATTTCATTATTTATTTATTCATTTATTTATTTCATTCAGTCTTTCTTTTTTCTCCTCTTCATCCCATTCTCTTTTTCTTTCTTCCATTCATTCAGTCTTCATTTCTTTATTTCATTATCATTCATTATTTATTTATTTCAATATTCATTCATTCATTCTTCTTTGTTTTTCCTCTCTTTCACTCTTTCTTTCTTTCGTCCGTTCCTTATTTTTTATTTCTTTATTACATTTATTCATTCTTTATTTCGTTACTTCATTAATACTTTCTTTCTTTCTTTCTTTCTTTCATTCTTTATTTATTTCTTTATTTCATTACTTCATTAATTATTTCTTTCTTTCTTTTTTCCTTCCATTCGTTCTTTATTTCATTACTTCATTAAATCTTTCTTTCTTCCTTTCTTTCTTTCTTTCTTTCTTTCTTTCATTCATTCTTTCATTCTTTATTTCATCACTAAATTAATTCTTTCTTTCTTTTTTTCTTTCTTTCTTTCTTTCATTCTTTATTTATTTCTTTATTTCATTACTTCATTAATTCTTTCTTCCTTTCTTTTTTCCTTCCATTCGTTCTTTATTTCCTTATTTCATTACTTCATTCTTCCTTTCATTCTTTCTTCCTTTCATTCTTTATTTATTTGTTTAATTATTTTTTCCTTCATTCTTTATTTTTTTATTTCATTTATTCATTTTTTTCCTCTCTTTCATTCTTTGTTTCTTCCTTCAATTCTTTATTTAGTTATTTATTTAATTCTTTCCTCCTTTCTTTCATTTACGCACTTGGTAATTTAACCATTTACTCCACACTAACCTCCTCTAGCAGCTCTCAGCGTTCACAACATCGCATCGCAGCGGTTGTCCCCGCAGCCTGTACATACAGTCGAGCGTCTTAGTCCCCGATCCGTTATGTTTCCATGATGACGGTAAAACAGTGATGAATCCACTTACCTACCGTGTGTAATCCCTGCCGAATGTTTGTCAGGTGCCGCGCTCCGTCTTGTTGCCATGGAGAACTCCTACTCCACTGAATTCTGCTCAGAAGCAGGAAATAAAACGAGAAGGCCGGTGGGAGGGGAGATCGCAGCTCCAGCCAAAGAGGAAACATTAATTTCTTTCCGGTGCAACCCTGTGGTCACGTGATCACTACTGAGAGCATTTCCCCTTTTCTGTTTCTTATCCTTCGTCACCCCACCTCTGCCCTGGCTCTTTTCCTTTTAGTCTTTCCACTCTCCCGGAAAAAAAAAAAAAAAAAAAAAAGAGCAGTATCAGGCAGTTCATGTCCTTAACAGTAAATTAAATCCAGATGGGGAGATTTTTGACAGATCTGCTTTTTCCCGCCAAACTATCTTCCTCTTTTTATTATTATTGTTATGAATATTTTTACTATTGTTATTATTGTCATTATAATTGTTATTATTTTTGTTCTTATTATTATAATTATTATTATTACTACTACTATTATTATTGTTATTGTCATTAATATTAATATTATTATTATTATTATTATTATTATTATTATTATTATTATTATTACTTACTGGCTTTTAAGGAACCCGGAGGTTCATCGCCGCCCTCACATAAGCTCGCCATTGGCCCTTATCCTGAGCAAGATTAATTCAGTCTCTACCATCATATCCCACCTCCCTCAAATCCATTTTAATATTAGCTTCCCATCTACGTCTCGGCTTCCCCAAAGGTCTTTTTCCCGCCGGCCTCCCAATTAACACTCTATATGCATTTCTGGATTCGCCCATATGTGCTACATGCCCTACCCATCTCAAACGTCTGGATTTAATGTTCCTAATTATGTCAGGTGAGGAATACAATGCATGCAGCTCTGCGTTGTGTAACTTTCTCCATTCTCCTGTAACTTCATCCCTCTTAGCCCCAAATATTTTCCTAAGAACCTTATTCTCAAACATCCTTAATCTCTGTTCCTCTCTCAAAGTAAGAGTCCAAGTTTCACAACCATACAGAACAACCGGTAATATAACTGTTTTATAAATTCTAACTTTCAGATTTTTTGACAGCAGACTAGATGACATAAGCTTCTCAACCGAATAATAACACGCATTTCCCATATTATTATTATTATTATTATTATTATTATTATTATTAATATTATTATTATTACTAATATTATTATTATTACTAATATTATTATTATTGTTAGTAATTTGTTATTATTTTTGTTATTGTTATTAATATTATTGTTATTATTATTATCATTATTGTTGTTATTATTATTATTATTATTATTATTACTATTATTATTATTATTGTTATTACTACTACTACTACTACTACTACTACTACTACTACTACTACTACTACTATTGTAGTTGTCATTAATATTATTATTACTAATATTATTATTGTTATTACTATTATCATTGTTATTATTATTATTGTTATTATTGTTATTGTTATTATTATTGTTATTATTATTGTTATTATTATTATTATTATTATTATTATTATTATTATTATTATTATTATTATTATTATTATTGGTTGTTATTCCTAGCTTATTTGATTACATGCACTAAAGGCTTACAGCAAATTGTATTTATTTAATGACTTTAACTAAAGCTCGGCTTAGTAGCGGCAATGGAATTGCTGAAAGCAAGATGAAACGGAAGTTTCGCCACGGTATTACCTAACATTCTCCTTAAAGCAGGTAAAGCCTCACAAGAAACTAGTCTATATACTAACAGTTGAAGCAGAATTCGTACACAGGCCCTAGCGTAGCCTCTCCTTTGTTTCATACTTTATTCTTCTTGTCTTCGTGTTGCCATGGCTACAACTTTAAAACATTAGATATTTCTTAACAATTTTAATGAAATATCTGCAAGTTTAATTTGTTCTTTGCTCTTTTGTTTTTGTTTTTTTTTATATATATAGTTTTTGTCATTACTACAGCTTTCTAACGTGCATTACGTCATGAACACGCTTGATTTTTTTTCTTTTTTTTTTTTTTCGTTGTTGGTAACTCTATAGCATCTATTAGATGCTTTATGGTTGTGCTAACAGATGGAGTTACTTGTCAACAATGTGACGCTGAAACGTGTGTTCAGGTTACTGCCCAGCGACAGTCCTGATGTATTTTTATATTTGTGATGATTGGTTAATTAATATTAACCCGGCACACTCACAATCACACAAATTTCCAGACTCCAGACACCCAGGGAATTCCTCTTCTTCAAGAAAAATTCACCGAGAGCCAAACCCGGGAATCGAACCCGGGACCCCGCTGATCTGGAAGCCAGCATGCTGATCAACAGACCACGGAGGCAGTCTCAAGTTTGATTTGTTTCCTATTTTCGCTTCTCTTTTGTCACTGCATTGTATTTAAATTGCAATTTTATTGTTAAATGTTCTAAACGAAAAAAATTCTAAAATTTTTGTTACAGTACAAAAGTTTCCTTTTATACAATTTTTCTTTTGTTTTAATGCTCTCTCTATGTTACTATAGTTACAGTTTTCGTAAGTAAATTCCTATGATTTTCTTTGAAGTCTTTTCTGTTTGCTATGTTGTTTTTTCACGTTTACAATTATGTCGGTATTACCGTATTTGCAGGAACATTTTTGTCTCTCTTTTATACGCCGTATAGAAGTCTCCTCGTTTTCTACTTGCTTTTGTTTTTAATACCTTCATGTTGTTACCATAGTTACAATCTTTAAATGCAAATCTCTCATCGATTTTCATCGTTTATTGTCCCTATCGACTCTCGGTCAAATTTCTTTACCTTAGTTCTCCATTCCTTTTCATGTTTTCCTTACTCTTGCTTGGCATCAAATCCAATAAAAGTTTAGTTGGAAGAAGGCACAAAAAGGGAGAAAAAAGGAGGAGCCGAGCGGCGGTCTGGGGGACGGGGGAGGAGGACGAGCCAGCAAATCTTACCTCAGATAGTAATAGATTGCATTTTCACAAAAATAATACTGCGGAGGGTGGAGGGTGGAAACCCCATCTTACTGAAAATCGTGTTAACTTTTCGATCACGACCGAGGCTATATAGCGGAGGGAAAGAGACGGCGCTATGGACAAATTCAGTTTGCGTGCATGTGTGGATGTGGGAGGAATGGAATCAGGGACGCGGTGGACGCTGGGAGCTGCACTGCACGTTGTATATGTTTAAGGAGATGCTTTATGAGCAGGGAATTATATTTCAACATGATCGTCCATATCCGTTTGTTCTTGGATATTAGCAATGCAGAACTTTTCGAATAAGAAATATCTGCAATATAGTATTTTCATTTCATATAGGACTATACAGTGTGTTTCATAGTAATGTAGACAACTACATGCAGACGTTAAAGTAAATTTAATGAGTTACATTCCATGATTCTTTATAAGAGTGAGGGCTATCAAAAAAGGCTGTATTAGAGACAATGACAAGTCATGAATTTATTCATGTCGGACAATTTCAAAATTCAAATTTAAATTAAAGAATCACAATCTAATTCATGGAATTGCTTTTTGAACACATGTCAGGTTGCGCAACTTCGGCTTAACCCATGACATATAGTAAATATTGTAACTATGCTGTTGTAAAATTGACAATTAATATATAATGTATTTATTATTATTATTATTACTATTATTATTATTATTATTATTATTATCATCATCATCATCATTGCTATCCCTGTTTTTCTTTCTTTTTTTCGTTGTATTAGCTCGATGAGAGCTATATAGTGTTTTTTTGACCATGTTGACTCTTTATAGGGCTTTAATTTAATTTGTATTATTTTCATCAGTATTTGTATTTCTTTTTTTGTATTTATACGTGCTATCTGGTAGGATGGAAGAGAAGGTCTTATGTCCTTAATCCTGTCAGATTAAATAAATAAATAAATAAATATATGAATATATGAATAAATAAATAAATATATATAAGTAAATAAGTAAATAAATAAGTAAATAAATAAATAAGTAAATAAATAAGTATATAAATAAGTAAATAAATAAATAAGTAAATAAATAAATAAATAAGTTAATAAGTGAATAAATAAATAAACACAAGAGAGTCAGATATATAAAGTCACATAATTTCACCACTTCTGTACATAGTCATATTTGTTTTTCGATTGGTAGGACTAAAATTATGTTTAGCACACGAAAAGACACGTCAAGTGGGCAATCCATCATCTAAGCAATCTTTTCGCTATGACATTTTATTGTTATTGTAGAACGAAGAATGTACGGAGTGCTTGTAAGCGAATTTATGTTCACCCTGTGTAAGGGAATGTGTTCCTAAAAACTGAAGCTGTTGCAGGTGGTAACATTTGCGTGATTGCATAACCGAAAGTTTTGTCGAGCCCCAGTTAAAATAATCTGAATTCGACGACCGAGTCTTTGCGTTCAGAGCCAAGATTTGGCTTACAGGAGACACAAACCTATGAAACATTTATTAGTTGACATCAATATAATTATGCATAGCTACATATTTCATATAAATCTGCGAAGAGACTCCCTAGAGAGTATACCACACGCGTTACTGAAGCACTCTGTCGACATGGCAACGCATTGCACGGCCCCCTGCTAATCCTAACTTCTGAGCAAGGGCTAGCTGAGGAAGGAATTTGTTTGAAATCACGTTACATATAAACAAATTAGGTATGAACTTCGTATTCCACCACTGTCCCTGAAAATATTGTGACGAATGGCAAAACGAGTGAAGATTGTTTTCAGATTTTACCGGAAAGAAAATAATTGACAATAGGGAACATGCACTGATTTCATTTCCTCTCGAAATTCAGCTATTGTGGAAAATATCGGCTACCAGTTCAAAAGCGAACCAATTGAAAATTTGAAGGCTTGACATAACTTCATTTTGAAGTTCTATGTTGCTGTGAAAAATCCAATTAATTTGAAACTTATAGCATATAATTATGAAATATCATTAACAGAATTGGGAGTAATTTCAATTATACTATTTTTTTCAGGAAGTAGAAAAACTATATCGATCTTCACTTTACCCCATAGTGAACGACAATTTTATATTTCGTGCATATTACGTCCGTTGTTCTAATGGTGTTAATAATAATGATTTTAGTTATTTTCTATGCATTTTATAGATAAAAATATTTTGGAAATGTCCGGGTTTGTTTGGAAATGCAAGGGAAATGTTAACAGAATTTGGAGTAATTTAAATTATACTTTGATTTTTCACAGCAGCATGAAAATTTGAAATGTGGAGGTTGCGAACAAAACCAGTCATTTCCAAAGTAGTCTTTTTTTTTCAGGAAGTAGAAAAACTATATCGACCTTCACTTTACCCCAAAGTGAACGATAATTTTGTTTCATGCATATTACGTAATAATGATTTTAGATATTTTCTGTGCATTTTATAGATTAAAATATTTTGGAAATGTCCGGGTTTGTTTGGAAATACGAGGGAAATGTTAACAGAATTTGGAGTAATTTAAATTATACTTTGATTTTTCACAGCAGCATGAAAATTTGAAATGTGGAGGTTGCGAACAAAACCAGTCATTTCCAAAATAGTATTTTTTTTCAGGAAGTAGAAAAACTATATCGACCTTCACTTTACCCCAAAGTGAACGATAATTTTGTTTCATGCATATTACGTAATAATGATTTTAGATATTTTCTGTGCATTTTATAGATAAAAATATTTTGGAAATGTCCGGGTTTGTTTGGAAATACGAGGGAAATGTTAACAGAATTTGAAGTAATTTCAAGGATCCTCAGGGATTACAAACGGGTATAATTTCGTAAAGGTATACATTAAGAACTTCATGCTACTGTCATAAGAAAGGGCGACTCAAAGAGTTTCTGTTTCGAATACAGCGGTATGTCTAATACGCGGTGAAAGCGAATGTTCTGATGGTGTTTGGGTAAAGGAAGAAAAGTCATAAAAATGAATTTTGAGATAAATGAAAATGGAACTTCGGACCCTAATTGAAAATAATTTTCTACACAATTAAAACACATCAAATGCTAGTATTATTTTCCTTTTAGAACACCCACTTGTAGAATTTAACTTGTGTATTCACATGGTGAACAAAACCCCATTTGCTTAAAAAATGACTTCGCCCCTTTCACCGAAACACCATCGATTGCTTCATATTAATTTGTGTCACTACCTGAAATAATCTGTAATCAATAGTCATTGTAATTTTATTCTCTTCAGCTCTAATCAACAATAACAGCAATACAGGTTACCAGGTGATGATAAAAACAGAAGATGTGGGAACAAATGAATCATGTATAAACAATTGAATTCTCTTTCAAATTTAAGTATCTTAATATAGGGGTACCATTTGAAATTTTGAAACGTTGATGGTGAGGGGGTGAAACCTAAAATGCAGTTAATACTGGTTTTAAATTTTCCCCAATTTCTAAATTAACGTTTTTTTATGTTAAAATTAAATTTAATTGAGATAAATAATATTTAGACTGGGAAGTTATAAAATGAAAGCCCTGTATAATCTTAACATAAAACTATAGCTACTCCGATAACACACCAACATGAGATGAGTACAACATAGAAAGGATAACTGGAAAGAAATTGTAAGTTGTGAAAACTGAATACATATAGACTGTAAAATGTTGCATTAAAATTGATGAAGAGAGAATTTGAGGTGAAGGATAAAGAATTTGTTATTTATTTATTTATTTATTTATTTATTTATTTATTTACTTATTTATTTAATCTTATTATATATTAATAATGGAGGAAAATCATCACAAATATTAATCTTACATTTTGCACTTCAGAATATTTATTTATTTATTTACTTACTTATTTATTTATTTATTTACTTACTTATTTATTTATTTACTTATTTATGTATTTATTTATTCATTCATTTATTTATTTATTCATTTATTCATAATTTTTTTATTTGTTTGTTTGTTTATTTATTTATTTATTTATTTATTTATTTATTTATTTATTTATTTATTATTGCTAGTAAGTTTAAAATGAATACAAGTTAATAAATACAATGAAAGATAAACTAGCCCACTGCTGAATGAGTAAGACTCGTGCTCAGGAGGGGATTCCAATACAGACAAAAGTAAAATTAAAATTGAGAGTGAATACAGATTAAATAGTGTTTAATATATGAAGAGTCCACTGCAAGAATGATGGATGTCATTTGGAATACATTTTGCAGGAGAAGCAATTGAAAGTTTGAAATGCTTAGCGCTCAAAGCTTAACTGTGATTTTCCGATCATTACTGGACAATGACTATCAGTGTTAATGCCATATAACTCTCTATGTACATTCTATATGTCTTAAGCTATGCATTGACAGTCTTGGTTCATTTTCGACAAGAAAGTGACATCCATCATTCTTGCAGTGAACTCTTCATGTTTAAACCCAAACTACAAATCCAATACAATTTTTTTTTTATTTTTTATTAATTTGGAGAGGATTCGTAGTTGAAATATTATTGGAATAAAATTTGTTTATTAATCTGGGACCTTGAGTCATGCTATGATAAAAAGCTGCATTGGTTTTACATTTTGGTTCACACAAACGCAGAGAATTCATATTTTTAGTTCTATATTTATGTATATACCTTTCAAAGTTATTAAAATTTCTATGAAAATATTTTAATAAAATAAAATAATACATTTGTTTAATGTTGAAAACTTTTAAATGTTTAAACAACAATTCAGTAGGGTAATCTTTCTGCTTTTTTAAACAAATTTTTAATACTTTTTTCTGTAGTAAAATTAAATTAAGGAATTAAAATGTGATAAATGATCATTAACAAAGGAAGTTCTAAATATCAACCAATTAACAAAAGGAGACATAGAACACTGGAGAGGAAAAGGTAGACTGAAACACAAAAGATATTGAAACCGGAACACCAGTACGTAAATCTAGACATTAAGCTGCAATCGCTGTTGAAAACTTTTATTGAAGTCACGTTGCTTGCATACCAGCAGACTTCATTTTTATTGCTATTCGAAAACCATATCCTTTGTGGCTGTGATACAAACTAGGCGAACTCTGAAACCCGTTTGTCACTTGTTTCGAAAATCCTATCGCATTTCATACATAAATCCATTACACTTACACTGAAGAATCACTGAACTGGAAAATGTAACTAAAAGGAAAAGACGCCAGAGCAGTGGAAATTGTAAGTCACATCTTTCTTGGAATTCATTTTTAAAGTTTGGACTGAAATATGGACATCGCTCATCGGTGATTGGTTGGAAGCAATAAGAAACTGTAATATACTTTCTGCGCACAGAAGATATAAGAACTGCCCTTCCTGGACTTTTAAATCTCTTCAAGAGAGCAGCTACGTTTCAGAGATTCACTGCCCTCGATCTGGTATTTATTTTATAAAACTTGACTTCTTTTTTATTATGTAATATAAAAGAGACATACTGCGCTGGCAGAATATATATCCAGGAAGCCTGCGAGCATACGTCAGCATGGAAATATTCTCGGTGGTCATGGAGACCAGTATTGCATCACGTGAAAAGTGCTGCTATCTCTCGGTAACATGAGGTAATGCTCAGAGATGGTACGGGAATGTTCAGTCAGCTTTTAAGGAACATTTTCTTTTCTTGTTCTCTCTCTCTCTCTCTCTCTCTCTCTCTCTCTCTCTCTCTCTCTCTCTCTCTACCAAAGAACGTTAAGCAGAAAATTCTATTTCCTCTGAAGAAGGGAGATGGTATCTACTCCACCTCTAGATCTTTGTATCTTTTTCCATCTGAGACAACACACGAACACTGCTCAATCCAGCACATTTTCTTCGGTTTATTGAACTTCAGAAGTCTTATCTGTTGATAACAATTACGATATTTTCACAAAAATAAATTGATAAATTATGCCTTACAATTTGTTTACTGTACATCTGTTCGTAGAATAAAAAAAGACCTAATGAAAACTATAACAACATTATTTATTTATTTATTTATTTATTTATTTATTTATTTATTTATTTATTTATTCTAGTGTAGTTAAGGCCATCAGGCCTTCTCTTCCACAACACCAGGAATACAAATACAATAATAGAAATAAACAGAGAAAAAAATACACTATATACAAAATAAAGCTACACAAAAAAATAAAGAGAGAGGGAGAGAAAAAAAAACACTGTAAACAAAGTAAAGCCACACAAAATATACAAAGGTTGCAGTCACACAAACTTTAAATGAGTGATTAATTATCATAATTAATTGTATCCTAATTAATTAACTAACATAAACATTTATTTATTTATTCGAATGACAGGTACATAGATAACTTATCTTTTACCTAAACACAACCTCAAGATTAAAAAAAAAAATTAACTTAAAATTAAATCTAAAGAAGGAACTAAACAAAATCCTTAAAGAACTAAAAACTAAGAACTAAACAGAGACATGAGGCTTCTCGCTTCCCAGTATCTGGCACATTCTGTCAGTGATTTTAGAGCTGGGCAGCGTTGGAGATGATCCCTATTCATCGCTTCTCGAAGGTCACAAAGGGTACAGGTTGGATGTTGATAATTACCGAAACGGTGGAGATGCTGAGCCAAGCAGTCATGACCAGTTGCAAGGCGGAAATGCGCGACTGCCAATCTTCTCGGTCCGTTAGGTATCGATAGAAGGTCCCTTCTCCAGTGTTTGCCATATGTTCTTTCGGCAATCTCATGGGAGTGGATGTTGTGGGCAATTTCTTTGATGTATAATTTTATTGTCTGGAAGGATGTTGGTGCAGGAGAAGTTTGTAAAATTTTATCACCTTTTTTTGTCAAGGCATTTGCCTGCTCATTGCCAAATAAGTTGCAGTGCCCGGGGACCCACTGTAGTACCACGATTTTGTGTTTTGCTTGTATTTTGACAGTCTTGGATTGATGAAGACTCAGGGCCTGAGGAACCTACAGATTCTATGGCTGCTTTGGAGTCTGACAGGATGACGACATTCTTAGATTTAGTTTGATGACATACCAGTTGAGTTAAGGCTAGCCTGATAGCTTCAATTTCACCGTCATAAGCTGACCTATGAGTGCCTACCGCTGTATAGGAGGCAAAGATATCGCTGTATACACCGGCACCAACATTAATATCATCCTCCGATTTGGATCCATCTGTATAAACACGAAGCCAGTCAGTTTCTGGATACTTGAGGTTAATTGTTTGAGATCTTAATATATCTACTGGTGTTTCTTTTTTACAAACAACATCTTCCAAATCTACAGAGAATAAGTTGGAGTTAGAAAGTATTGGATTTAAAAATTGAGGAAGAGGTTCTGGAGTATTACAAATCTTATAAATTTCCCTCAATTCCATGACTCTTTGTATAAATCCGTGCTGTGTTTTCAACCTTCTTTCGACATTATGATAAGATTGCTAGAATTGGTCTCCTGGAATTCTCAATAGCTTTTCGTATAGAATTAGTGCCTTCTCTTCAATTAATCTATGAATTGGTTTAAATTCTGTTAAGAGGAGCATGGCATTAATTGGAATGGTTTTGACTCCACCAGTGAGGAGGCGTAAGGCTTGGTTTTTCACTTGATCGATTTTATCTAATACTGTCTCCGAAGCTGTTATTAGGGGTTCACAACAGTACAATATTTGAGGTAGTATATACATTTTATATACTGATTGTAGCATTTTCGGGAGAGAACCCAATTCCAAGTAAGATCATGATAAATAATGCTTTAATTGAACGTGTTAATTCATTTAACTATTTAGGTTATAACCTCTCTTACATCACTGATGAAGATATGTCAAACAAAATATCTAAATTTATAAAAATCACTGGGGTCATTAATGCTGTCTTCAAATCCTCCCATGTTCAGAAACATACAAGGCTAAAGGTATATAAGACACTAGCTCGACCGGTCCTCACTTACGGTAGCGAGGCATGGACAATCAGAAAAGCTGATGAGCAAAGGCTGACAACAGCTGAAATGAGGTTCATGCGACGAACAGCGGGATGCTCTTTGTTGGAACACCGTAAAAATGTGGACATATTGCAGGAACTCAAAATGGATCCTATAGTTAATTTTGTTCAACAATATCGACTTCAGTGGAAAAAACATGTCGAAAGGATGGATCGCACTAGATGGCGTAAACAGATTCTTACTTATGTACCAAGAGGAAAGAGGAAATTGGGAAGACCACGCAAGCGCTGGTATGAGACCGTAACAGATCCTGTAGGGTCTAATACGTGAGGGATATGATGATGATGTTTGTAGGATTAGTGCGGTCACAACCCCATTTTGAACCTGAAATTCGTTTAATTCCATTTAACCGTTTGGATGATGAGGATATAATTCTTTCTGCCTAGTGAGACCAGTTTAGTTTCCTATCAAAGGACATTCCTAAATACGTAAATACATCTGTTTGATGAAGTGGAATATCTTTGTATCTTAGGTTAGAGTGTATGGCTTGATGACTTAGAGGGAAGTTTTGGAACTAACATAAACAAGAAACTTACAATTTTAATCTAGATTAAAAAAGAAAAAGAAAGAAAAAAAGCACAAATCAATATTTATAGCAATACCTAAAAACATTAACGAAGACAAAATTTTCCCATTTAATTTTGAATTGTGATAACGTCCGGCAGTCCCTGACGTCATTAGGTAACGAATTCCAGAGGCGAGGTATTTCTACAGTATAGGAAGATGAGTATAAAGACGTTCTATGATGAGGGATAGAAAGAAGTGCTTGATGTCGGTTTCGAAGAGCTGTAAGAAATTGAAAGCGCGATAACAGATAATTCGGAGTAGAAGTATGCATGATTCTAAACAGAAGAGACAGTGAATGTATTGTTCTTCGTTCCTTCAGACGCACCCATGAAAGTAACTGGAGGGAAGGTGTTATATGGTCAAATTTACGAGTATTGCAGATGAATCGTATGCACACATTATGAACACGTTGTAGTCTCTCAGCTAAGAGTGAACTTACATTAGTTAGCAAGGAATCGCAATAATCAAAATTGCTTACTTACTTACTAGCTTTTAAGGAACCCCGAGGTTCATTGCCGCCCTCACATAAGCCCACCATCGGTCCCTATCCTGAGCAAGATTAATCCAGTCTCTACCATCATATCCCACTTCCCTCAAATCTATTTTAATATTATCCTCCCATGTACGTCTCGGCCTTCCCAAAGGTCTTATTCCTTCCGGTAATCAGGTAATCTATGGTGAATCAATATCTGTGTCTGTTCCAATAAATCTTTCAATGAAATTGTGTTTTCTTTCTGTAAACGGCTCCAGAGGAACTTATTTTCTGGGAGCCCTTCGTAATTGCGTTCGATTGGCCAAAATTTGTATAAGCATTTGTTTTTACATTACTAACATGATGGAAGGAAAAAAACTAACTTTCATCTGCACCCATGAGAATGTTTGCTTCTCATCCGTGACCCAGTCAATAAATTCTTTTTCCTCGTCCTGATCATTTAATTTTTTAAGGTGACATGTATTTATTTAGCCTGACGAATTACTTCCTTGGTTTGAATTGTAAATTATTTAAAAATAGCGTGTAAGAGGGCCTTAGACTAGAAATGTTTAGTTTAAATGTAGTTCTGTTTATAAGTATGCATAAGGGTGTAATTATTTGACTTATTTGAACTGTTCTATCAGTGAAGCGAGGTGAGTCAGTGAAGTTATGGTTTTACAGTGCAGTGAATAGTTCCGATCGGTGATAATTTATAGCGTCAATGAAATGTATTCTATAGTGTCAGTGAAATGTGTCCTAAAGTGTCAGTGAAATGCGTCATAGTGCCACTACAGTGAGTGAAATGAGAGTAAAGTGAAGACTATTGAAACTTATGTAGGGCCTATACATATATATATATATATATATATATAGATTGTATTGTAAAATTAGGTATTTTATTTATGTTTTATTATTAATTGTAATTATTGTGTTAAATTGTATTGTGTATTGTTATTGTATTGTGTATATAATTGTATTTGTATTGTATAATTGTGTTGTGTATTGTAAATTTTATTGTGTATTGCTTATCATTTTATTGTATATTGTTTATATTGTGTATACCACTGCCACCGGGTTCTTGCCCACTTGCAGTGTAAATAAATACATACATACAAACATCAGTTTCAGCATTATTCTTTCTTCACGCACTCTTTCCAACTCAGGCCAATTTTTTATTCTATGAGACATTTATAGTTATGGTTCCAGACTTTTGACACCCTGTATATTGTCGTCAAAGACCTAACAAGCTTCCTGATTGCTATCGTGACGAACAACAAACTGTGAAGTTAAACTGGAATCCAATAGTACATAACACAACACTTCTAAGATCTAGATTTTTCAGTCTTCAACATGTGCTTCCTGTCTGAAAGCTTTCAAGACACGGAGTAGAAGCATCTAAGTCTTTAAGTAGAAGCAAACAAGGTAGCTAGGTATGGGGATTAATTGCCAGTAGACCAGGGAAATACGTTTAAACAATGAAGACTTGAATGGGAAGTTAGAAGTTGAAGTGGTGGCAGGCTTTATAGGCAGCAGTATAAGAAGCTCTGGTGGGGAAGTGAAGAAACAAGGCCTACAGAATAAATAAATATTATTATTATTACTATTGTTATTATTATTATTATTATTATTATTATTATTACAGCAGAGTTCGTATAGGTCAGTTTCTGTCAGATGCGTTTCCAATTGACTGCGGGCTAAAGCAAGGAGATGCACTATCACCTTTACTTTTTAACTTTGCTCTAGAGTATGCCATTAGGAAAGTCCAGGATAACAGAGGGGGTTTGGAATTGAACGGGTTACATCAGCTTCTTGTCTATGCGGATGACGTGAATATGTTAGGAGAAAATCCACAAACGATTAGGGAAAACACGGGAATTTTACTTGAAGCAAGTAAAGAGATAGGTTTGGAAGTAAATCCCGAAAAGACAAAGTATATGATTATGTCTCGTAACGAGAATATTGTACGAGATGGAAATATAAAAATTGGAAATTTATCTTTTGAAGAGGTGGAAAAGTTCAAATGTCTGGGAGCAACAGTAACAAATATAAATGATACTCGGGAGGAAATTAAACATAGAATAAATATGGGAAATGCCTGTTATTATTCGGTTGAGAAACTTTTATCATTCAGTCTGCTGTCGAAAAATCTGAAAGTTAGAATTTATAAAACAGTTATATTACCGGTTGTTCTTTATGGTTGTGAAACTTGGACTCTCACTTTGAGAAAGGAACAGAGATTAAGGGTGTTTGAGAATAAGATTCTTAGGAAAATATTTGGGGCTGAGAGGGATGAAGTTACAGGAGAATGGAGAAAGTTACACAACACAGAACTGCACGCATTGTAATCTTCACCTGACATAGTTAGGAACATTAAATCCAGACGTTTGAGATGGGCAGGGCATGTAGCACGTATGGGCGAATCCAGAAATGCATATAGAGTGTTAGTTGGGAGGCCGGAGGGAAAAAGACCTTTGGAGAGGCCGAGACGTAGATGGGAAGATAATATTAAAATGGATTTGAGGGAGGTGGGATATGATGATAGAGAATGGATTAATCTTGCTCAGGATAAGGACCTATGGCGGGCTTATGTGAGGGCGGCAATGAACCTTCGGGTTCCTTAAAAGCCAGTAAGTAAGTAAGTATCTGCTTGTATAGCAATCATCCATTTCTCTGGGACCATTACCGCAATAGAGCGCTGCAAACATTGGGCGAAGACTATTTTTTTCCTGCTTAACGGTGCTTCAACGAAGGAGGAATGCAATAAAGTTTTGTTACATTTAACATGTAGAATCACCTCTTAAATCTTTGTGCAGAGGTTACCATCCGCTCTGTTTATCTTGCGGTAAAAAAGTTGCTTCTGAAATGAGAAAAAACATTATTATTTTCAAATTACAAATGAAGGGTCTTGCCAAAGGACTACGATAAGGACCACGACTTGGATCACGACAAGCACCATGGCCCATGGCAAATGCTGTCACATGAGCGGTTTATAATCAACAGTAATCTCACTAGAGGTTCTGATTTATCTAGACAAAATCAAAACTCGAGTGTGATTTAATTGACTATTACACGATTAGAAGAAAGTATATAAAGATTAGAAGTTACGAAGTACTCCAATACAATAAAATATTAATTGACTTACGAAAATACAAAACTGTCTTCAAATTTGTACCATCTCAACATTATAAATATTACGCTAGTAGATGGCAGTAGTGTGTTATTATTGGCTCTTTTCTTGTTATCAGTTGTGCCAACTATGGAATCTTCATTGAACTCTATGGAAGGTTATTGGTCAAGAAGGCTTTGTTGATTCAGTTTCATTTTCATTAAAACAGTTGCATTCCACTTCAATTATCCGGATCCCAGTAATCAACGTCACTTGACAGATGATTTTCAATAAATCTTAGTATTAAACAATCTCTGATACGTGACTGTTCATAATATCATATAGCAGAAGTTATAACATAACCTAAATAATATAAACGAGAGTTAGAAAAGTTTTAATTAGGGATGATGAAATAAACAAGAAACGTTTTAATTAACGATGATGAAATAAACAATAAACATGAATAATTTTAAAAGAAACTATTGAAAGTACAATTTTCAAATTTGAATGTTTTAGTGTTTGGTGGTTCAGTTGATGTTATATTGGACGTGTGCGTAAAAGAAATGAACTCGTTGATGTACATGGTGTATCCCTCAACTTATTCAAGATTTCCGAATGGTGCTCTTCATATATGACCAGTGATCTTTATTAATTCTTGTTCTTGAATGCCAATGCGAGTCATATTTGAAAGTGCTGTGCATCGACTGGAGTGGTTTGTAATTTTCTGTTTTTTGACATCCAGACCAGTACAGTTTGAAATGTTGGCAAACAAAGAAACAAATGCTAGGGTAGTGATAAAAATAAACAAATGCTAGGGACGCGATGAAATTAAACAAATGCTAGGGACGCGATAAAATTAAACAAATGCTAGGGACGCGATAAAATTGTGCGATAAGCAGCCATGATTGGTTGAAAGACGTCCTTTCATACCGTTTTATTGGTCAAAAGTAGTGTGACGTAGTAAAAGTGTAGTAGTCACATTAAATTTGTAATTCACAATATGCAAATGGCTTAGAACGGAGATTAGGCAGTGTGGCAGGGCCGCTCATCTCTAATACATCCCGTTATGCAACACGGAGCTCTTATCTCGAGCAACTCACCTTCGTCTTCGACTCTGACGTAATTCTCTGCTGCTCATGTTTTATGCTCTTTATCTCACTTCCGCCTTCCATTGTTGTTCTTCCTATTCGAAATTTTTAATTCACGATTCGCACTAAAAGCCTGCTGCCTGCCTGCCGTCTTCATCGCTGGATAAATTTGTAATCGCCCCACTTACCGTTCGACAGCCTTAATCACTTCCGCTCCCTGTTCCCTCTTGTCCTGTACTTCTCTCATTTTCACTTACGTTTCCCCTTCCTTTCTCTACTAAGCTTCCAGTTCATTTGTTGTTGTTCTTTAATCTACCCTCCTTTTTCTTTTCCACCGCTTCCTCTTCCTTCCTCAAATGTGTTGTGAAATAAACTTGACTGTGTTTGTAATATACGACGTACATAATCACTAGGGACCGGATTTTTATGTAATATCAAGGTGTGAAATATGTATCACTATTGTTGCTATCAACTGGTCAGGTCGTAAAATTCGTAAACACTTAAGAAATGACGCATTCAAAACTTGGACAAACCATACCTTGCGTGGTAAAGGGGTTATTGTTTTTAGTGATCTCCACAAGGCTAACTCATGGGTAAGCAATCGAAAGGGCCTATCTTCCTCAGAATGGACCAATGCTTTAAAAATGTCAAGCAATATTTCGGCGGTTCGCGCAGGAGAACGCGAATTCGATTATGCGCACTGTTCAAAACATACAGAGGTGAGCCTGCCTGGAGAGAAATAAGAAATAGGTTGCAGCTGCCAAATTACTCTCCAAGGAACGACCACTCATATAAATTGAGGGAAAGAAGACAGAGGACGGACACTGGAAAGTTTTCTTTTCTCAATCGTACTATCCGGGACTGGAATGCTTTACCTGCAGACTTACTAAAGGTTTTACCAACAACCAAAAATGTATTTAAAAATAGGCTTAAGGACCTTACTAATAGACGGTAATTATACGCAGTATTTAAAGGGTGTAAATGATATTTTGTTATTGAAGTGTTGTATCAGTGAAGAATTATGCTGTGTCAGTGAAGTGTGTTGTATCAGTGAAGAAGTATGTCGTGTCAGTGAAGTGTGTTGTGTAAGTGAAACGTGTTCCTGTCAGTGAATCTTTATAGTTTATAGTGGCAGTGCAAAGTATTTGAACAGTGAAATGTTTTTGAAGTGTTAGTGAAATCAGGATAGAATCAGTGAAATGTGTCGTAGTTCCATTGCAGTGAGTGAGTTGACAGCGAAATGAGTGTAATTTGAAAGGTACTTGTGCAGATATGAACATATGATACTCGTGGGTTTTAGTTCGATCTTAGTTTTAAGATAGAAATTAGATTTATTTCAAATGTTATTTTAAGTGATCGTTTCATTTAATTTAGTATATTCCCTGTTGTTGTTGTTGCTGCTGCTGCTGCTGTTGTTATTATTATTAATTATTGTTAGTATTAATTATTAGTATTATTATTAATTGTATTTTTAATTAATACGTTTATTATTGTCATTATTGAGTGTAATTAGTTACCACTGCCACCGGGTATATACCCACTGCAGTGTGAATAAATACATACACATACAATACCGGGCAGAACTCTAAGCACAACCCGCTGCCTTCATCCAGACTGTAGCGAGCTTGAAACACTTGGACACGTCCTTGGACAATGCCCCAAAGGCGAGCTGCTGATCAATGCTAGACATCATCGTGTACGACATGCTTTGGCGACATCGTTAAAAACTTTAAATTGGGAGATTCATGAGGAAGTACATTGTGTATTATCAGATGGTTCTTTCAGACGGGCAGACATTATTGATATTAATGGACGCTTAAAACGGCCTCTTCTTCTTGACTCTACTATCCGTTTCGAAAGAAACCTAAATCAGGCCACCGAAGTTGATATTGAGAAGAAGTCCATATGTGAACCTTGTTTGCCGTATCTTTCTCAAAAGTACAACGTCCCTCTTAAACAATGGTCCGTCATTGGTTTGCTGTTTGGCAGTAGAGGTTCTATTTCCAAATTCACATGGAATTATCTTAAGGAACTTCACATTCCTTTTGATTATGTAATGTCTGTCCTTATAAATATTATCAAGGATTCTCTTCAAATATTACATCATCACCTCTATTTCAATTAATCCACTTACATTTGCCTTCAATAATTAACTTTCTTTTTTCTTTAATATATCACATCACATTATATTGTACATGTTTATTGTATTCAGGACCCTTGTGGTCACTCAAATTCTTTGAGCTGATTTCTATAATTTAGAAACATATATTTATGTAAGAAAAATAAGCTGAATATGTACCAAAATATGTAAAATCATGAAAATATTTAATATCAATATCTGGCAGGTATAGGGTAGGTAAGACTCTCCAGTTGTGATTTCATAGAGCACCCGACTTTTTTACCGCACACTTGACACATTACTATTTTTCCATCTGTAGTGAAGCTTCGTCCATCGCAATCCATGATTTTATTTTTGTCGTTAGGGTTGAAGATACAGGGGCCATTTTAGTTAGTTAAAAGCAGTAGATAAACTCACTTGCACTTTATACTGTAAGTACTAAAACTAGAGAACTGAGTGAAATGAATGACACAACAGTACTGCAAGCACTGTTTCGCTTTACTGGATTAGGAGAAAATAAGAGGAGATGTGGGACACATGCATTTTAGCTGCTCCCTGTAAGAAACAAAGTACCTACTAAAACCTCAAACTATAGGCATTTACAAACTGTTGTTTGAAAAGTGACATTCCTGTCTCAGATGGGTAGGATTATTCCGGCCGACAGAAAATCCAATTTCCGTATAGGTCTACTAAATTTAAAGTAAAGAGGTCAAGTAATAACTTGAAAATCTATTTATTTTAATCTTTCAACAACTTTCCAGTTTCTTCCTATACTCCAGCTTCTTTTCAAAAGTCAGCTACTTTATTGCGGCTCATGTCAGACTTGACACCGGTTTTCCCTGAAAGGATTAGAAAGAGGGTGGGTAAGATTGCAAATTGCATGGGAACGGCTTGTTAAGACGTGTGCAGAACAATTATAATTTGAGACAAATCATGTCGTCCTCGTCCCACTCCACCGCATGAAGACAACGCTACTTTCTGAGTGATTTTTACAATACAAGGTACTTGTATGAGAAAGGTTGCCTTTTGTTCGCTCATATTTACAGTGGGTGGTATGGGCTGAGTGCCTCTATTACTTCCTGGAACTAAGGACGTTATGTTTCGTCCCGAAATATATTCTTTCTCGGGTAAAAAGGCTTTTTAAATCTGTGTATTTCAAATTGTAAACTTCCTCAGCAGAAGTATTTTTTTTCTTTTTTTTTTTTTTTCCTTTTAGAGAAGTAAAAATAAATAAAACCCCCAAACATGTAGATTTATGTAATACCAAGCCATAATATGTAATGTGGGGTAAATATGTAAAAATATGTAGTATCAACTTTTAATATATTAATGGTAATTACAAGATTCGCAAAGTTTTGTTATTTATATACGGTTAGGTTGAAAGGAATATAATATATAATTACATAAAAATCCGGTCCCTAATAATCACCCAACACTCAACAGTTGTATAATATCTCAAACCTCTTGAAGTGTATCAAAATGTTCACCCATTCATATATTTAACCATGCATCCATCCATCACATCAACAATCAGTACATCCGTGTATTCGTCTCTTTGGGTCTGTTCTGAGAGTCACTTCTTCCGTCTTGTCTCTCTATCTCCCGGTTCTTCCTTCCATCTAGCTCTTCATTCATGCAACACAAGTCTATTCACAATCTACTTACTGTATCTGTGCATACATCCACCAGTCCATATATCTAACCGTTCATCTGCCTATTTATCAATATATCAATCAATCTACTCGTCCATGTGTCCATCCATCCATACATAATTCGTCAATAATGCACTTAAAGTCCATTCCTCCGCATCAGTCACTCCATCAGCAACCCATATACTATTCGTCTATATATGCATTGCATTGCATTGTTTGTAATTTATATTTATATATATTGAATGCAATATAATGTATTTATTGAATGTATCTAATGAATGTTTGTAATGTATGTATTGTATGATTTAATTTGTGTATTACATATTTTAATGTGTGGATTATATGTTTGTAATGATCGCATTGTATGTTTGTAATGTGTGCGTTACATGTCTTAATGTATGTATATCTCTTGTATTTTCAATGTATGTATTGTATTTTTAATGTATAGCTTGTATTTTAATATATGTATCGTATGTTTCAATGTATGTATTATGTGTAGCCTATTATTGTATGCTTGTAATGTGCGTGTATTGTACGTTTGTAAATGAATGCTTGCATTTATGTGTGTACTGTATTGTATCTACGTTTATATGTAGCCTATATAGTATGTAATATAATATAATATGTAATATAATATAATGTAATGTAATATAATATAATATAATATAATATAATATAATATAATATAATATGTCTAAGGCATCCTGTCTAGGACTCAAGTTACGGAATACGCACCGGTTCGGGTTCTCATGGGGGAAGAAATTTTCTCATGAAATTTCGGCCAGTTTATGGGACCAGTGTCCACCCATAATCGTGATGTACTTGGGAAGCTAAGATAGTTAGCGAAAATCCGGTTTCGCAAACCAGCTATAACAGCTGGGGTGGATCATCGTGCTAACCACACGATACCTCCATTCTGGTTGGATGATCGTCCACCTGTGCTTCGGCATGTGGACGTGAGACCAGCAGCCGGCTGGTCGGTTTTGGCCCTGCAGAGGGCTGTAGCGCCATCGATTTACTTTTTTATAATATGATATAATATAATATAATATAATATAATATAATATAATATAATATAATACAATATAATATAATATAATACAATATAATATAATATAATACTTACTTACTGGCTTTTAAGGAACCCGGAGGTTCATTGCCGCCCTCACATAAGCCCGCCATCGGTCCCTATCCTGAGCAAGATTAATCCAGTGTCTATCATCATATCCCACCTCCCTCAAATCCATTTTGATATTATCTTCCCATCTACGTCTCGGCCTCAACAAAGGTCTTTTTCCCAACTAACACTCTATATGGATTTCTGGATTCGCCCATACGTGCTACATGCCCTGCCCATCTCAAACGTCTGGATTTAATGTTCCTAATTATGTCAGGTGAAGAATACAATGCGTGCAGTTTTGTGTTGTGTAACTGTCTCCATTCTCCTGTAACTTCATACCACTTAGCCCCAAATATTTTCCTAAGCACCTTATTCTCAAATACCCTTAACCTATGTTCCTCTCTCAAAGTGAGAGTCCAAGTTTCACAACCATACAGAACAACCGGTAATATAACTGTTTTATAAATTCTAACTTTCAGATTTTTTGACAGCAGACTGGATGACAAAAGCTTCTCAACCGAATAATAACAGGCATTTACCATATTTATTGTGCGTTTAATTTCCTCCCCAGTGTCATTTATATTCGTTACTATTGCTCCAAGATATTTGAATTTTTCCACCTCTTCGAAGATAATATAATATGTATATTGAATTTAATATAAATAATGTATGTATATATGTATGTATGTATGTAAGTACATGCGATACATGCACAATTCATAAAGTAGTCTGTTCATCACAAGCAGTGCTCCAGTTGCCTCGGACTGGACTGTACGCCGACTCTGTCAGCCTGGAGTGTCGTCGTGCTGATACAGTAGACCGCGACGAGGGGGTTAATCCTCAACTCGTCTCCAGCGTCTCTAGTTCAGTTCCAAGCAGGCATGCGAACTGTTCTCATTCCACTGACCATTGCTTGGATTGCAGCTTGAGGAAGATGACAGGCTAGGGCGTCTTGTTGCCTCTGATAAGCCCTGTAACTCAATATTGCCATCTAATCGTTTCAGAATGCTCTCTGTAGTTCAACAGCGGCGTCCACAATAGTTACCGTTATCTTCAAGTGCCATTATAAACTTTACATTTCAAAAGAAATACTTTATAGACGTATTAATAGCCTGTACCCACAACTGCTTACTTAATATCTTTGTAGTTAATCACATGTTCAAGTGCATGGCTTTTATTTTTAGTTAAAAATGGGGACAAGTGTTACGTGTAACATTTTAGAAAAAAATTACAAAGCTTTTATATTTTCGGTTGAAATGCACTGCCAGAAAAAAAATATAACATGTCACTCTAGGACATGTTAGAGTATAACGTCATTGCAACATCATTTATCGATCCAGACTGTGCAAAGCTGTTCCTAGTTTCATATTTTGGCTCCGTTCCTGCCAATTGCTTCTTATTCGTTATCTGTTGTAGAAAAATACTGCGATATCTGTTCCTGTTGAAAACTTGCATAAGCAGAAACGTTATGTGCGATGTATTGTTTCAGTGTGCAGTGACACATTGCTCTAGACACCTGTGGTTAGCACACGTTATGTTCTTCCCCTTTCAAGAATGGCTTCAACTACCATCATCATGATTTCCTCAACCGACACTATATATAAAAATTATAGAAAAGAAATATTTATAAAATAAGAGTATCTTACATTGTAACAAATTTAGAGAAAAGCAATATTTATAAATTTAGAGTGTCTTATATTGCAACAAAATTGAGAAAAAAGCAATATTTAAGCTTATAAATTAACAATGTCTTACATTGCAACAAAATTGAGAAAAAAGCAATATTTATAAATTAAGAATGTCTTACATTGCAACAAAATTGAGAAAAAAGCAATATTTATAAATTAAGAATGTCTTACATTGCAACAAAATTGAGAAAAAAGCAATATTTATAAATTAAGAATGTCTTACATTGCAACAAAATTGAGAAAAAAGCAATATTTATAAATTAAGAATGTCTCACATTGCAATGAGAAAAAATCAATATTTATAAATTAAGAATGTCTTACATTGCAACAAAATTGAGAAAAAAGCAATATTTATAAATTAAGAATGTCTTACATTGCAACAAAATTGAGAAAAAGAAGCAATATTTATAAATTAACAATGACTTACATTGCAACAAAATTGAGAAAAAAACAATATTTATGAATTAAGAATGTCTTACATTGCAACAAAATTGAGAAAAAAGCAATATTTATAAATTAAGAATGTCTTACATTGCAACAAAATTGAGAAAAAAAAGCAATATTTATAAATTAACAATGACTTACATTGCAACAAAATTGAGAAAAAAACAATATTTATAAATTAAGAATGTCTTACATTGCAACAAAATTGAGAAAAAAGCAATATTTATAAATTAAGAATGTCTTACATTGCAACAAAATTGAGAAAAAAAAAGCAATATTTATAAATTAACAATGACTTACATTGCAACAAAATTGAGAAAAAAAACAATATTTATGAATTAAGAATGTCTTACATTGCAACAAAATTGAGAAAAAAGCAATATTTATAAATTAAGAATGTCTTACATTGCAACAAAATTGAGAAAAAAGCAATATTTATAAATTAAGAATGTCTTACATTGCAACAAAATTGAGAAAAAAGCAATATTTATAAATTAAGAATGTCTCACATTGCAACAAAATTGAGAAAAAAGCAATATTTATAAATTAAGAATGTCTTACATTACAACGGAAAAAAGCAATATTTATAAATTAAGAATGTCTTACATTACAACGGGAAAAAAGCAATATTTATAAATTAAGAATGTCTTACATTGCAACAAAATTGAGAAAAAAAGCAATATTTATAAATTAAGAATGTCTTACCTTGCAACAAAATTGAGAAAAAAGCACTAATTAAGGTTATAAATTAAGAATGTCTTACATTGCAACAAAACTGAGAAAAAAATCAATATTTATAAATTAAGAATGTGTTACATTGCAACGAGATGAAAGCAATATTTATTAATTAAGAATGTCTTACATTGCAACAAAATTGAGAAAAGAACAATATTTATAAATTAAGAATGTCTTACAATGCAATGAGAAAAAAGCAATATTTATAAATTAAGAATGTCTTACATTACAACGGGAAAAAAGCAATATTTATAAATTAAGAATGTCTTACATTACAACGGGGAAAAAACAATATTTATAAATTAAGAATGTCTTACATTACAACGGGAAAAAAACAATATTTATAAATTAAGAATGTCTTACATTACAACGGAAAAAAGCAATATTTATAAATTGAGAATGTCTTACATTGCAATGAGAAAAAGCAATATTTCTAAATTAAGAATGTCTTACATTGCAATGAGAAAAAAGCAATATTTTTAAATTAAGGATGTCTTACATTGCAATGAGAAAAAAGCAATATTTATAAATTAAGAATGTCTTACATTACAACGAGAAAAAAGCAATATTTATAAATTAAGAATGTCTCACTTTCTAACAGAAGACGGATAAGGTCAATAATAGGCCACACCAGTTTCGTGCCTTGGAGCCTTTTTTCGCGTATTTCGACCGCTGGAAACATGTCGTTTTAGTTGGTTTGCATGGAGCTAAATGCATGTAATGACGTTCTAACCGCTTTCAGAAGGGCAACCCAATATTTGTAAGACAATGCTTTGATTAATTACATAATTTAATGTTCTATCCAATTGAAGACCATAGAATCCATTTAAAATGCTTGTTCCTAGCTATGCTTACCATCCCATCGGCCCCGAATAGCCTCTATGCTATAAATTACAAATTACCTATAATTGCGTGTCATCCTCTTGTTGCTAAGCGATTTGAACAAGCTGTTGTAAACAGAAGTAGTTATATTTTTATAGGCCGTACCTAATTGAAAACACACTGTTTGCTCTCGAGGTACAGCAATTGTATATGGTTTCCGCATTAAAATTTTAATATCTCTGAAAGTGAATTTTAAAATTGTTTCATATAGATTATATCTGTGTTATGCGGTAGAATGAAACGAGGAAAAGTTTCCTATACGTTACGCAGTGTTGTCCCTAGGGTGGAGGATAAGCACTGTTAGAATTATAAATTGATACAAAATTACTGACACAAATGTGGAGTCTGCCCATCATGACTCCCTCACCTGAAATGTGTTCAGGGAAGTTCAATGTTAGTCCACAACAGCACAAAGCAACCATTGACACGCTGAAGATAAAATTTCTTGTAAAGTACGGATTTGTATTTTTTTTCCTCCACGAAATAACACATTAACAAATACATTACACCTTGTAGTACAAGTGACATCACAATTCGTTCATTTATCTATGTTTCAATTAATTGAAAAAAAAATTATAGATTACTTTGTATGGTGAATAAGGCAAAATGGAATTAGTAAACGTTGTCTGGTTGGTAGTGCTTTGCTTTTGGATGTACTGAGTTCTAACGTATGCCCTGCAAAGTATTTTATATCCAGTCGGGAGTTAAAATAAAGCAGTAGTATATTCTTTCTCTAAATACGTGACAAGTGTCATTAAGTTCGCCATCACTACTAGTCCAAATATTTAAATAATTTGATGTAAATATGATCAACTTCACTATAACTTCCATTTCTGCTACTGGGTACGTATTTAAAGCAGTTTATGTAAATCTCATAAACTTAACCATTAACATTTAAGTCAGTTTGTGTAAATCTCATAAACTTAACCATTAACATTTAAGTCAGTTTGTGTAAATCTCATTAACTTCACTATAACTTCCATTACTGCTACTGGGTACATATTTAAATCAGTTCATGTAAATATATTTAACTTCACCATCACTTTCTCTCTGTTACTGGGCCACATATTTAAATCAGTTTATGTAAATCTCATACACTTAACCATCAACATTTAAGTGAGTGATGTAAATCTCATTAACTTCATTATAACTTCCACTACTGCTACTGGGTACATATTTAAATCAGTTTTTGTAAATCCCATTAACTTCAATATCACTTTCACTATTGCTTTTGGACTACATATTTAAATTGGTTCAAGCAAATCTCATTTATTTCATCATTATTTCCACTACTACTGCTACACTACATATTTAAATCAGTTGGTACAAAAACTCATTAACTTCACCGACGCTTTAACTACTGGTAACTATTTAAATCTGTTCATCTTAAACACCAATGACACTCAAAAGATACGAGTTCATTTAATGCGTAGGAAAAACTATAAAGTAATCAACCGATCTAAACCAAACAAACCTAGCCCTAAACAAAGAAATCTAACTGTACTTTACCCAATACTCTCAACTTTATCCTCTCCAACAAAAACCAAGCAGCCGACGAACCGACAGTCAATCAAATCAACCAATGAATCGAATAAGGAAACCAGTCAAGCCAATGAAACCAGCCAACTAATAAAAACAATCAAATAAAACCACTTAAACCTTAAGACAAATCAATCAGTCAATCAAACTAGTCCAATCAACCAACAATGGAACTGATTATCAGGTCAATCAACGACTCAAACTAACCAACCAGTTAATGGGAGCAACCAATGGATCGTTTAAAATACCAATGAAACGCACAAAGTAACCAGAGGTTATTTTTCTGGTTAAATCGCTGCGATGTGACATATCTAGACAAACTGTGCCCATTTTCCATGTCAAGAGCCGTCCCTGTGTTTGCATGTGTCGGGAATCCCAATGTTTTGACATCTGTGCAGATTTATCCGCCCGAGCAAACGTTTGCAGATGAGATGATTGGAAATAGTATACAGGTGCCGTTATTTGTGTTCCAAGTTTGTGCTCAAACTAACCTATACTAACGTGGCCTAACCTAACCTACCTGTATTTTGTGTAACCAGTGACATCGATTGATTACAGTTCGCAACATGACCTGAAATCCCACTTTACTTTCCACCGATGAAATATGCTGATAATTTTTTTCCTTTGTTACAGGTAAGCCAACTGTGACATGCATCTATCCCGTCACGTGAGAGCTGTAAGTGGTTCAGCCCAGCAGGTCGCGTCTTGCTGTTTATTAAACGTGAGTTACATTGTTACCAACGCGTATTCTTCATCTTTGTCTGTTCAGAATCGAGTCCAGAAGTTGTTCTCGTGTAACGAGGTGCACCGTTAACAATCTATAAATGTAAAATATCACATCCTGTAAGAAATCATTTTATAACACTAAATGCTATTCCTGCTACTACTGCTACTACTACTACTACTGCTACTCCTAGTATTACTACTACTATTACTGCTGCTACTACTAGTACTACTACTACTGCTACTACTACTACTAATGCTACTACTACTACTATTAATACCACTGCTACTACTAGTACTACTACTACTAGTATTATTACTACTACTACCACTATTACTAGTACTACTACCACTGCTACTACTACTATCTGTACTACTACTACTACTAGTATTACTACTAATGCTACTACTACTACCACTGCTACTACTATTACCACTGCTACTACTACTATCTGTACTACTACTACTAGTATTACTACTAATGCTACTACTACTACCACTGCTACTACTACTACCATCTGTACTACTACTACTAGTATTACTACTAATGCTACTACTACTACCACTGCTACTACTACTACCACTACTACTACCATCTGTACTACTACTACTAGTATTACTACCACTGCTACTACTACCATCTGTACTACTACTACTAGTATTACTACTAATGCTACTACTACTACTACTACTACCACTGCTACTACTACTATCTGTACTACTACTACTAGTATTACTACTAATGCTACTACTACTATCTGTACTACTACTACTACTACTACTACTAGTATTACTACTAATGCTACTACTACTACCACTGCTACTACTATTACCACTGCTACTACTACTACCACTGCTGCTACTACTACTACTATCTGTACTACTACTACTGCTAGTATTATTACTACTACTACTACCACTATTACTAGTACTACTACCACTGCTACTACTACTATCTGTACTACTACTAGTATTACTAATAATGCTACTACTACTACCACTGCTACTACTACTATCTGTACTACTACTACTAGTATTACTACTACTACTACTACTACTACTAGTATTACTACTAATGCTACTACTACTATCTGTACTACTACTACTACTAGTATTACTACTAATGCTACTACTACTATCTGTACTACTACTACTACTAGTATTACTACTAATGCTACTACTACTATCTGTACTACTACTACTACTATCACCACTGCTACTACTACTACTGTACTATTACTACTACTACTGGCATTACTACTACTACTAGTATTACTACTACTATTATCTCTACTACTACTACTACTGCTACTATTAATAGTGCTACTATTTTTACTGGTACTATTACTACTAATACTACTGCTGATAGTTGATGGAGCAATGGCTAAAGGAAAGTACTGTACATATTCGGGGGAAACCTGGCATTAGCAAAATTCTCGTGGAATTGACTTACAGTACTGAATCCCTGTTGGTGGCCAGGGTGTAGCTCAGACGGTAGCGGATTTTCCAGCTGATCTGGAGCTGCGCCCGGACGTGAGTTCGATCTCCGTTTGGGATGATTACTTAGTTGAGTTATTTCCGAGGTTTTCCTCAACTGTAAGAGAAATAGCAAATCTTCGGCCACATCTCGCTGCCACAATTCCATAATAACAACATAGTAGTAGATACGACGTCGTTAAATAACACATTGAAAAATGTCCCTGTTCGTTATTGAGAAGTCATCCGTTATCCGTGCTAATGTTAGGCCCTCAGAAGACATACGTCCTTCCCAAGCCAATACAGCGAAACTGTTACGATTTTGGTTTTAATCAGCAAAGGAAGTTAAAAAAAAAAGATTTACTGTTCCAAGTTTCTGTAATGTTCGGGGTTGGTTATGGTTTCGGGGGGATAAGGGTGTGTCTGCAGTTTTCTTCCCTCCGCCGTTCCAACCACATCCTCCCCTATTCTTAAACCACAACAGTAAAGTCGAGATTTATACAGACAATTATACCGCTTGCAGTTCTAGGAAACCCTTGCAAACATCAACAATATTTATAGCTTCAGCTGCCTGACGTTTCTATTTAGAACCACCCCCATCCCACCCCTCTGAGAGCGCCTAAACTGAAAAGTTATTAGTACATTTCTGAACGTTTGTTGACACTATACAAAGCAAACAGGGGTTTCCTATGAAACAATCGGAGATCCTGGGTCTTCTGGTTGCTAAGTTACAAGAAAATACAAGTTGTAAGCGCTGCTATGGTGACAAACAAAGAGAGTCAAAACAATTTCAAGCTGTACAGGAGCGTCATTTCAGTTTTTGCTTAGGGAAGGGGCAGAACTTTTTTTAAGAAGACCTGGTAGAGTATATCGCGTGGTGTATTCTCTCTCTATTTCCTTTGAAATTAAGTATTTTCACATCGTAATTTGGGATAAATTTGACCCTACGGGTAACATGACCATAACACAAAAAATAATATAAAATAAACTCAATGGCATTGTTGTTTTGAGACATAAAATTTGTTTTCTTTTTTTGTGATTTATATGCAGCTAAATTATAAAAATTACTGTATTCAACGTATGTACGATTATGGAAAACACGGGAATTTTACTGGAAGCAAGTAAAGAGATAGGTTTGGAAGTAAATCCCGAAAACACAAAGTATATGATTATGTCTCGTGACGAGAATATTGTACGAAATGGAAATATAAAAATTGGAAATTTATCTTTTGAAGAGCTGGAGAAGTTCAAATATCTTGGAGCAACAGTAACAAATATAAATGATACTCGGGATGAAATTAAACACAGAATAAGTATGGGAATTTCCTGTTATTATTCGGTTCAGAAGCTTTTATCATCCAGTCTGCTGTCAAAAAATCTGAAAATTAGAATTTATAAAACAAGTTATATTACCGGTTGTTCTTTATGGTTGTGAAACTTGGACTCTCACTTTGAGAGAGGAACAGAGGTTAAGGATGTTTGAGAATAAGGTTCTTAGGAAAATATTTTTGGCTAAGAGGGATGAAGTTACAGGAGAATGGAGAAAGTTACACAACACAGAACTGCACGCATTGTATTCTTCACATGACATAATTAGGAACATTAAATCCAGACGTTTGAGATGGGCAGGGCATGCAGCACGTATGGACGAATCCAGAAATGCATATAGAGTGTTAGTTGGGAGGCCGGAGGGAAAAATACCTTTAGGGAGGCCGGGACGTAGATGGGAAGATAATATTAAAATGGATTTGAGGGAGGTGGGATATGATGATAGAGAATGGATTAATCTTGCTCAGGATAGGGACCAATGGCGGGCTTATGTGAGGGCGGCAATGAACCTCCGGGTTCCTTAAAACCCAGTAAGTAAGTAAGTAAGTATATGAAGAACATAGTGCTGTTTTATTATGTTTACTGTATAGACGTTTTCAAAGATCACTTGATTTATGTATTTAAATGTGTTGATATAGCTTGAATGGAGCTATAGATATGGCAATTCTTCAAATCATTATAAACATTTTTTTTTTTCGTACATGATAGACAAAATCTGGATTCAGATCCTTCAATAAAAGCCAACAATCAGAATCAAACTTTCATATGAAAAGTCTTGAACGAAAATTTAATTTCACAAGTGTCATCAAAGTGAAATGTGCAGACTCTGATTTTCTTATATTGTACGTCAGGTTCAAGTCTGGAGTTTTTTTATTTCGTCCTGAATTCCAGAAGGATTCCGTGGTCACGTTGAAATGAGTACAGGTCCTTTTTCTGGAAGTGAAGGCAGGCCGAAACTTGGTGCTAATCATTTGAACTCATTTTTATGGAAAGGTCCAAAACGCAATAGATTTTCAACCCCCCCCTACCGCACCCTGTATGCCTCAATAACGCACAAGAACTCTGCATATCGTGGCTGTATACGCACTCATTATTTCGCCCGGGGAGGCTGTTTTGTTTTCAACATCTCAATTCATAGAGCATGCAGCGCCGCGGCGGCACGTGCGCGAGTTAATTGCTCAGTGTTTTGTGAACTGTCCGACCCGCATTGACACGGGCGGCGCTTTATTTACGATACCCTGGTTCGAGCACACGGCGCTCATCTGTTTTAAATCAATTACCTAGCGATTAATCTGTCCCGCATGGAATTGATTACGGCGCATTCGATCTTATTACACGTCATAAGTCCTCATCTTGGCGCAGGATCTGCTGTATAGGTCGAGATCTTCACATGCACATAGATGATTATCTTACATGTGTGATCATGTGCAACGTGACGCCCATTACCCAGGGACGGTCTTGTCCTATGCAAAATGCTCCCTTCAGTACATTCCTTCTTTTGTCTTCTACATATTTCGCCTTTAGGAAATTTATTTATTTCTTTGTTTTGTTGTTTACTTGTTTGTTTCGTTCAGTAATTGTTTCATTGATTGATTGCTTCATTGAATGATTGATTGATTGATTGATTAATTGATTGTTTCGTTGACTGATTGATTCATTCATTGATTGTTTGATTCATTCATTGATTGTCCTATTCTTGATTGTTTCATTAACTGATTGATTCTTTCATTAATTGTTTCATTGAATGATTGATTCATTGATTATTACATTCATTGATTGTTTCATTGACTGATTTATTGATTCATTGATTGTTTCATTGACTGATTGATTCATTCATTTAAAGTTTATTGAAAGATTCATTGATTCATTCATTGTTTCATTGACTGATTCATTCATTCATTCATTCATTCATCCATCCATTCATTGTTTCATTGACTGATTGACTCATTCATTGATTCTTTCATTCATTAATTGGTTCATTGACTGATTGATTCATTCATTAATTATATCATTGACTGATTGATTCATTCACTAATTGTTTCATTGACTGATTGATTCATTCATTCATTGATTCATTAATTGTTCCATTGATTGTTTCATTGACTGATTGATTCATTCATTTAAAGTTTATTGAATGATTCATTGATTCATTCATTGTTTCATTGACTGATTCATTCATTCATTCATTCATCCATCCATTCATTGTTTCATTGACTGATTGACTCATTCATTGATTCTTTCATTCATTAATTGTTTCATTGACTGATTGATTCATTCATTAATTGTATTATTGACTGATTGATTCATTCACTAATTGTTTCATTCATTAATTGTTTCATTGACTGATTGATTGATTCATTCATTGTTTCATTCATTAATTGTTTCATTGACTGATTCATTCATTCATTGATTGTTTCATTGACTGATTGATTCATTCATTGATCGTTTCATTTATTAATTGTTTCATTGACTGATTGATTCATTCATTTATTGTTTCATTCATTAATTCTTTCAGTGATTGATTGATTGATTCATTCATTGATTCATTCATTAATTGTTTCATTGACTGATTGATTCATTCATTGATTGTTTCATTCATTAATTGTTTCATTGACTGATTCATTCATTGATTGTTTCATTCATTAATTTTTCCTTGATTGAGTCCTTCATTCGTTGAGTGTTTCGTTGACTCATTGATTCATTGATTGTTTGATTGTTTTATTGATTAATTCATTTATTGATTCATTCGTTCACTCATTCATTAATTGATTGATTCATTCACTCATTCATTTATTGGTTCTTTGAATTATAGATTAACTCATTCATTAATTCATTTCAAAACTAAAAACTCGTCGATTGAATGTAAACTATTTAAAATTAGTCATTAGGCCTAATGTATTCTTGAACTAAAAACAATAATATTTAATACCTTTTTTCTATGTTCATTTAATGTTTCATTGAATGATTCGTTCATTGTTTCGTTAAATGATTGATTCATTCATTGATTGTTTTATTGACTGATTGATTCATTCACTAATTGTTTGATTGAATGATTGATTCATTCATTAATTGTTCCATTAATTGATTGTTTCATTGACTGATTCCTTCATTCGTTGATTGTTTCATTGACTGATTGATGGGTTCATTCGTTCACTCATTCATTAATTATGGGTTAACTCATTCATTCATTTCAAAACTGAAAACTCATCGATTGAATGTAAACTATTTAAACTTAGTCATTAATGTATTCTTAAACTAAAAGCAATAATACTTAATACACACTGCTGATCTGTGTTAGTCGTTTTAATCATCTACGATTTTCATTTGTCCTTTCAGATTATGCACTGTTGGTTGTCATGTATGGAAGGTCCTATCTTTTAATCGTAATACAAAGAGAAAGAAATTTTTCCTATCATAATAGCTTTATAATAATAAATTAATATTATCCATACCCAAACGGATTAGACTGTATTTTAAGAGGTTATTTGCAACGAAGCATTTCCTGTCGTCCGGAATGTCGTAAGACTTCTTCTTAGTGTCAGCGGCCAGCCCAATTGAATTCAGCCAGATTCAATTAATTAATCAAAAAGATTAAAGAAGACTGCATAAAAAGATGTTTGGAATGGAACTGTTGACTAGAAGTTTTATACGCTGACAGAAATCTAGGGCTGATTGATGTAAGTCTGTGGTGTTAATCACCATAATGATGTTAAGAGACCCAAGCGAATGCAAATTCAGTTGTCCTGCATTAGTTAAAAGCCAAAGGGCTGGTTTTTGCACTGAATCCTCAGGTTCCATAGGAGGGGGCGGAATACTCGGCAGAAGAAGAGCAATTAAATTGCACCCCCCCCAACTCCGCCAAGGCCTACAATGTCATAAAATTAGTCCTCGAGAACGAACCAGAATGAAGAGACCTCTAGCGGCATTATCATAAAACACAACACACGACAGTTTTAAGAGACAAGCCATAATGAAAACGATTATGTTTATTCCAAAATAACTTACGGTTAATTAATTTTGTTGCACCCTATGATAGCTCCCTTAACCCCCCCACCCCCTCCTTGGCATCGTAAACAAGAACTTCCTGCATCAAAATGACATTAAAATCTTGAAGAGAGCGTTTCATTACCCATAGCGAACAATCCGCCATAACTTATGTTTTATAGGCATTGTTAATGGGTATCTAGGATGTTTAATGTTTTCATGGCTTGAATATGGGGACAGCACAACTAGTTCCCTTACCATGCCAGAAATAGAGTTATATGTGTTCGGAACTCGTATAACACTATTAAAGACTACGTAGATAATTCCTGTTACGTATTTACGATCATGTGCATTCATATTCCGGCACTAGAATGTGTGAATTTAGCGAGAAAAGCTACGATGATGCTGTATTAATGACGTAAGATGGCGTGTTACAGGTATGAAAAAAATTACATACAGCTTTTATCGGTATTGCGTAACATTAAAACTGATTTATCTTTTATCGACTGGACTATGATGTTGTTTCCAAGGCAACGCTCGTATGTCGATGTATTTTTGTCAGTGATAGAATTTTATTATTTGGGTAATGGGGTAGACATTAATATGCATTGGATTCTTCCGAGATTGGAAACGTTCATTGTAACTCAAAATTGCGCACGTAGAATGACGTGGTTCGAGTTCTGCATTATCAAGATACGCACCCACGCTTAATGGTTGATATTTTTTTTATTTCATACTAGCCGTACCCGTGCCCTCCGCTGCACCTGTTAGAAATAAATATAAAGTAATTACATAATTAAAATAGGACATTTGATCCAGGGAACATTCGTGTTTGATAGAAGGATAAATCGTTTAATATGTTACTTAATTTAAATTGTATTTAAATAATTAAAATGCGGTCATTTTGGTCCAGAGAGCAATCCTTTGGTGCAATGACAATTCCTTTAACATGTTTCTTAATTGTTATTACATGCAACCATAGTTTAATGAAGATTGACATATCATTTAGTTTTAATGTGTATACTTTATATTACTTGCTATATGTTTCAGAAGTTAGTGTAATAACATTGTAGAATTATGTCCATCTAGAGAAACTACACTTTCCAATGATGAAATAATAATTAAACAATTAATTAGCTTGCGATATTACTTCATACAAACACAGAAACATTCTCTGTAGGCTATGTTTAATAGCTTTCGATTGTTGCTGTCCAAGGCCCCTTATAGACGAAGTCATTTGTTTTTATTTCAGTACAGCACCTTAGATGGCGTTGTTATTGTAATTTTAAAACTCATTTATCTCATTAAATATCAGTCCTATCAAACTTTTGTATAGAATAAAACCTATCGGAAATTATTTTTAAAGAAACTTTTGTTATGTAATATTTTTCATGAAAATCAATAATAAGCGAGATATTTCGATTTAATTCATTCAGGCCCCCTTATAACCCCCCTTTTAAATAACATATTTTGAATGCCATATAGCCTAAAATCTAAGTTACAACGAACTTAATTTATATTCCAATTTTCATATAAATCTGTTCAGCCATTATCGCGTGAAAAGGTAACAAACATCCAGACAGACAGACAGATAGACAGACAGACATACAAACAAAAATTTCAAAAAAGCGATTTGCGGTTTCAGGATGGTTAATTATACATGTTAACACCAATTATTTTTGGAAAATCGAAAATTACCAGAAAAATTTTGGCTACAGATTTATTATTAGTATAGATGTATTACATGCATTTTTTACGTGGTTATTTAACGATCCTGTATGAACTACGAGGTTTTTTAGCGTCGATGGAATTGATGATATCGAGGTGATATTTCGCGAGATAAGACAGAGAATTCGCTATAGATTACCTGACATTCGTCTTACGGTTTGGGAAAACCTTGGAAAAAAAACTCAACAAGGTAATCAACCCAAATGGAGATCGAACCCGCGCCTGAGCGCAACTCTGGATCTGCAGGCAAGCACCTTACCCGACTGAGCTACGCCGGTAGCGAAATATTTGTTAAATACATAATATTCACATTCATTTATTACGTCTAATTTGCAAAGATATTTGGACTTAGCCTTTTTATGTCCAGTCTTCATTTTATGCTTTAATGGGCATCTAGAGTGTGTAATTTCCTATAATTTACAGCAATTAAATAGTTTCAGTGCATAAGTAGGTAATTTCATAGAAAAATTGAAAATTTATCCTTTGAAGAGGTGGAAAAGTTCAAATATCTTCGAGCAACAGTAACAAATATAAATGACACTCGGGAGGAAATCAAACACAGAATAAACATGGGAAATGCCTGTTATTATTCGGTTGAGAAGATTTTGTCATCCAGTTTGCTGTCAAAAACGCTAGTTACAATTTGAGTCATTCCACGTCAAATCGCACAAAATTATACAAATTTTGACCTTCATATTTCTAATTGCGTTTATATATATTTTTTACCAACTCTATAGGTCTAATAAACCAACAAGTGTATTTTTATTTCCTCCTAAGTCCACATGTTTTTAAAATATTGCATGTTAAAATTCGCTAAAAATGTCGCACAGTGCAACATTTAAAGTGTCATATTTCTGAGGATATTGATGTTATTTTTTTTTTTTTTTTGAAAAATGCATTTAAAAGCTTAAAGTACTGTCTTTGTTAAATATATACTAACAAATTTTAATATAATTATTACAAATATTTTTTTATGATTCAATTTTTAAAAGTTAGATATCAATGTGAAATACCCGTATTAAAAATCTACGTGCACTGAAGTATTCTTAATAATCCCAGAAAAAAATCACAATGGGATCTTCAGTAGTTTAATGGAAATTTAATTACTTACGAAACAATGTCTAGCGGTCAGTGCAGCTGTTATAAAACAGTTATATTACCGGTTGTTCTGTATGATTGTGAAACTTGGACTCTCACTTTGAGAGAGGAACAGAGATTAAGGGTGTTTGAGAATAAGGTGCTTAGGAAAATATTTGGGGCTAAGCGGTATGAAGTTACAGGAGAATGGAGAAAGTTACACAACACAGAACTGCACGCATTGTATTCTTCACCTGACATAATTAAGAACATTAAGTACAGACGTTTGAAATGGGCAGGGCATGTAGCACGTATGGGCGAATCCAGAAATGCATATAGAGTGTTAGTTGGGAGGCCGGAGGGAAAAAGACCTTTGGGGAGGGCGAGACGTAGATGGAAGGACAATATTAAAATGGATTTGAGGGAGGTGTGATATGATGATAGAGACTGGATTAATCTTGCTCAGGATAGGGACCGATGGCGGGCTTATGTGAGGGCGGCAATGAACCTCCGGGTTCTCTAAAAGACATTTGTAAGTAATTAGGTAATAAAAGTGCATAAAATGTAACATTTGGTGATTTTTGGGACATAAAATTCCGCAGTCTAATCATAAGGAAGAAAACTGACATTGTGCAATAAAATCAATTGCGTAACCCCATCTGGCGCCCAGACGTTGTACTGATGAAATATAAAGACTGGGAGAGGACGGAAGAGAAATAAGCGAGTGAAGAGTTTTTTTTCTTCAATTTGTACCAATTTTATGAGCTCTCCGCAACCCTACAAAAATCTATTTCCACCCTCCATTTAAAGCTCTTACCATTATATGGACCTTGAAGACATCACGCGAAGTTCCGTGACTGGCCACCACTCTTCGTGTTGGCGCTGCATGTCTGTGTTCCACTATTTTTACACATCAGATTTCATAAACCCTCTCTACCGCGAACTTTTTAAAATGCTTTTTCTCTGCTCCCCCAACCCCCTGCAACCATTTCCTGACACATCTTCGTGGACGGTGAATCTCAAGAGAAATAGAAGAGATCTTTAGGGGGCGGGGTGCATTTCACTAATGCCCCATTCTGATTGGTTTATTTACGTCCTTGGTTTGAGCTTTGACTTGGCGTGACGACACGATACAAAGCGGCGTTTTAGGGGTGGACAAACTGTATACAGACTACCCAGGTTTCATTGCACTTTGAATGAAGATATTGAAGCCTAGATTGCTGAGAAACTCCTATTACACAGAGTGGTTCAAAATGACTTTGTGAAATGTTAGATTGTATTATATTGTATTTTATTGTATTGTGTTCTATTGTATTGTATTGTATTTATTAACATTCCATGGTATTCATACATGCTTACAGCTAGAATATGGAACAAGTCAAAAAACTTAATACTATTATAAAATCTTAATTTATAGTCACAGTCTAGATGAAATATATACAGACGAGATTTACAATATAGTCTACTAGTACAACACATAGTTATAGTATCAATTTCATGAAGCGTTATTGAATGTCATGAATTCACCTACAGAATAGAAGGCGTGAGAAATTAGGTACTTCTTTAATTTGACCCTAAATAATTTTATGTTTTGAGTTTCATTTTTTATATTGATAGGGAGGCTATTAAAAATTTTTACTGCCATATAACGCACTCCTTTTTGATAGCACGATAGACTTGCCGATGGAGTATGAAAGTCATTTTTTTGACATGTATTTATGCTATAAACTGTTGAATTAGTTACAAAGTTTTCACGATTACATACGAGGAAGATTATTAATGAGAAGGTATACTGACAAGCCATGGGCATTATTTGTAGTTTTTTGAAAATAGCCCTACACGATTCCCTAGATTTGGCACCTACTATTATTCTAATTACTCCTTTTTGTAATAGAAATATACTGTTACTATCTGTGGAATTTCCCCAGAATATTATTCCAAAACTCATTACCGAGTGGAAGTATGCAAAGTATATTGTTTTTAAGGTATTGATATTTACTATCTTTTGCATAGATCTAATAGCAAAACATGCTGAATTTAGTTTGGGGGTAATTTCTTTAATATGATTTTTCCAATTTAACACATTATCGATTTTTAAGCCAAGAAGTTTGGTTGTTGTTGTTTCTAACAGGGATCTATTATTAATTATTGCGCTAGAAATTTGCGACGTTGAATTTGGACAGGATTTATATTGAATTATGTTAGTTTTGTTACAATTTAATACTAATTTATTGACTGAGAACCAGTCACATATTTTGAAGAGAATTTCCTCCGTTGAAGATTGGAATGTGTTGGAGTTATTGGCTGTAATTACTATACTTGTGTCATCTGCAATGGAGCAAGTCAAAAAACTTAATACTATTATAAAATCTTAATTCATAGTCACAGTCTAGATGAAATATATACAGATGAGATTTACAATATAGTCTACTAGTACAACACAAAGTTTTAGTATCAATTTCATGAAGTAATTCACTGATAGAGCAATTTATTATTGCTTTGTAAATATTTTATATTATGTACCTTCAATTGTTTTTCTTATCAAACATCACATAAGTGGCACAATGCATTACTGTTGCTATGGAAATGTTTGTATATCTTCAAACGTTTATCTTATGACTTGTTAGTATGAAATGTTACAAAACCAACACAGTGATTTAGTGTTACCATGGTTACGCTAAGCTCTTTTTTAGTCTGACGTCTTTTGTCACTCCGGTTCCAAGGATCAATCATCTAGATGGCGGTGAGCACCGCCCCCCTAAACGCCACAGTGCATTTGCTGGACGGGTATGATTGCCTTTGCGTTTTTGTGTGATATTTCATAATGATGTCATTTCTGTGACTGCGATCTGGAAGTCCATTACAGTGGCGTCTACCCGTCTAAGCTGCCCCCTAACAAACCACCCTCGAAGCATTATCATTTTGATTTATATCCCTTCTTTTTACATCCCTCTGAGACATTATGTGCCACACCCTTTTTGAAGCACCTACGTCACCAACCCTCGCCCATTCCGTGTTTGCGTTTCGAGTTCTGGCCTAATCAGCCGGCATCTTAACTACCCCAACCCACCCCTAACATTTTGTGAATTATTCACAACATTTAGTTTATCTCACCAAGTATTCCCGCCCCCTCCTTTCTTTTTATTCCCTCCGCCGAAGAGTTGGAATAGAATTCGCCATTAGCGGAGAGGTAAAAGGGGTGGAGGTGAATTTCATTGGCGTCAGTTTGCAGCTACACGGGGATGTTCCCGATCTAAAGGGGAATGTTATTTTCTAAATGTATTTTGGAGTGTAACATAGTAGAAATACAGGGTGTTTCTAAACCACGTTTCCTTGTTCTCCCAGGTTGCTATGGTGAATCGTAGTAGTTGAACTTATTCGTGGCTGCCAATCTGGAGTTGCGTTCGGACGCAGTTCGATCCCCGTTTTGGCTGATTACCTGTTTGAGCTTTTACCGAGATTTTCCCCAATGGTAAGGCGAATATCAGGTGATCTATGGCGAATCCTCGGCCTCATCTCGCGAAATACCATCTCGCTATCACCAATTGCATCTACGCTAAATAGCTTAGTATTTGATACAGCGCTGTTAAATAACCAAGTAAAAAAAAAAACTTATTGGAAGTTGCATTTTCTGAGATAATTCATTAAATTATTTCTTGACTCAGACAATTATACAGGGAGTTTTTTGAAAGTCGATACACGAGAAAATTTGAGAAAGTGAGTTAAATATAGGATTCATATGTTTCTTACACCACTAATCAGTTTATAAAGATGAATTTCGCATTTAACTTCTCCGTAATGGTCAATCACGAGCGATTTTTCATTTCCCACGGAGCACATGTGCTCTATCTGTTCTGTCATGCAATACTTTCAGGTTTTCCCATTATACAGGGTGAACCTTAAGTAATGCCATAATTTCGTGGGGTTATTCTTTGAGATATTTCAAACAATAAAGTTCAATACAATTTTTCTAATTTTTGCTTCATTTTTGGGATAAAAATTATTTTATGTGAAACTTTTCACAGCGTGTTTTGAGAAAACCATGGATTTAATTCCCAATATGCTCAGTCAATTTAACAGAGCAGTGAATTATGATAATAAATTATTGAAATACTTTTAATTTTTTTTTCGTTTAAATGTGCAGAAATTTGATCCAAACAAATGTAACATTTTTAAAATTCATTTTCAGAACAGATAGATGGATGGATGGATGGATGGATGGATGGATGGATGGATGGATGGATGGATGGCTACTTTATTGCTTGGACATTAGTAGCTTATGCATAGCAACGTCAATATAAAAAATCATACAAAATTATTATCCAAGTTAAAATATTCGTTAATGCTATACAAAGTGTGTTCATACAATTTTATTTTAATTAATGATTTCAATTAATCGTAATTTAAAATTTTAGTTGAATTAGGTAAGCTATTATAAAACTTCAGAGACATATAATAAAAACTGTTTTGTGTAGTCTTGTATCTGCATAAATCAAGTCTTATATCGTTACAATTTCTCGTATGGTGTTCGTGAAAATTCAAGTTCAAAGAGAAATTAACAATATTCACTTTGGTATATAACAAATACTGCAATACATATAGCGATGGAAGAGTGAGCATTTTACAGGATTGAAATATAGGTTTACAATGTTCTTTTGGTCCAACACCACAAATAATTCTCACTGCTTTCTTCTGTAATTTAAAAATATTAAAAGACGAACTATGATTCCCCCATAAGAAAACACCATATTGAAGATGGCTATGAATCTATCAAATATATACTGTTAAAAGCACTTTTGTGTCCACGGTTTTGGACAAACATCTTAACATAAATATTCCTTTAGATATCTTACTCGAAATCATATTGATATGGCTATCCCAGAATTTATAAAACAGTTATATTACCGGTTGTTCTGTATGGCTGTGAAACTTGGACTCTCACTTTTAGAGAAGAACAGTGATTAAGGGTGTTTGAGAATAAGGTTCTTAGGAAAATATTTGGGGCTAAGAGGGATGAAGTTACAGGAGAATGGAGAAAGTTACACAACACAAAACTGCACGCATTGTATTCTTCACCTGACATAATTAGGAACATTGAATCGAGACGTTTGAGATGGGCTGGGCATGTAGCACGTATGGGTGAATCCAGATATGCATATAGAGTGTTAGTTGGGAGGCCGGAGGGAAAAAGACCTTTAGGGAGGCCGAGACGTAGATGGGAGGATATTAAAATGGATTTGAGGGAGGTAGGATATGATGATAGAGACTGGGTTAATCTTGCTCAGGATAGGGACCAATGGCGGGCATATGTGAGGGCGGAAATGAACCCCTGGGTCCCTTAAAAGCCAGTAAGTAAGTAAGTAAGTAAACATTTCATAGTGTGTTTTGAGAAAACCATGGATTTAATTCTCAATATGCTCAGCCAACTTAACAAAGTAGTGAATTATGATAATAAACTATTATTGAAAGAATTTTAGTTTTTTTCGTTTAAATGTGCAGAAATTTTATCCAAACAAATGTAACATTTTAAAATTCCTTTTCAGAACAAAAAGTTACATTTCCTCAGATAAAATTTCTGCACATTTCAAGGACAAACTAAAATTATTTCAATCATTTATTATCATAATACACTGCTCTCTTATATTGATCAAACATATTGGGAATTAAATCAATGGCTTTTCCAAAACACGCTATGAAATGTTTAATATAAAACAATTTTTATCTCGAAAAGGAAGCAAAGACGAGTAAAATTCTATTAAACTATTTTGTCTGAAATATCTCAAGGAATAACACCCTGAAATTAATGACATTACTTACTGTTCACGCTGTATGACGGAACAGTTGGCTACACTGTTAGTCTTTTTCAATTAATCTCTTGCATGAAAGCAAAATAACGATTTAATGAACGCTGTGTGATAGCCCCACATGTAATTTATTATAGAATCCCTGTATATAATACAAACTACCATAAAATGTATTACATTTTAATTAAACACTGCCCGGGAAACGAACTGAGCGACCGACTACATGCAACTAATAATGAAGATACTGGCCGTATGCACGCATTTTGATGGCTATCGGCGAAACAAATGCGAAGCGATAATAAATAGTCAAGTAACATCAATATTGCAAAAAACATAACATGCACATTTTCTATTGAAAGCTTTTAGTGAAATGAGAGTTTTGAACACGGCACTTCAAATTCATTCCTAGTTGCGTCACTTTGCAAACACGCACTACGAATTCTATTCAATAATTGCGGCGTTAAAAGCAAACACTGTCCGCTACGGCGCTGGGGTTAGAGAGTATAAGCGATTCCGTAATTATCCGTGATTCAAATAGCGTAAAAGTACAAATCAACTCTGTTCATTTCAGTAATTGTTTTGTTTTAGAATATGCATGATTGAGCAAGAAAAACTGCTAACATATACAGGGACATCATTTTATTTTTACTTCAATTTTTATTGTACCTGAGTTTTTTAATGTACTTCACTCCCACCCCTACTACTAATGAAGTTCAACCGTCCTCCATACAGATCCAAGACCGCATATACAGTCATAGTAGCCTTATGGTCATAGTAAACAGTACGTTCCTAAAATATGTTCGCGTTTTCCAGTCACGAAAGAGCTTTCAATATTGAATCATTTTCGCACAGGAACTGTCGTCCATTTGCCTACGTCGTATCCCGGTTTCCCCCACCAGCTTTTATTCGCCAGCTAGTGGCTGGGCTGTCTTGGCTCTTTTCTGAGAACATAAATTTCTGTTAGGAATTGGATGTCTACGAACTGTTTAAAATATCTTAAAAGGGCCTCGTTAAGTAATTAACTGTCACATGATTTCCTCCCTTTCTACGACCCTACAACATAACCACTTTGACGGACAGTAGATAGCATGTCTGAGTAATTTTATCTTTTGAGATCGGGCAGAAGTGAAGATTGAATTTACAGTACGTAAGGTACTCTTTTATAGAGTAGGTACAGAATTATTTAAACATGAGTTACTAGTACGAAGAACGAAACTTGTAATTGGGATTAAGTACAATAGTCTATAGTGCGATAATATGCACATTAGAACTGAAGCCTGTATCGAAATGAACGGCCACCATTTTCAAAAATGTGCTTAAATATCCATATTATGATTATTTTTCATTTTAACTTCATTCTCTATATTGTACGCTAATGTAATGTAGACAGTATAATATACACTGCATAATGAATACGTCCACATGGACAGCTGAGTTCGTGAGTAAAAAACACTCATTGTTAATACTGTACTGTATTTTGATTAAACAAAAACCTAATGAAAATCATCAAACTCAAAAGCGCAATATTTCCTAGTTTACGTAAATGGGTGAACTACTTTTCTTCCCTCCTATACTTAGTAAAGTGATTTGTTTGTATATTACGCCAGTATCATCGAACTGCAGTCGTGGAAGGGGATAGGAAACGGCGTTGAACCAGAGGTATAGGCAAGTTAATATTAAAAATGTTAGTAAAAATAAAATGTTGTCCCTGTAATTACTTATAATACACCGTGGTTACAAATTGTTGGATGATTTCAGAAGACTATATTTTCACCAATATTGAACATAAACACATGATCTGACGACCATTTGAAAGAGGGAAGTTTGAAGTTTAATACTGACCTTAAACATACTCGATGTGAGCCCCACGTGTAATACGGTAGACGTCCAGGCGTTGATCCCATTTTTGCCAAACCCTCTCAAGCATGTTTTTTTGTGACGTTCCTGATTGATGTGGTAATATGCTTTTTCAATTCGACCAACGTCGCTGGAAGTGGAGGTATGTAAACATTGTCCTTGACGAAACCCCACAGAAAGAAATGACATACTGGCAAATGCCAGAAAATTCGGACCACAACATCACCGGCTTCAGTCACCACCAAAATCATATTCATATCAAATCAATAATACATCTACAGACGCCATCTAGTTCACAACAATAGAACCAATCTCAACAATAGTACACAGGCCTTCGGATTTCACCCAGAAGATTAATTCGCGATATGACCAGAGATGTTAAAGCGAGTATAAATAACAGCAAAAAAAGAACAGTTTTCTCTTAAATTGATCGAGCATACTGGGAATGAAATCAATAAATTTACCATAACACGCTATGAAATATTTCATATAAAACAATTTTTATCTCGAAAAGGAAGAAAAAAACGAGAAAAATTGTATGAAACTATTTTATTTGAAATACCTCAAAGAATAAATCCACAAACGATTAGGGAAAACACCGAAATTCTAGCTGAAGCAAGTAAAGCGATAGGGTTGGAAGTAAATCCCGAAAAGACTAAATATATGATTATGTCTCGTGACCAGAATATTGTACGAAATGGAACTATAAAAATTGGAGATTTATCCTTTGAAGAGGTGGACAAATTCAAATATCTTGGAGCAACAGTAACAAATATAAATGACACTCGAGAGGAAATTAAACGCAGAATAAATATGGGAAATGCCTGTTATTATTCGGCTGAGAAGCTTTTGTCATCCAGTCTGCTGTCAAAGAATCTGGAAGTTAGAATTTATAAAATAGTTATATTATCGGTTGTTCTTTATGGTTGTGAAACTTGGACTCTCACTTTGAGAGAGGAACAGAGATTAAGGGTGTTTGAGAATAAGGTTCTTAGGAAAATATTTGTGGCTAAGAGGGATGAAGTTACAGGAGAATGGAGAAAGTTACACAACGCAGAACTTCACACTTTCAGAGTTGTCTTGTAAAGTAAGTTTTAATGCAGATAGAACCCTTTTACTCTCATCCAGCGATATAGTATGGGTTCATATCATATTTTCAACTGAAAGAACCCACTTTACACGGGAAATTAGAACTATTCCCGATTCTTTAACGTTTGTTGTTAAGCAACACTTACATTCATTTTTTTTCTTTTACATTAAATTTCATAACGTTGCTATGACGACACTGAACATTGATTAGTGCAGACGGCTACTCCATTCGGATCGCGCCCTAATGTGACGAGCCATTAACCCCGCAGATTAACGGATTAATTGAGGTGGCGGGATGAAATCAAGATGGCGATGCCGGCCTGCATATTTAACGAGATTGTGGAGTCGGCCGAATCAGGGAGGAACTTCAGCTCGCAAGCGGTATTAATAAATTGCTATCTTGGGTCGGAAAGGAAAATCGTGGCGCTGCAAACATTTGAAATATATATAAGCCTCACCCTTTCGCATCACGTGCACGTGTCTGCACCGCGCCATCTATTATTGAGGCCATTGTCGGTTGTGACGTCACCCCAGAGATATTCTAGGTAATTATATCAGGCGGCCAGGGAGGCACAGTGCAACGCAGCCCTGATGTTTGATAGCTTATTTATTTTAATTGTGTGTTTAACGACGGTATATAAACTACATTGAATTGATGATATCTGGATGGTATTTCAGCGAAAGAGCCCAAGACTAGACATGGAATACTTACATACTTACTTACTTACTGGCTTTTAAGGAACCCGGAGGTTCATTGCCTCCCTCGCAGAAGTCCGCCATTGATCCCTATCCTGAGCAAGATTAATCCATTCTCTATCATCATATCCCACCTCCCTCAAATCCATTTTAATATTATCTTCCCATCTACGTCTCGGCCTCCCCAAAGGCCTTTTTCCCTCCGACCTCCCAACTAACACTCTATATGCATACCTGGATAAGCCCATATGTGCTACATGCCCTGCCCATCTCAAACGTCTGGATTTAATGTTCCTAATTATGTCAGGTGAAGAATACAATGCGTGCAGTTCTGTGTTGTGTAACTTTCTCCATTTTCCTGTAACTTCATCCCGCTTAGCCCCAAATATTTTCCTAAGAACCTTATTCTCAAACGCCCTTAATCTCTGTTCCTCTCTCAAAGTGAGAGTCCAAGTTTCACAACCATAAAGAACAACCGGTAATATAACTGTTTTATAAATTCTAACTTTCAGATTTTTTCACAGAAGACTAGATGACAAAAGCTTCTCAACTGAATAATAACACGCATTTCCCATATTTATTCTGCGTTTAATTTCCTCCCGAGTGTCATTTATATTTGTTACTGTTGCTCCAAGATATTTGAATTTTTCCACCTCTTTGAAAGATAAATCTCCAATTTTGATAGTTTCATTTCGTACAATATTCTGGTCACGAGACATAATCATATACTTAGACTTTTCGGGATTTACTTCCAAACCTATCGCTTTACTTGCTTCAACTAGTATTTCCGCATTTTTCCTAATCGTTTGTGGATATTCTCCTAGCATATTCACGTCATCCGCATAGACAAGAAGCTGATGTAACCCATTCAACTCCAAACCCTGTCTATTATCCTGAACTTTTATAATGGCATATTCTAGAGCGAAGTTAAAAAGTAAAGGTGATAGTGCATCTCCCTTCTTTAGCCCGCAGTGAATTGGAAAAGCATCAGATAGAAACTGGCCTATACGGACTCTGCTGTAAGTTTCACTAACACACATTTTAATTAATCGAACTAGTTTCTTGGGAATACCAAATTCAATAAGAATATTATATAAAACTTCTCTCTTAACCAAGTCATATGCTTTTTTGAAATCTATGAATAACTGATGTACTGTACACTTATACTCCCATTTTTTCTCCAATATCTGTCGAATACAAAAATTTGATCAATAGTTGATCTATTACGCCGAAAACCACACTGATGATTCCCAATAATTTCATCTACATATGGAGTTTAATATAGCTGAAAATCTCAGAGTTTGGAAATGACACATGACAATCATCCTTCACTTTTTCTCCCAGTATTGACATTTAATGAAATTTATTACCCTACCTGTCTACCGACTTCCTCCTCTCAACAACAAAAGAGGAATTTGAAGCACTATGAACGTGGTGTTTCTCGCCATCTTTTCCCTGCACATCTGGAGCCTGTAACCTAGCCACGGACCACCTGAATTTATAACAGAGGACCAAAGTACCGAACCTTTTCATGTATTTGTGATTTTTTTAATAGTTTTGCCGACTCCCAGTCTGCACATTGAAATGGTCACGTACTGTACGTCATACACCAATAATACACCTCTGAGGTCACAAATTGAAACCTATTTTCCTACTGGAAAGTTTTCTTTTCTCAATCGTACTATCAGGGACTGGAATGCTTTACCTGCAGACTTACTAAAGGCTTTACCAATAACCAAAAATGTATTTAAAAATAGGCTTAAGGACTTTACTAATAGACGGTAGTATATTATACACACTACTTAAAGGGTGTAATTGATATCTTCTTATTTTAAGTGTTCTATCAGTGAAGAAGTGTGTTGTGTCAGTGAAGTGTGTAGTGTAAGTGAAGTGTGTTGGTGTCAGTGAAGTGGCTGTGCAAAGTATTTGAACAGTGAAATGGTTAGAAGTATTAGCGAAATCAGGTAGAATCAGTGCAGTGAGTGAGTTGACAGCGAAATAAGTGTAGTGCTGAAAGGTACCTGTGCAGATATGAACCTGTCACACTCGTGGGTCTTAGTTCGAACTTAGGGTTAAGATACAAATTAGATTTACTTTAAATGTTATTTTAAGTGACCATGCTTCATTTAATTTAGGATGCTCCTTGTTATTATTATTATTATTTTATTATTATTATTATTATTATTATTATTATTTTATTATTATTAATTATTATTATTTATTAGTTGTGTTTATTATTAATTGTCATTATTGAGTGTAATTAGTTACCACTGCCACCGGGTATACACCCATTTGCAGTGTGAATAAATACATACATGCACATACAAGTAAACATGACGAATATATTTTTGTGGGTTCGTGATCCCTTTCATTGCGATATTGAAAATAACAAACTTTCACTGTATGAAACTGAACAATTAATTGAAATCTCGAATGACACCGGACTTAAAATAAAATTCCGAACGAAAGGTATGGTTAATTTCTGGACCTCATCATGAGTTGAAAGAGAATATAGTGAACTGTGCAATGGTGCTTTAGAGATTGTAATTCAGTTTGCTTCTACGTATCTGTGTGAGAAAGGGTTTTCATCACTAACTCTAATAAAAACAAAGTACCGAAATCGACTCGATGTATGTGACGATCTCCGACTTAAGCTTACCAGCACACATCCAAATATAGAACAACAGTACAAATATCGGCAAGCTCATCCATCTCATTAATGTGAGTAGGCTACCAACATTTATTTATTTATTTTTTTTTAGTTAGTAAGTTAAAAATTATCCAAACTCTAATAGCCTTGAATTATTAGAAAAACGAAAATGAATTTTCTTCTATTAACATTAGCTAACTTAATTAGTTAATACTAATATAAAATAAATTGAATTAACTCAATTTTAATTAATTAATTCTATTTTAAAATATAAGTATACTTACTTACTGGCTTTTACGGAACCCGTAGGTTCATTGCCGCCCTCACATAAGCCCGACATTGGTCCCTATCCTGAGCAAGATTAATCCAGTCTCTATCATCATGTCCCACCTCCCTCAAATCCAGTTTAATATTATCTTCCCATCTACGTCTCGGCCTCCTTAAAGGTCTTTTTCCCTCCGGCCTCCCAACTAACACTCTATATGCATTTCTGGATTCGCCCATACTTGCTGCATGCCCTGCCCATCTCAAACGTCTGGATTTAATGTTCCTAATTATGTCAGGTGAAGAATACAATCCGTGCAGTTCTGTGTTGTGTAACTTTCTCCATTCTCCTGTAACTTCATCCCTCTTAGCCCCAAATATTTTCCTAAGGACCTTATTCTCAAACACCCTTAACCTATATTCCTCTCTCGAAGTGAGAGTCCAAGTTTCACAACCATACAGAACAACCGGTAATATAACTGTTTTATAAATAATTTTAACTTTCAGATTTTTTGGCAGCAGACTGGATGATAAAAGTTTCTCAACCGAATAATAACAGGCATTTCCCATATTTATTCTGTGTTTAATTTCCTCCCGATTATCATTTATATTTGTTACTGTTGTTCCAAGATATTTGAACTTCTGCACCTCTTCAAAAGATAAATTTCCAATTTTTATATTTCCTTTTCGTACAATATTCTCGTCACGAGACATAATCATATACTTTGTCTTTTCGGGATCTACTTCCAAACCTATTTCTTTACTTGCTTCCAGTAAAATTCTCGTGTTTTCCCTAATCGTTTGTGGATTTTCTCCTAACATATTCACGTCATCCGCATAGACAAGTAGCTGATGTGGATATGGGATGGTCTACAGAAAGAGTATTTTCGAGATCTGTGTATCTTTAAGAATAACCCCCTGAAATGTATGACAGTACTCCCGGTTCACTCTTCATATAATACATCAGATTTCATTGTCTGTGACTCTCAAACTTTCTCCTTACTCGTCTCCTAATAGTGCAAACTTGCCGTACTCTCGCCTTGAAATTGAACCCATGATATTTGTGAATACGATGATATTGATCTGTCCCATGTTCAACTAGGCCGTGGTGGAAGTTTCTGACCGATATAGCGGGCAATTTGATGATGCTTATAAATTTTAATGCTCCCTCGTATAATATTATCTGAGGACCAACATAAACCGTATCACCCTCTAACACACAGATGTAGTGACGTCACTGGTGTGGTAATAAAAAAGTGGGCAAGTTTTGGTTAGAACGCATAGCCTACTTTAATTTAAAATGCTGATCACAAAATATACGCAGAGTTTTTTTTTATATATGAACATTAAATATACTCACTTACCCTGCGCTATGAACGAGACTGTTCAAGGAAGTCTGTGCTTTTTGTTTGAAATGTTAAAATAAATTCAGGCAATGAGGGGAAATGAGAATGGGAAAGGAGTGGGGGAAATCGAATACCTTCAACGTCAACATAATAATAATAATAATAATAATAATAATAATACTTACTTACAAAGGACTTTTAAGGAACCCGGAGGTTCATTGCCGCCCTCACTTAAGCCCGTCATCGGTCCCTATCCTGTGCAAAATTAATCCAGTCTTTTTTTTAAATATTGAATTATAATTGTCCTAATTTTCAAATATATTATTTTAATGTACCGAAGTGCATATGATATTTCCATGCAGATATTCTGCGTTATCATACGATGAAAGAGTAATGGAACGGAGAAAAATTCTCTCCGGCCAACTAGTCACTCATTACGAGTGCACCTCAGCACATGTGTGGACTTCGGTCCTAGGTTCATAGATATCTATGACGTAGTGCAGAGGGCGGCCACTAGAGGGAACCCAAGAGTTGGAACTTAAAACTGAGACGATTCTTCCGACGCCGGGTTGGAATCCGGTGTGGCTTAGTGGGTAAAGCGTCAGCACGTAGAGCTGAAAACCCGGGTTCAAATCCCGGCGCCGGAGAGAATTTTTCTCCGTTCCATTACTCTTTCATTGTACTCTTTCATCCAATTTTCAAAGTTTACATAATTTTTCTTTAAATTTGTATTTAATTTATTCCTCATAGATGTATGTAAAATATGACGCATGATTTTTATATTTTTCCGATTACGTTTTGAGAAAAAAATATTTACCATTTTAGTTAATTTTTCAATTTTTTAAAACTTATCACATATACTCAACAGAAGCCACCGGCGTGGTTCAGTCGGTTAAAGCGCTTGCTTGCCGGTCTGAAGTTGCGTTCGGGCGCGGGTTCGATCCCCGCTTGGGTTGAGTTTTTTCCGAGGTTTTTCCCAACCGTAATGTGAATGCAAGGTAATCTATGGCGAATCCTCTGCATCATCTCGCCAAATATCATCTCGCTATCACCAATTTCATCGACGCTAAATATCCTAGTAGTTTATACAGCTTCGTTAAATAACCAAGTAAAATAAAAAATAAAAATACTCAACAGAGGGTGATTCGAATACTTTCAAGAGCAGAAGAAAACACATGTGTTAGTTTACTTCACATGCTTTTTAGACTTCTGTGCGAAATTTCACTGAGATTGGAGAAAAACTGCATTCATTAGAGCATTTTGAATGTTACAAAATGTTGAAAATTGAAAAATCGAGGAAACTATCATCAAAGTACAGCATGTATATGATATATATTATCGATATCCTTCATTACTATACAGGTCTACCACACACATTTCTCTCCTACATAACAGCGTGAAATTTGAACTGAATGAAAAGTAAAATTAGTTAGAATGAAGAACAAAGTCTGTCAGAATGGCAGCTGAGTGTCAGTTTAAAGGGCTGCAGTTCCTTGCTGGTCCCTTTAAATTCATCTCGAGGGCCTTTAAATTGTCATAGAGCCAAAATAAGCACAGATTTAGAAAACTGAAAAATTAATTAATTTTTTTCTTACAGTTAAATCAAATTTTCCATTTTTAATTTCTTTTTTTATTATTATTTTAATCGATCCATAGCCTTATTTTGTCTGGTATTGATCTCTGGTTGTTTTTTTGATATCTTCAGTTTATCACTGTTAATTTTTTGGTTTTTAACTTTCTTTCCATTGCTTCAGGTGCATCCAGTGGACACTGCATTGCATTCTAGGATCTCACACGGCGGCAGCAAACAGTGTTGGAGTACTACAAGAACATGCACCGAAGAATAACAGGTGAGTAAAAACAACCTTGCTGAATTAGTTATTAAAACACTTGTGGCTGTGGATGGAAGTTCGTTCAAAGACGAAGGTGTTCAGAGTACAGCGATATGCATCTTACTCCTGGTTAGAGTGACAGTCCCAAAACAGATGTTCCCAATAGCATCTATAATTAATAGACTGCTTTTAGCACATGGCTTGCAAGGAGTAGTGAAGAGCATTTCATAAGCTCTACTACTCAAATCCAAACCTCATCTTCCCGTGGTGCAATCTCTTTTTAACAAACGAGTCACAGCGGTATAACTGCTCCATCAAAGACGGAGGAAATGACATTTCAGCATTATCACCTGCCATGGCGTGCATAAGGGTCCCCTAAGTGGTGAAGAGGGATATGGTCGGTGGAGTTGTCTGACAATCCTCTTGGCTGCTAACCAACGACAGGCGTGGTACCTCCAAACAGATTGGGGGTTGCGTGTAGGTGATATACTTACTTACTGGCTTTTAAGTTACCCGGAGGTTCATTGCCGCCCTCACATAAGCCCGCCATTGGTTCCTATCCTGAGCAAGATTAATCCATTCTCTATCATCATATCCCACCTCCCTGAAATCCATTTTAATATTATCTTCCCATCTACGTCTTGGACTCCTTAAAAGTCTTTTTCCCACTGACCTCCCAACTTACACTCTATATGCATTTGTGGATACGCCCATACGTGCTACATGCCCTGCCCATCTCAAACGTCTGGATTTAATGTTCCTAATTATGTCAGGTGAAGAATGCAATGCGTGCAGTTCTGTGTAGTGTAACTTTTTCCATTCTCCTGTAACTTCATCCCTCTTGGCCCCAAATATTTTCCTAAGTACCTTATTCTCAAATACCCTTAACCTATGTTCCTCTCTCAAAGTGAGAGTCCTAGTTTCACAGACATACAGAACAACCGGTAACATAACTGTTTTATAAATTCTAACATTCAGATTTTTTTGACAGCAGACTGGATGACAAAAGCTTCTCAACCGAATAATAACAGGCATTTCTCATACTTATACTGTGTTTAATTTCCTTCCGAGTATCATTTATATTTGTTACTGTTGCTCCAAGATATATGAACTTCTCCACCTCTTCAAAAATTAATTTCCAATTTTTATATTTCCATTTCGTACAATATTCTCGTCACGAGACATAATCATATACTTTGTCTTTTCGGGATTTACTTCCAAACCTATCTCTTTACTTGCTTCCAGTAAAATTCCCTTGTTTTCCCTAATCGTTTGTGGATGTTCTCCTAACATATTCACGTCATCCGCATAGACAAGCAGCTGATGTAACCCTTTCAATTCAAAACCCTCTCTGTCATCCTGGACTTTCCTAATGACATACTCTAGAGCAAAGTTAAAAAGTGAAGGTGATAGTGCATCTCCTTGCTTTAGCCCACAGTGAATTGGAAACGCATCTGACAGAAACTGACCTATACGGACTCTGCTGTACGTTTCACTTAGACACATTTTAATTAATCGAACTAGTTTCTTGGGAACACCAAATTCAATAAGAATATCATATAAAACTTCTCTCTTAACGGAGTCATATGCCTTTTTGAAATCTATGAATAACTGATGCACTATACCCTTATACTCCCATTTTTTCTCCATTATCTGTCGAATACAAAATATCTTGTCAATAGTTGATCTATTACGCCTGAAACCACACTGATGATCCCCAATAACCGTAATAAAATACAAATATGGCGCCTACATTAAAACCCGGAGGTTCATTGCCGCCCTCACATAAGCCCGCCATTGGTCCCTATCCTGAGCAAGATTAATCCATTCTTTATCATCATATCCCACCTCCCTCAAATCCATTTTAGTATTATCTTCCCATCTACGTCTCCGCCTCCCTAAAGGTCTTTTTCCCTCCGGCCTCTCAACTAATACTCTATATGCATTTCTGGATTCGCCCATACGTGCTATATGCCCTGCCCATCTCAAACGTCTGGATTTAATGTTCCTAATTATGTCAGGTGAAGAATACAATGCGTGCAGTTCTGTGTTGTGTAACTTTCTCCATTCTCCTGTAACTTCATCCCTCTTAGCCCCAAATATTTTCCTAAGAACCTTATTCTCAAACAACCTTAACCTATATTCCTCTCTCAAAGTGAGAGTCCAAGTTTCACAACCATAAAGAACAACCGGTAATATAACTGTTTTATGAATTCTAACTTTCAGATTTTTTGACAGCAGAATGGATGATAAAATTTTCGCAACCGAATAATTACAGGCATTTCCCATATTTATTCTGTATTTAATTTCCTCCTTACAAATATTATCATGAAATAATATGGATTGAACTGGGAATTTCCATCATGACTATAAATTGAGAAATAATACGTAATCATTGTAAGAAACAACACTGGAATCTTACTATTGAATTTGTTCAGACTTTTATATCAAACGTAAAAAAGGTTACATAAAACTTGAAGTTAGAGAGAGAGATGTTGAATTTGACATGCAGTATATATTACCCACCCCTGACTATTAGTAAGAGGTGGACGTAGTAAATGCTCCATAATGAAGAGGGCGAAACTGAAATCAATAACAGATCAAGCAGTATCCCATGTTGCTAATTAGTTGAAGGGAAGGTGTTGTAGTGGCCCGCGAGCTAGGGCGGCCCGGGACTAATTTATCATCGTTTGCAACTCCCACTCCTGGCATGGATTTCTTTCTTTGACTAACGAGGCAACTTCTAGATCAATACAATAGCCTTGTTGTTGAAGTCGTAAACTCCTTGTATAATATTTCTTCTAAAATGTTAAATATTTAACTGCAGAGGCTACTGAAAATGCAGTAATTATAATACTTACTTACTTACTGGCTTTTAAGGAACTCGGAGGTTCATTGCTGCCCACGCATAAGCCATTGGTCCCTATCCTGAGCAAGATTAATCCAGTCTCTACCATCATATCCCACCTCCCTCAAATCAATTTTAATATTATCTTCCCATCTACATCAAACAGAAAACGGATGTAGGTAAATTCTCATTTTTAAATAGAACTATAAATGATTGGAATGACCTACCTGCAGCGGTCTTTGAGGGCTGTCCTTCCTTAAGGAGATTCAAGAATAATTTAAAGAGTTGTGTATAAAGTGAAAATTAAAATTAAGGTGACATTCAACATTTAATTTTTTAAGGTGACATGTATTTATCTAGCCTGACGAGTTTACTTCCTTGGTTTGAATTGTAAATTATTTAAGAATAGCGTGTAAGAGGGCCTTAGACTAGAAATGTTTAGTTTAAATGTAGTTCTGTTTATAAGTACAGTATGCATAAGGATGTAATTATTTGACTTATTTGAACTGTTGTATCAGTGAAGCGAGGTGAGTCAGTGAAGTTATGGTTTTACAGTGCAGTGAACAGTTCCGATCAGTGATAATTTATAGCGTCAATGAAATGTGTTCTATAGTGTCAGTGAAATGTGTTACAGAGTGTCAGTGAAATGTGTGCTAAAGTGTCAGTGAAATGCGTCATAGCGCCACTACAGGGAGTGAGATGAGAGTAAAGTGAAAGACTATTGAAACTTATGTAGGGCCTATACATAATTATGTAGGTTGTGTTGTAAAATTAGGTATTTTATATATGTTTTATTATTATTGTGTTAAATTGTATTGTGTATTATTATTGTATTGTGTGTGAAATTGTATATGTGTTGTAAATTTGTATTGTATATTGTAAATTTTGTGTATTGGTTATCATTTTATTGTGTATTGTTAATATTGTATATACCACTGCCACCGGGTGCTTGCCCACTTGCAGTGTAAATAAATACATACATACATACATCTCGGCCTCCCGAAAGGTCTTTTTCCCTCCGGCCTCCCAACTAACACTCTATATGCATTTCTGGATTCTGGATTGTACTTCTTTTATTTTACATCCGTCTTTCAAATTATAGAAGTTAATGGACACTGAGATGGCCATAATTCTTTATTAACATCCATTTTTATAACTACACAGATTAAGGAACGATCATATGGTAATTGCGATTGCTTTATCAACTTCTGTTTTCGACTATAGAAAGAACGTGCAATGCAATAGACGAACGTCTATCCTAGACGAGATTTTAATATCTGGCCACAGCTTTAACGCGGAATTAGGGCCTCCACTTTGACGTTGCACACGGTGGAAGTAACCAGTTTTTACAAAATCACATCACATATTACCCTCGATTAGTGAATGGCATTGACTATGTCCGTAGTCATGGCAACCGTTCTTGTGCCGTGTTCAACGGAAACTGTCAGACGTACTGAACTGTGTGCACAATATTCTTCTCTCGATCTCCAAACGCCTCGAATTTACGGAGAGTAAATATTTTGTACGTAGTAGAAGTGACAGGAAGATGTTATTGAGAGGGGTGAGGTCCTCCAGAAAATAAGAAACGCTCCAAAGACCCTCCAACCCGTCATTCCAACCCATTTCACCGGACTCCCCTGCACACCACACAACATGCAATACTTCCATATTCCACTGCAGAATCTGTTTGTGCAGAACGCGTTCAAAAGTAACTTGACGGCATTTGTTTAGCGCTGTGTCCTCAGCCTGGAGGTTTAGAGGATGGAAATTCTTATAGGCCACGTGAATTCAGTTTGAATACACTAGTTGGCACTACACTACACTACACAGGGTGTGCATTTTAAGGTTAGGCAGAATTGAATATTAGAGACAGTGCGGCTTGGAGGTAGAAGACTTCACTTACTTGACTTAATTTCTTAGGTTGCTAATGGAGCATACGACTTTTTTTAAACAACTCCATCGGGTTTTATTGTTGGCCAGTCTCTTCACAACTCTCCAGCCATTATCCACTCTGTTATTTTTTGAGTCAGTCGTCTGTAATCCCGGTCCAATACAAGGGTTCCACCCTGTGTTATATTTTCTGCTTGCCACTTTCTTTAAGTCCGAACATTGCTTTTATTTTTCTTTTTCCGAACAGACCAAGACGTTTTCTTAGAATTGTACAAATTGTAAATAATAATAATTTATTTATAAATTTATTTATTTACTTATTTATTTACTTACTCAGTTACTTATTTACTTAATTATTTACTTACTTATTTTTTATTTATTCACTTATTTATTTATTTACTTATTTATTTACTTATTTATTTATTCACATATTTATTTACTTATTTATTTATTTACCTATTTATTTATTTATATATTTATTCACTTATTTATTTATTTACTTATTTATTTATATATTTACTTATTTATTTATTTATCTACCTATGTATTTATTTATTTATTCATTTATATATTTATTTACTTATTTATTTAGTTATTTATTTATTTACTTATTTATTTAGTTATTTATTTATTTATTTACTTATTTACTTATTTATTTGTTTACTTATTACCTTAATTATTTATTTACTTATTTACTTATTCATTCATTTATTTAGTTATTTATTTATTTATGTATTTACTTACTTATTTATTTAATTATGTATTTATTTATTTATTTATTGATTTATTGATTTATTTATTTATTTATTTATTGATTTATGGATTTATTTATTTATGTATTTATTTATTTATTGATTTATTGATTGATTTATTTATTTATTGATTTATTTATTTATTGATTTATTTATTTATTGATTTATTGATTGATTGATTTATTTATTTATTTATTTACTTATTTATTTACTTACTTACTTATCTATTTATCTATTTATCTATCTATCTATTTATCTATTTATCTATTTATCTATTTGGACCCAAATCGATCTTGTCATTTGACACAGAACATGTCACGATTTCTAATTAATATAGTCTATAAATAAAGAAAATACAATAATTTTATTCTCAAAGTTTTATTTTGCTGAATTCAAATTCCTCAAATTTCGTCTTGGATTCTCGAATACGATATAAATGTTTTCTTAATATTGGAACTGATTACTAATCTGAAGCAGCAAAGACAGCGTTGATCAACTGGGTTCTTCCACATTCCTTCACATCACCAACAGAACAAATTTCTTCAAACCTCTTAGTTATATCCCCGTATTTAAAAATGTGACCTGAGCATTCTTTTAAATTCTTGTGCCCTAAGTAGGACATTTCAAAAATTTACCCAACATTGAGAAAGGCTACTATTACCTTCATAATAGCACTGGACCAGCTTACATTTGTATAAGTATTACAAGTATGCGTCACTTTTTGGTACTTTCTACAACTTAGTGGAAAGCGTGTGTCGTGTGATTTTATATTTCTGTTGTAAATCGTGTTGATGGATAGGGGAGAACCCAAGAGTTCGAAGAGAGATCGTTGGATCCTTAGCGAGCAGTATTGCCCAATCGCCAGCAATGTAAAAAATTACACACAAGCTTTTTCCGAATTAATCCACAATTTCTTTCTCTGTCGTTTTTATATTATACAAATCATCTATGTTGCTGGTTTAATACTGACTTTTCACTTTGTCATTACATCATTTAATAAATTAATTTGTTTGGAAAAATGTAAAAAATAACAGTTTTTAATATTTACTCCCAAAACAACGATCAACAGTATGTCTGCAGTAAAAGCGACAGTGTTTTATTAATTAATATAATTAGAATAAACAAAAACTCTTTTCCATCTCTTTTAATGTTAGCCACAATTTTGTGAAACAAAACGCGGCACTGAAGCGCATATTACGATAAAACAAAAGAAGGCAGAGTCTGTGGTTAATGCTATAGACGTCCGTGTAATCACTAAATGGGTTCAGACGATTCACAAACGCGCTATGCTGTTTATTTGTGATACAATAATCACTTTAATGGAGGGAACACCCCGTAGCCAGCAGACGGGTGAGGGATGATTTGAGTGCTACTTTGATGAATCGAAAGTTGAAAGCAGATGACATGTACATACCTCTTAGTTGTCACTACAGCAAATACCAAATGTAATCGTTAATCAGACGGGGCGATTACTGTGCGTCGCAAGTAATAGATTTCATCTTGCTATGTCGTAATTTTATTCCACGTCGTAGCTGCGCAGTGTAAGGCGTTATGCCTTAGGCTAGCATTACGAAATGACCATTGGTTCGAGTTCTGATAGGGATAGAAATTTTCTCATGAAATTTCGGCCAGTGTATGAGGGAAAGGTGTGGACCCAACATTGTGACAGATTTATTGCGACTCTCTGTGTAGAGAAATCCGGCTTCCCGAGCTCGTTACTCTCTGTACTAGTTAGATGATCGTTCACCTCTGCCGAGATATATGCACGCGATGTCAGCAGTCAACCGATAAATATTAGACCTCCATGTGCTGTTGCTCAAGGATTTGTTCTTTTGTTTCATCATATAATTTCGTTATCTTGTTTTTATACAGGGTGTTTCCGGGCTAGTGTTACAAACTTTCAGGGATGATGGGGAAGGACACATGTATCAATTTGAGATCAGGATCCCTGGTCCGGAAATGACTCAGTTGAAAGTTACAAGCAAAAATAGTTGTGTGGAAATAATAATAATAATAATAATAATAATAATAATAATAATAATAATAGTTTTATTTTCCCTGGCAGAGTTAAGGCCATCAGGCACATAATCACAAACAGGAAAACACATTCTTGGAATTGTAATTTCGCACCATGTGCCCTCCTTCCCTTAACCTTTGAAACAGTCGTGGAAAGATGGTATGGGCCGGATGTCTCCTACGTGGGTACTTGCAATCTGTGAGAGTCCACACCTGTGGAGTAACGGTCAGCGCGTCTGGCCGCGAAACCAGGTGGCCCGGGTTCGATTCCCGGTCGGGACAAGTTACCTGGTTGAGGTTTTTCCGGGGTTTTCCCTCAACCCAATTTGAGCAAATGCTGGGTAACTTTCGGTGTTGGACCCCGGACTCATTTCACCGGCATTATCACCTTCATCTCACTCAGACGCTAAATAACCTAAGATGTTGATAAAGCGCCGTAAAATAACCTACTAAAATAAAATAAAAAATACAATCTGTGAGCTTGTCTACTGTTCCCATTGGCTCATCCGTATTCGAAAATCAGGTCTGCTTATTCCGCTCTCGTGCACTCCTCCATTTCACTAGGACTGATCGACTGGACACTGCAACTTGTACACATACACTGCTGTCTACAGACGTGCATATCAGGACCGACCATGTCCGTTACACATTACGCTATCTGCATTGCTTTAGTGTAGTTTCCTGTCCCCATCCCTCAGACAGTGCACTGAATGGAATACTGTAAGTAGACAACGTAAACAACGTCAGATGAATACAGTATGTGTAAGCTGTACAGATAAATACACATAAATAAGGTGTACAGAGGAACAAAATTATTTCATTTCCACACAACTATTTTTGCTTGTAACTTTCGACTCTGTCATTTCTGGACCAGGGTTCCTTATCTTCAATTGATACATGTGCCCTTCTCCACCTTCCCTGAAAGTTTGTAACACTAGTCCGGAAACACCCTGTATACTTCCCCTTGCACAAAACTAGGTCGAAAAGCCTCTCAAGATTTTCGGAAGGATAAATATTCAGTGGAAAATGTGATGTATAGAAGTGTAGTTGACAATTAAACGGTAAGACACAAAACAAGCTTTAAAAATGTAGCGTAATATCTTGACGTATAACTGGGCTACGTCTCTCCCCTGATTAGACGTGTAGCAGATAACTTAGGAATTGACTGTTGCATAAAAATACAACCCTCCCTTTTTTTTTACTTGGACTTAATATGCTTATTTCAAAACTGTATATAATTTATGGCCTTACAGAGTTACAGTTCCTTGTTGTAAGAAACAATAATCTTTTTTTATAAAAACCCAAATTATACTGTAGAACTGTACATACAAAAAGCAAAAAATTAACATAAGGATTATATTATAAAATATTGGGCTATATGTAGGCCTATTTTTACTTGATTATTTAACGACGCTTTATCAACTACTAGGTTATTTAAAGTCGATGGAATTGGTGGCAGCGAATTGGCATTTGGCGATATGAGGCCGAGGATTCGCCATAGATTACCTCACAGTACCTTACGATTGCGGAAAACCTCGGAAAAAAATAACCAGGTAATCTGCCCAATCAAACTCATGCCGAGCACAACTCCGGATCTGCAAGCAAGCGCCTCAACCGACTGAGCTACGCCGATGGCTCTCTTTTTTCTTCTTTCATTGTTATTTTCTGCCTTGTATTACCCTTGTTCTCCCGTGCCCTGAGTATATTATGCTAACATAAATAAATATAAAATAATTTTTCAAAAGTAAGACAAATTTAATTTCTATATTTTCTACACAATCTTAAAAATTCTAGCACCGGCGTATTACAGAAGATATGGGATATTTTGCGTTACCATCCATTGCTATAACTTCACCTTAGATGTTGTACTGTATGTCTTTGCCATTTTGTTCTTGTACAAGAATAACAGTCTCTCTTCAATTGTTTATACAGCAACCCTCAGTTCGTGTTCTGGAATATCTGTCACAGTGTGTGCGATGAAGTTCTTCGAATCATCAATAATTGTAAGTTTGTTCAATAACGATCTTTCCTTCATATAACCCCACAACAAATAATCTGCTGGTTTAATATCTGGCGATCTTGCAACCCAAGTTGCAGGAAAGTACCTACTGATAACACGGCCACTAGAAACAATCGGAGACGAACTCGTTGTCATAGTGATGCAAAAAAAAAAAATTCAATTTCTTATTTCTTTCTTTTTAGATTGTTTATCAAATGACAAAAATATGGATAGGTTAATTACACAAATTACCTCTTACTTTGGAAAGTCCTATATAATTCAGTACACACCTGTGGAGTAACGGTCAGCTCGTCTGGCCGCGAAACCAGGTGGCCCGGGTTCGATTCCCGGTAGGGGAAAGTTACCTGTCTGAGATTTTTTCCTGTGTTTTCCCTCAACCCAATACGAGCAAATGCTGGGTAACTTTCGGTGCTGGACCCCGGACTCATTTCACCGGTATTATCACCTTCATTTCATTCAGAAGCGAAATAACCTGAGATGTTGACAAAACGTCGTAAAATAACCCAATAAAATAAAAATATATACAATTCATGCAAGAAAGAAATTCTATCTTTGTAGCAAATACCATTTTAATGCAAGAGTCTGATCCATTGCTGAGCGAGTAACGTGAGATATTTAAATTTCAGTAACATTTTATCCATAATTCTTTCGCGTTCAAAAATTACACCTATTAAGAAAACAGGTTAATAGGATATTGTATTCGTAAATTCTTCTATGTATATCAATTCCACAATACAAATGTATGCCTTTAAATTTACACTGTTTATTTAAATAAACTCCTGCATTTTCGCTTCCCTCAGTACACTTCACTATTGCGGGCAGCCTATCTCACGCCGTCCTGACCATGACACCTCGCAAAATGGCATTTATAGAAGACGATCAGCTGTGTTATCGTTTGCTCCGATTCACCATAAACACATAGCAGCGTGGCTACTGGCAGGGAGACGCTGCCTACAGGGTGTGCGGGAAACTCTTTATAAAGAGACTTGACAAATCGGCAGTCGTGAGGTTTAGATTACAAATCCTAGTTTCGTTATTTGATAATATATACTAAAATTGGACCATAGTTTTGTAATTATCTACATTACAAATTCATCAAATAACCCCTGAGCATACACTTTGAACATCCATCTTAGCTGTTCAAATAGAGGTAGTGAGATTAAATCTGATGCAAAAAAACAGTCCTTAAATGAAACATTTATAACTACTTCATTCGGTATCCATAGCGACGGTGGTGCAACACTATTGGTTTGGGGAATTATAAAACAGATTCAGCTATATAAAATTGTTGCGTGCTTCAGTAAGAGATATCTAAGAACAATGTCATCCCATGTACAAGCAATCTATACTAATAATAAATCTGTAAGCGAAATTTTTCTGGTAATTTTCGCTTTTCCAAAAATAATTGGTGTTAACATGTATAATTAATCATCCTAAAACCGAAAATCGCTTTTTTTTATTTTTGTCTGTCTGTCTGTCTGTCTGTCTGTCTGCCTGTCTGGATGTTTGTTACCTTTTCACGCGATAATGTCTCAACGGATTTCGATGAAAATTGGAATATAAATTAAGTTTGTTGTAACTTAGATTTTAGGCTATATGACATTCAAAATACTTTATTTAAAAGGGGGCTTATAAGACGACCTGAATTAAATAAACCGAAATATCTCGCTTATTATTGATTTTTATGAAAAATGTTACATAACAAAAGTCTCTTTAAAAATGATTTCCGATAAGTTGTATTGCAGGAAAAATTTTGATAGGACGGATATTTAAGGATATACAAGAGTTTTAAAATAACAATACAATACATTTCCACCGCCGCCTCAGATTATAGTGTCGTTGTTCCGTAACTGCTATGTGCAGAATATTAAATTTTTTAGTAGGAAGAAAAACAAATTTATTCATTTTATGGCAGTAGTGCATAGGAGATCGTGAATTCTTACATTTTTACACAATCAACTCTATTAATTTGGAGTGATTTATTGAAGGATGCATTCAAGAATAATTTAGAAAAATGTTAAACGAATTATATTTGCACCAAATGAGTGCTCTCTGGTCCAAAATGACAGCATTTTAATTATTTAAATACAATTTAAATTAAGTAGCATATTAAACGATTTATTCTTCTATCAAACACGAATGTTCCCTGGACCCAGTGTTCTATTTTAATTATGTAATTACTTTATATTTATTTCTAATAAGTGCAGCGGAGCACACGGGTACGGCTAGTGTTAAATATAAGTTTAAGTTATATGGTTACGTTGTTAATTCTGGAGTACCTCAAGGTTCAAAACTTGACCCACTATTATTCCTGATTTATATTAACGATTTGACTAAAGTAATGAAATGTTGAAAATGTTTGTTTTGTTGATTAAAAATTAAAAAATTAATATAAATTAATAGTTCCGACTTAGAATTTCTGCAAATCGATGTTAACAATAAAAATCTGGTTCTCACGTATAGCTCCCTGCAAAGCTGACTTGAATAATTTTAAGGGAAAAATTTTTCCAGGGCCGGGTATCGAACTCGGAACTTTTGGCTGAGCGCACCATCGCTCCAACCTGAAAGCCAGATTTTTATGATACACGTTACATTTGTTGACAGAAACTCACAAATTTAAGTCGCACAGGAAGTGTCCACTCAGTGCTGGACTCTGACGTTGTCAATCCACTTGAGGTATGTGAATATAAGAGGAATAACTGTGTCGGGGTCTGGTAGAGCTCAGTCGGTAAAGCGTTGACGCGTTCAGCTAAAATTCCTGCGATAGATACACGGCCTGAAACAATTTTTCCCTTGAAATTATTAATATTAACAATGTTTGTCAATTATTTTAAATAATGGATTAAATTGCAATATTAAAAAAAATGTTATGTGACTTATACAAGCGTCGACCTGGTTGGCAAGTTGGTATAGCGCTGGCCTTCTGTGCCCAAGGTTGCAGGTTCGATCCCGGGTCAGGTCGATGGCATTTAAGTGTGCTTAAATGCGACAGGCTCATGTCAGTAGATTTACTGGCATGTAAAAGAACTCTGCGGGACAAAATTCCGGCACATTCGGCGACGCTGATATAACCTCTGCAGTTGCGAGCGTCGTTAAATAAAACATAACATTATAACATAACTTATACAAGCAGTACATCTTATTTGAAATGAATTATTATTATTATTATTATTATTATTATTATTATTATTATTATTATTATAACAGTATTCTAGGCCTATGCATTCCTTTGTCACTTGCGCAAGAGATTGGAGTTGTTCACCCCTGCCCGGTATCTTAGCAACGCTCCACCTGCTGTCGTCTGCAATGTTTATACAGAGAAACTCGAAACTTCCTTATGAAAAATATAAAAATTAGAGCCCCCCCCTCGAAAAACTTTTTTCTTATTTCCAGCGGAGGGTAAGGGGGAAGTTGTAGCAACCCTCCGTGTGGTAATTAGCTGAGGGAACAGACATTTTCCGGCAGCACCCCTCCTCTCCCCTTATAAAGTGATACAACGGCGCATAGAGCTCTTCTGATTTCTCCCCACACTGGAGGTGTCGGTACATACAGGGTATGCAAACGCTGGATCCTGAATTGTGCAGTACCAGTGAAAGGCTATTACCTGTACATTACAAGTTTACAGGTTGAGACCCGGTAGAAAACGTTGGAATTGGATTTGTCAAATCAATAAAAATCCTTTCGGAAGAGGGTTCAAGTCCGAAGGGATGTAAGTACAGATGGATGGATGGTTGAAAGGATGGATCGATGGATGAATGAAGTGATTAGATGCATGCAAGGATGGATGATTGAAAGGATGGATCGATGGATGAATGAAGTGATTAGATGCATGCAAGGATGGATGGATTACATGCATCTATGGATAAATGAATTGATTAGGTGAATGCAAGAATGGATGGATTTCATGCATCTATGGATAAATGAATTGATTAGGTGAATACAAGGATGGATGGATTACATGCATCTATGGATAAATGAATTGATTAGGTGAATACAAGGATGGATGGATTACATGCATCTATGGATAAATGAATTGATTAGGTGAATACAAGGATGGATAGAGTACATGCATCTATGGATGAATGAATTGATTAGGTGAATACAAAGATGGATGGATTACATGCATCTATGGATAAATGAATTGATTAGGTGAATACAAGGATGGATGGATTACATGCATCTATGGATAAATGAATTGATTAGGTGAATACAAGGATGGATGGATTACATGCATCTATGGATAAATGAATTGATTAGGTGCATACAAGGATGGGTGGATTACATGCATCTATGGATAAATGAATTGATTAGGTGAATACAAGGATGGGTGGATTACATGCATCTATGGATGAATGAATTGATTAGGTGAATACAAGGATGGATGGATTACATGCATCTATGGATAAATGAATTGATTAAGTGAATACAAGGATGGATAGATTACATGCATCTATGGATGAATGAATTGATTAGGTGAATACAAAGATGGATGGATTACATGCATCTATGGATAAATGAATTGATTAGGTGAATACAAGGATGGATGGATTACATGCATCTATGGATAAATGAATTGATTAGGTGAATACAAGGATGGATGGATTATATGCATCTATGGATAAATGAATTGATTAGGTGAATACAAGGATGGGTGGATTACATGCATCTATGGATAAATGAATTGATTAGGTGAATACAAGGATGGGTGGATTACATGCATCTATGGATAAATGAATTGATTAGGTGAATGCAAGTATGGATGGATTGCATGCATCTATGGATAGATGAATTGATTAGGTGCATACAAGAATGTATGGATTACATGCATCTATGGATAGATGAATTGATTAGGTGCATACAGGAATGGATGGATTACATGCATCTATGGATTGATGGATGAATGGATGAATAAATCAGAAGGATGGATGGAAAATAGATTACATAGATGAATGGATACATGAATTATATATCTAATTGGTTTGGATGGATGGCTAAATGGATTACATAGATAGATGGATGGATGGATAAATGGATGGATAGATGGATAGTTGGGTGAGTGGATAAATGCATTGACGGATAGGTTGATAAAACACACAATGGATGGTGGATGGGTCGATGGGTAGATGGATGGATTAGTTGGATGGCTAGATGGATGAAAGAAAGAAAGAAGAAAGAAAGAAAGAAAGGAAGAAAGGAAGAAAGAAAGAAAGAAAGAAAGAAAGAAAGTACTGACGGATTGATGGATCGTGGATTATCAGATTTTATTGCAGCTCCCTAATTTTTCTGCTTCACCCTGTGTAGAAAGCATTGCACCTGGTGTAGGACATTGTAATTTTCTGAACTTACCGGATCCATTGTTATCAAACTTAACGGAAGGGGAAACTATTTTGTTAGACTCGTGAAATAGTACTTGGTAACGGATCCAACAGATAAACTCCTCTTCCTTTTGTTTCTCTGATTATTGAATAGAGGGGTAACTAGGAAACGATGGGTATTACTGCCTGAGTGGCACGGAGCTGAATTCCAAAAGTAACGTCCCAATAAAGAGTTCTAGCTCATATTTCAGTCTCTGTTACGTTTCTGCAGTTAAATGCCTCCCTCTATAATGTTATATTCATTTGAAATTTTAATATATTCGCGCCGGAACATTGAATAACACTAGTCACTGTACCACGAAATGAGTCAGCGTAAGAATTTAAAGTGGAAAACAAATGACTGCCTGCTAGGTGTGTGCGTTCCTTTGTGCTTTTATTTCGCCGCCAGCGCCACTCGGTGGCCGTGTGTTGTATTTTATGTGGGACGAAATAAATGACGGTGTGGGAGGAGGGGGAAGTACGGCATTTAAGTTTTTCTATGTTGGCTGCGGTGATGTGATTTCCTCGTAACCGCTACTCCAGCGCTCACATTCCGTGCGGATATTGATGGTTGCTTGGCAACCGAGTCTGTGGAAAATTAGTTGAAGGTATCAATACAAGCTTAGAGAAAGAGAGGAAGAAATGTTGCTGGAGGCAGAGAGGAACGCGAAATGTGGTGAAGATATCATTAGGCGGAAGAAATTAAAGACAGGGAATTAAAAATGTGATAAAGAAAGAAAAAAATACGCAAGTGGAGAAAGAAAGGAACTTCGTGTTTTAAAGGGACAGGTTTATTTGTGAGGAAAATATTTTTAAAAAGTGCAGATAGTACCAGGTAGATGTAAGCTAGAAACAAAGAGATAGTGTTTGGTTGAAGGAATGAAAGTTAAATTAAAAATATGACTTAGAATGGAAGAAAAGTGTAATGATACATAAGGTAGGTGTCCCTGATATGGCCATGCTAAAGTTTGAGAATTTTTCTATCCGTCATTTTGAAAAAAATATGTAAACCACATTTTTCTTATTCGTTCTCAGTCTAATGGACTTTCTTAAAACAATTTACTTTCCCCATAATAGTAGCTTTAATTGTCCAAAAAGTCCCAAATTCCAAAAGTCTACCTAGTGGCCATATCAGGAACATGTGCACATGATATGGCCACCCTTGTTCCATGTTCTACAAATCGTGATTGTTTTCAGTTTGATAGCGCAGTTGTGCTGAAATTAAATAATTTTGGTGTAAAATGAATAAATATGACACTTAATAATCTTTTTTATAATTCAAAAATGTAGTCAAAACAGGTTTTTCCATAAAAAAAATTAAGATGTTTTTCTTAAAATACAAAATTTTTGCGTAATCTCAGCTATAAGGCATGTAAATTTGTCAGGTGAAAAAATAAAAGTGAAATGAACTTGATATGGCCATGGTGCATTTGATATGGCCATATCAGGAGCAGGTAAGCTGTCACGAAAATCGTTTGATTATGAACAACTCGTAAAAGATACGCCATCAACGACAACACCAATCAACAGAACATTAAAAACTGAATGGAGTACTATGGTTTTCATGAAACAAGTCTTTGAAAAACATGCATAAAACAAAGGAGACTTACCGGAGAAAAATAAGAAGAGGTCAAATGAAAACCGCAAAACAGCAACTGACGCCATATTGCTCAACCTGACTGGATGGAAAACGATCAAGTGACATACCAGGATGCCCTTTCACTGGATGCTGCTGCAATTTAGCGGATTTTTTTGTTAACTAACTCACAATAGGGGGGTGGCCATATCAGGAACATGGCCGTAACAGGAGCACCCACCTTACGAGACAATAATGTTGAATAGAAGTGTTAGAAATTAAACATTTTACACCACCTTCATATAAAGTAGGCCTTTTCATTATTGATTATAAATAGGTACTAAAATCGGGAAAATGTGTGACAAAAAAGGAAATATATTTAATTATTTTTCAATTATTTTATGTGAGTATAAACAATCAGCATAAATTATGCTGTCTCGCTAACTGCTGAAGAATTACAGTACACAATGAGATTCATCCTCAAGTTGTGCATCGCAAATGACTGAAGATAATCATGGAACACTGCCTTGTACTGGGAAAAAAGAGCGCCCTGGTCATTGAGAAACAATATCCGCTCCCTGCAGACATGTTTATGATTGGAAACGAAAACAGAGGTAGCTGATGTTTATGAAATTATGATTGCTTCCTGAATCAGCGTTATGATAACTTACAAGGCACTCCTAAATGACACATCAATGTTTATGTGTGTTACAGTACAGCTTTTTAGTGGTGACAGCACTTATCGCTCGTGGTGAGAGAGCAGTCTGCAGTTCCACAGATAGGCAACTCCGAGAAACAGTTGCCAGCTGTCACGTCTAAACAATTGCACTGAACATTTGGGTGATGATTACTGTGAAATGGGGCTTTTGTCGAAAATTATTTGATGAAAACTTAATTCTAGTGTTTTATGTGAATATTTGAAAATATGCATTTACATTTTAAAAAGTCAAAATGCGTTTTCATGTGAAATAAAATTTAAAATATACACTCAGGTGACTTTGTCCGAAACTTAAAACACAATTATGAGTTTATATTTCAGTGTAAATAAATTATTTATTTGGTGAAGAATACTAGCTCTAATTACAATATCTAAAGGAATATAGTAAAGTTTTTCTCATGGAATTTCGGCCAGTGTATGGGACCGGTGCCCACCCAGCATCGTGATGCACTTGGGGAGCTGCGATAGGTAGCGAAATCCGGTTGCGAATGCCAGCTATAACGACTGGTGGGATCATCGTGCTAACCACACGATACCTCCATTCTGGTTGGATGATCGTCCACCTCTGCTTCGGCATGTGGGCGTGAGGCCAGCAGCCGGCTGGTTGGTCTAGGCCGTTCACGGGCTGTAGCGCCACGGATTATTATTATTATTATTATTATTATTATTATTATTATTATTATTATATAGTAAAGTACATTATTATATTGAGAATATCCATGAAGAGATTTAAATCTGTAAAATAATAAGCATTTATTTTGTGATATGAGTCAAGGAAACTTGTACTGGTGGTATTGATGATAATTGCTCTTCATTATTACGATTATTATTAGTAGGTTGGTTATTATTATTATTATTATTATTATTATTATTATTATTATTATTATTATTATTATTACCAGTATTGTGTTTCATTTGTATTGTTGTAGTCATCTGTTTTTTTATTTTATGTCAAATATTATTTTATTTTATGTCAATTGAAAAAAAACTGTTGCTCATGAAATTAATAAACTATTTATTTATTTATTTATTTATTTATTTTTATTTATTTATTTATTCAGTCATTCATTGATGGATGGATTGAATGGAATGCAGATATTCTGCGTCATCATATGATGAAAGATGAGTGGAACGGAGAAAAATTCTCTCCGGCACCGGGATTTGAACCCGGGTTTTCAGCTAATCCACCTTCATTTGTTTTTATATTTTAAGAGGTTATGTTCATCGCAGATTCTCTGAAAGAAATTAATAAATGCATGGTGTATTTAGATGCCTTTTTTTTTTTCGTGATATACATCTATATATAAGGAGGCCGTGTTAGAAACAGTTGCTGTAGGATGATTTCGATATCAGACTGACTTGGAAAACATTCACGTAAAACATTTTTTAAAGTGTAACTGTTTAAAAAGTAAAAATTTCCTTCCTTCATCTATTGTAAAGCATTCTGGTTTCTGAAGAACAATATTTCTTCAGGCAAATCATCAGTTTCAATACAGTCACTCATATTTTTATGTCCAAGAACAATCTGGTTTTAATTAAATTGTCTCCGTTATTTATTTGTAGTCTTAGAAACACAACACAAAACATTTGACGATCCGTAGTTAAGGAAACAGAACAGAAGCCACTCAGCTGTCAGCTTCTAGTCATGATATTTTAATTGTATCGCTTTCAATATAATTTATTTAGACTTTATATAAAGACTAGCCGTACCCGTGCGCTCCGCTGCACCCGTTAGAAATAAATATAAAGTAATTACATAATTAAAATAGGACATTTGATCCAAGGAACATTCGTGTTTGATAGAAGGATAAATCGTTTAATATGTTACTTAATTTAAATTGTATTTAAAATATTAAAATGCGATCATTTTGATCCAGAGACCACTCATTTGGTGCAAAGACAATTCCTTTAACATTTTTCTTAATTGTTATTACCAATTATTTTTGGAAAAGCGAAAATTAACAGAAAAATTTTGCCTACAGATTTATTATTATGTTTATATTATATTATATTATATTATATTATATTATATTATATTATATTATATTATATTATATTATGTAAAAATTGTGTTGATAACGGATGTACTCGAATTAGAAAGTTTTTAATTTGTTGTGGGAGCTCTTGAATCTCAGGAGGTACAGTTTTTACAACAGCGCAAAATAATCTGCTTGGCTCATTACCCAATTTTTTTGCATTGCATTTATTGCATATATATTTTATGTATTTTTAACACGATTCAATTGAGCATAGTTAAAATTTGAATTATAAAATAATAGATTGCTAAGCTAACGTACTATTACTGCATACTAAATCAATACACTCTCGTTGTTCGTTAATTCTCTGAGATAAAAATATGTATGTTCATAAACATTATTTTCAGAAATACAGAAAATGAATATACAGAATAAGCTATCAAATTTTCTGTGCATAAGAAGCTATTTTAATCTTACCTGTCCCTTATTCACTCACAATTTACTGTAATAACATTATAGCATTATGTCCATCCAGAGAAACTACACTTTCCAACGATGAAATAATAATTAATTATACAAATCTGCTAATTTAGCTTCCGATATCACTTCATACGAGCACAGAAACATTATCTGTAGGCTATCTTTCATAGCTTTCGATTTATTGTGTCCAAGGCCCCTTATAGATGAAGTCATTTGGTTTTTATTTCAATACACGGCCTTAGATGGTAGTTATTTTAATTTTAAAACTCATTTATCTCATTAAATATCAGTCATATCAAAATTTTTCGAAGAATAAAACATATCAGAAATCATCTTTAAACAAACTTTTGTTATGTAACATTTTTCACAAGAATCAATAATAAGCGAGATATTTCGATTTATTTAATTCAGGCCTCCTTATAACCCTCCTTTTAAATAATGTATTTTGAATGCCATATAGCCTAAAATCTAAGTTACAACGAACTTAATTTATATTCCAATTTTCATCGAAATCTGTTCAGCCATTATCGCCTGAAAAGGTAACAAACATACAGACAGACAGACAGACAGACATGCAAACAAAAATTTCAAAAAAGCGATTTTCGGTTTCAGGGTGGTTAATTATATATGTTAGGACCAATTATTTTTGGAAAATCGAAAATTACCAGAAAAATTTCGGCTACAGATTTATTATTAGTATAGATGTTGTAAAAAATGATTTGTACAAATTGAGGTTAAAGTAACTTCACATCACTCTTGGTTCTTACGATACTAGCCTTTGGATCGTATCGATAAATTAACCACTCGTGATACGAAGTTTCACTTTAGCCACTAGTTATGTAAATGACTACTATTTTTAGATACATTTATTAAAAATAAAGCTAAACCAGTGGCTTGTGCAGCAAATGCTGTAAACTAAGTTTATTAGACGTTCAAATAAACATTTTTCAATGAAAAATATCAGATATTTTTAAAGTTATTTGCTTCCGTAACATTGAAACATACTCCCTCTGAATGGTTTTTTTATGCCACATACTTTTTCTTGAACCTATTCACCTTCAGTTTTTGAGTTTCAACGCGAAAACGCAAGTAACAATGTCAGGACGATTAGTGGGTTTTTCATGTGCGAACAATAGACATAGCATCTTGGTATAGCTGCTGCATGTAGAGCTTGAAATGTAGAGGGTAATATCATTTTATCCTGCTAAGAGATCTTGCTGATATGATCGGGAGACTACATAATTTTGTAGGCTTCTTATTTTATCAGTAGGTAATACCTTTTGGTCTTTCCTTTGGAACTGACGTATATAAATATCTACACCACACAGCCATATGAAAAAAACTCAACCTCACTTAATTAATAACTATAAAAAAATATTTGAATATAGAAATATTAAAATGTGTAGTTAATGCAAAATAGTCACATCAAGGCATTAACTCTAACAATATTTAATTTCCAATGATAATAATGTCATCAAACCACCTCAAGTTTTGTAGATTTTAATATCCAATACACAGCTGTACTCAAAAAATTACACACCGCAGAATCAGACCTGTAAATTATTTTTAGTAAGTCTTGAAGTTTTTAATAACCAATTTAATTTGAGCTCTAAATATGTCAGCAATCCTGCAGGTCATGGCCCTCTTGTAATAGCCTATTTTTTGAAGTGTGTGTTTTGTTTTATATTGAAATGCAATTAGTTCTCAAAACTGACGAAGGATGGATTTTGGAAAATAGGAAAATTATATAGGAAAACTAATGCTTCACTCAAAGTTACTATTTTTCTGAAAATCCTTGGATGGCAAGCTTCAAAATGACGGGTCATTCATTAAAATCCTTTTAGCCGTTTTCCCGTAATTTCCATTACCATTTCAAATTATGTATATAGATACAGGAAATCTAGTATAAAAATGAAGATGTGACAATTTAGAAAAATGAAAATAAAAAGAAAGAAATGGCCAGAATAATAAAGAAAGAAAAGTATTGAAATAAGGAGAAATATAAATAAGATAAGAAGAGAAAGGAAAAGAAGGATGTAAAGAGAGAAATAGGAGGGATTAGAAGGAAAGGAAGCCTAAAAGCAATGAGAGAAGAATTGGTGGAAACAGAGACAATTAATAGGTGGAAGAAATTAGGAAGGAAGAGGGACATGCTAAAATGGAAATAGAGAAATAGTTAAGAATGAATTAAATAATAGAACAAAATAGAAAATGGAACGAAGTGAGAAATGTAGAAGAAAGAATTAAAAATGAAATGCATGCATAAGGAAATGAAATAAAGGATAAGTAACAGAAAAAAATATATAAATAAAATAGATTACATAGCAAAGAAATAATGAACATTGTGTGAGGAAGAGAGAGAATAATGATAAAGTAAAAATAAGTGATAAGGGGAAGAAACTTAAAAAAAGAACGAAGATGAAATAGAATACGAGAAGAACTTTTATATTGAAGTCGCAGGCACTTCCGAGCCTGTGCCTGAAACCCACAAAAGAAACCTCGAGAGCAGTGTTCTGTGTTTTGTGTATCGCTCTGAGTGGAGCCACATTGCTGTTGCTGTTATTCTGGAAAGACTAGTCTCCTTTTTTTATACCCTCTTTGAAGACAAAGGCATTAGAGGACAATGTCCTTTTGAAAAGCAAGAGCAGTGCAGCCTAAACAAAGATGAGGGATGGAGGACTCCAGAAAGAGTCTGTTCAGCGAACAATGCCACTTCCAAACAAATGAAGCAACAAGTTGGTTTGAAAAGAAACAGCTGTCCGTCCAGAAGAGTCCGGTGTATAAACACTTAATTTATCAGCACGATGAATTTGTGAAAGAGTCGCGCGTAGGACTCTATTGAACGAAGAGTTGTGTGTAGTCCGTCCTTCATTAACGGTTGATGTTTGTTTAAATGACGCTGCAAAGTATCAGGGTGAAGCAGAGTGCCATTAAATGTAACTACAACAAAAATTAAAACCTAGTTATTTTAGCATACGTCGTACAAAATTTTGTCCAATATTCTTTTGAGAAGATTAGCTCCATATGTAGATGAAATTATTGGGGATCATCAGTGTGGTTTTAGGCGTAATAGATCAACTATTGACCAGATATTTTGTATTCGACAGATAATGGAGAAAAAATGGGAGTATAAGGGTACAGTGTATCAGTTATTCATAGATTTCAAAAAGGCATATGACTCGGTTAAGAGAGAGTTTTATATGATATTCTTATTGAATTTGGTATTCCCAAGAAACTAGTTCGATTAATTAAAATGTGTCTCAGTGAAACATACAGCAGAGTTCGTATAGGTCAGTTTCTATCTGATGCTTTTCCAATTCACTGTGGACTAAAGCAAGGAGATGCACTATCACCTTTACTTTTTAACTTTGCTCTAGTGTATGCCATTAGGAAAGTCCAGGATAACAGAGAGGGTTTGGAATTGAACGGGTTACATCAACTGCTTGTCTATGCGGATGACGTGAATATGTTAGGAGAAAATACACAAACGATTAGGGAAAACACGGGAATTTTACTGGAAGCAAGTAAAGAGATAGGTTTGGAAGTAAATCCCGAAAAGACAAAGTATATGATTATGTCTCGTGACGAGAATATTGTACGAAATGGAAATATAAAACTTGGAAATTTATCTTTTGAAGAGGCGGAGAAATTCAAATATCTTGGAGCAACAGTAACAAATATAAATGATACTCGGGAGGAAATTAAACGCAGAATAAATATGGGAAATGCCTGTTATTATTCGGTTCAGAAACTTTTATCTTCCAGTCTGCTGTCAAAAATTCTGAAAGTTAGAATTCATAAAACAGTTATATTACAGGTTGTTCTTTATGGTTGTGAAACTTGGACTGTCACTTTGAGAGAGGAACATACGTAGGTTAAGGATGTTTGAGAATAAGGTGCTTAGGAAAATATTTGGGGCTAAGAGGGATGAAGTTACAGGAGAATGGGGAAAGTTACACAACACAGAACTGCACGCATTGTATTCTTCACCTGACATAGTTAGGAACATTAAATCCAGACGTTTAGTTGGGAGGTCGGAGGGAAAAATATCTTTGGGGAGGCCGAGACGTAGATGGGAGGATAATATTAAAATGGATTTGAGGGAGGTGGGATATGATGATAGAAAATGGATTAATCTTGCTCAGGATAGGGACCGATGGCGGGCTTATGTGAGGGCGGCAATGAACCTCCGGGTTCCTTAAAAGCCAGTAACTAAGTAAGTTATTTTAACATAACTGAAATTCATTTTTGATTGATTAACCAAATAGAAATGGTCCCATTGTTACGTGTCTGAATTATGAAAAACTTCCATAGAAAACAAGTATTCAGTCTTAAAACAAATGTCTTCAGGGGACCTTCACGTTTGACGAATTGAAAAACATATATTTTCTAACGTTTCAAGTGTATATGAATTTGTATAGATATAGCCTATTTACCAATGTAATGTTGTTAGCCCATTGTTTAATCACACTTTATGTACTACCAGATCATTTAGCGTCTATGGTTTTTTTAATAACAAGATTGTATTGGGCGAGATGGTGGTCGAGAATTATCTACTCCATTACCTAACATTCGCCTTACAGTTGGATAAACCTTAAAAAAATTGACAGGTAATTCATGAAATCCCTAAAATTGCGTGGAACTTTCATGCTGTTTGTTATTGTTATTGTGAGCATGGTTGAGATTGTAAGAGAGTTTGTTATCTGAAATAAAAATTCGATGCTTTTTTTTTCATTTCTGTCTTCATACTCCCAAAATTTAAAATTTAACAAGGCGGAGCCTTCTCGTTAACTGTTTCATAATTGCTTCCTCATTCCATGAGGCCTCGTCTCCAGACAACAATGCAATTGATAGTCGAAACGATTCACACATCAGTATGACGTCTATGACTTTTTTTTTAATATTGTAATGAATAATAATGTGTCAACACAGAGAACTGGATTGATTTGGAAATTAATACTTTAATAGTACATTATGCAACGAGCCTATAATGGTAGTAATTAAGACGCGAGTATGTTTATGAAACGAGCGCAAGCAAGTTTCATAATTTTCATAACAGCGTCTTAATTACCATTATAGGCAAGTTTCATACGACTTTTTATGCTCGACCATATTTCTAACTTGAAATTATTCATAAGTATTCATGTTATTCTTATCTGACTGGGGAGCGGAACTGACTTTGTGCAATATCTCGTAAATTGTGAGATGTGCGCAGACGCGAAAGTATTGATTTTTTTTTCCGAGAAACCAATGTCATTGACCTTGATATCATCTAGAGAGTAAAATACACATTAATCTTGATATAACCTTGAAATTGATTTAGACATTGAAAAACGAGATGACAAATTGAATTTATTTGAATATTATTTACAATAAACGCTAACTATTATAGTAACAGAACATAACCTTCTGCGACAGTATTGGATTTCCAGCCTCCGTGACGTTTCGCTAGTTGTCTTTCGATTGCATATCAGAGAATAATCGATACTTGCGCTTTCATATTGCTACAATGGTGTTTTCTGATTGGTGGAACACCTGAACTTTAATGAATAGGTGTACTTTAATGAGGTCCAATAAAGGGCTGCTATCAGGTGTATAATTACTACATTTCGGCATGGTCGAGCATAAAATATTATATTATATTATATTAACGGTTTCTGTCTTTGCTCCTTACATTTATTAATTCCTGATTAATTCCTGAAGTCAACGACCTGAATATTCCGCCTGTGAAACTGAATAAAACAATCATCCCGTTTAGCTCTACCGTCAAAAATCTCGGAGTACATTTCGAATCTAATCTCAATTGGGATACGCATATTAAATATACATGTAAGAAGGCATTCTCTATTCTCCATTCACTAAAAAGATTGTATCATTATCCATCTAAATTAAAACAGACGCTGTTACAGACACTCATTCTACCTCACTTCGATTATTGCGACGTTTTGTTCAGTGATCTCAGGATTGATTCTGCTCAGAAACTACAGCGTGTTCATAACGCGTGCGTCCGCTTCATTTGTAATGTTCGATACTATGATCATATCTCACCTTCTTTCGAGAAGTTATCATGGCTTAGGTTACATGAGAGGAGAAATCTGCACTCACTTTCTCTCTTATATCGAATTATGCACTCTTCATCCCCCTATTATTTATTCGCTCGTTTTCATACTCTCTCTCGCTATCATAATATTAATACTCGATCACAACGCGATAACACGCTAGAAATTCCACTTCACACACCATCTCTGTATTCCTAATCCTTCACTGTTGCTACCTCTCGTCACTGGAACTCTCTGCCGCCTGAAGTCAAGGACTGCCGAACATTGAAATCTTTCAAATCCAAGTTAGAAAATTATCTTATGACGAGTTGCCAAACTAACTTACTATTATGACAAGTGTTGTATTGCATGTTTCCACGTTTTCACATTTTTTTATGTTCTAATGATATTCAACTTATTTTATATTTTTGTTTTCATATTTTCCGATAATGTTATATCTCTAATGTGATAAGTTGAGCTATATATAATCTTAATTTTCCTTATTGTGTGTACTTAGAAATATTGTATTCACTGTATACTTTGTACTGCACTATTTTATTACTAATATTACTATTATTATTATTATTATTATTATTATTATTATTATTATTATTATTATTATTATTATTATTATTATCATCATCATCATCATCATTATTACTAGTCTTATTTTATTATTATTATTATTATTATTATTATTATTATTATTATTATGAATAATTGTTTTTTTTTTGTATGCCTCATTTATTTTGACCTGCTGTTCACATATTATTATGCTTTTTTCTTTCTTTCTGTATGTTATATATTATGTCCGATTTCTTCTTATTTGTTGTTTATTTTTTATTATTATTAATATCTTATTCAATTTTGTGTGTAAAATTGTAGTGTAATTTGTAAATTTGTAGTGTTTTTGTAACGCAGTCTTTACTCCTGGTTGAGTGTTAGAGAAGGCCGTATGGCCTTAACTCTGCCAGGTTAAATAAATCATTATTATTATTATTATTATTATTATTATTATTAATAACCCTATTTGTATTTTTTTTGTAAAATAATGACTTCATGCTAAAATATGGTAAAGTATGCATTTATATGACAAATAAAAACTGTGTCATCAGCTTGAGAAAGCTATAATAGTAATATACGTTACAAGAGCGGTATGTTGATGTTTTCATGGTCGAGGAAAAGATTGAAAAAGCGAAACGTAGTTGAGCTTTTTTAATTTCCGAGAACATGAAAACAAACATACCGCTCGTGTATCGTACATTATTTTGTGCGAAGATCGTTTATTACATACCTGAAAGACGAATTTCTAATTAGTTGCAATGAAATCTCCATCTTGGTTTCTGTTCAATGACGGCAACTTTTAAAAACTAAATATCTATCTTCAACATTGTTGCTATAAAATGTTTTCTGTGTTTACTATACTCCAGCAGGCCGTGATATACGTCTGTCTTTTTTTCCCCCAGTCTATAAATGCGAACTTAAAACAAACGGTAAGGTTATGTAATGATTACTTTTTCATTTTAATATTTTAACATTATTATTTATATAACATATTGCAGTTATAACATCGGCATCTGGATTCTTCTTGATTTTTTCACGGCTTCCTTAATGTTACTTGCATTACAAATGCAGTAACTTTTGTGGTGTTGTAGAGTTTACTTAATTTTTGCAAATATTTAAAAACAATAATTAACATTGCAATTTAGGTGAAATTGCAGTGGTAAGTTTCCAATTTATAATTATTACTATGTTAAACGTCTCTAAAAATAATATGTTAAAAGCCTAAAGCAGTAAAATGAATGTCGCGCTTAAGCGGTAAGAAGAGGGAAATTGTTATGTGTGTTACGTTGGGAATACTGAATGTGGTATTTCACACTTACCGCGTATTGGTTTTGTGCGGAAACCAAGTAAATACGCACGATCTCGCACAAATATATTTAGTTTAATTTAAGTTTGTAAAAGAGATCAGGGTAAAAATTTGACGTCTAGAAATCCAAGCCCTGTTCATGAGCATGAGACAATAGCTGCCAATACATCTAACGCTTGAAGAATGTTGATGATGCGTGCCATATAGGCTAAACTAAATACGTATATTAACTTGTGTTATATTGCCTTTACATCTGAATGCCCAGCAAATTCCAATAATTGAGAAACAGTTTTTAATTCTTCGGCTATGATCGTGACACCATGACAACCACAATATTTATTGCGATAAATTGGAAAACATTTCGCATTCCAAGATAAAACTGGCTGCATGTATGTTTTTATAGCTGCTGTTATTCATTCAAAATAATGAAATATGGTATTGGACAACAATGGATCATAGCAGAGAGAAAGAGGATTATAAAAACTGATGTAGTCAGAATGCGCAATTTCGTAATGAAACGCTGATATCAATTATTTAATGAAACAGGTTCCGAGTAAATTCGGCTTAAATTTAAATGAACTTAAAGGTGAAATTGCACTGAAAATGTTTATATTATGCACGCTTACCGTGAGCACGGTTTCATTTGTTTTATTGCAATCGATGAGTTAACATTACAAAATAAAATTTACCAATAAGAGAAGCAAAAACATTGCTGGATAGAAAGGTCTCGCTTTCAACTGTTTATTTTTTTATTGGGTGGACAAATGCTTTCCAACAAAATTGTGTTGTGGCGTATATAACAGCTATTCTTTTCAGAGTGCGTTCTATGTCGAAACGACTGTTTTAATTAATCAGTTTATATAGAATACAGGGTGTTTCATAAGGAATAATAAATATTTTAGTGAATGGTAATATGGACTATTCTGAGTAAAAAGTGCACATAAATATGTGTTCAATTTTCACTGGGTGTGGAGATAAGCTGTTTGAAAATTACTCTTAACAAACCTTACAAATGGCAGGAAGGAATGGCAAATAGTGATTTTCGCTCTTCTGAAATCACCTGAGTGCAGAACTGTTCATAATGGGTGTAGAGAAACAGCTGTTCGTAGTTTCCGTTGCTACAAGGATGGACATATTCTTCCAACATGTCGGAGCCCCTGTACATTTTAGCAGTCAGGTAACACATCATCTAAATCTCACATTCCCAGAACGATGGATAGAAATTGGTCACGTGTATTGACCGTCACGTTCCCCAGATTTTACTCGTTTCGAATTTTGAAAAGCAATGGGAAGAGCACTATACTCTTAAAGCCTAAAAAAAACTACTTGGGTTCGAAGATAAAATATTTATGTTCATGAACTGATTGTAATCTTCAGAGTGGCATGCTGTGTGGCTAGAACCGTTAAGATGCAAGTTGTCAGCAGGAAATATAGAATTTTTCAAAAGTAAAACGTAACTTTTATTGCTTATGTAATTTCCACACAATCTTAAAAATTCTAACGCTGGCTTATTACACAAGAAATTGGATATTTTGCATCACCATGACAACGAGTATATTTATTTCTGATCGTTCTAGTGGTGGCGTTATCTGTAAGCACTTTTCTGTAACTTGCACTAAAAGACACCCCCCCCCCAATATAATAACTTACTTACTGGCTTTTAAGGAACCCGGAGGTTCATTGATGCCCTCAAATAATACCGCCATTGGTCCCTATCCTGAGCAAGATTAATCCATTCTCTATCATCATATCCCACCTCCATCAAACCCATTTTAATATTATCCTCCCATCTACGTCTCGGCCTCCCCAAAGATATTTTTCCCTCCGGCCTCCCAACTAACATTCTATATGCATTTCTGGATTCTCCCATACGTGCTACATGCCCTGCCCATCTCAAACGTCTGGATTTAATGTTCCTAATTATGTCAGGTGAAGAATACAATGCGTGCAGTTCTGTGTTGTGTAACTTTCTCCATTCTCCTGCAACTTCATCTCTCTAGCCCCAAATATTTTTCTAAGCACCTTATTCTCAAACACCTTTAACCTACGTATGTTCCTCTCTCAAAGTGAGAGTCCAAGTTTCACAACCATAAAGAACAACCGATAATATAACTGTTTTATAAATTCTAACTTTCAGATTTTTCTAACAGCAGACTGGATGATAAAAGCTTCTCAACCGAATAATAACAGGCATTTCCCATATTTATTCTGTGTTTAATTTCCTCCCGAGTATCATTTATATTTGTTACTGTTGCTTCAAGATATTTGAACTTCTCCACCTCTTCAAAAGATAAATTTCCAATTTTTATATTTCCATTTCGTACAATATTCTGGTCACGAGACATAATCATATACTTTGTCTTTTCGGGATTTACTTCCAAACCTATCTCTTTACTTGCTTCAAGTAAAATTTCCGTGTTTTCCCTAATCGTTTGTGGATTTTCTCCTAATATATTCACGTCATCCGCATAGACAAGCAGCTGATGTAACCCGTTCAATTCCAAACCCTCTGTGTTATTCTGAACTTTCCTAATGGCATATTCTAGAGCAAAGTTAAAAAGTAAAGGTGATAGTGCATCTCCTTGCTTTAGCCCGCAGTGAATTGGAAACGCGTCTGACAGAAACTGACCTATACGGACTCTGCTGTACGTTTCACTGAGACACATTTTAATTAATCGAACTAGTTTCTTGGGAATAACAAATTCAATAAGAATATCATATAAAACTTCCCAGTAGATTATTTGTTGTGAGGTTATATGAAGGAAAGAATGTTCTTGAGCAAAACTACGACAATGATGAGTTAAAGGACTCCATAGCACACACTGTGGCAGATATTCCAGAACATGGACTGAGAGCTGCTGTATACAGCATTGAAGAGAGTCTGTTACTTGTACAAGAACAAAATGGTGGACACATACATCTACGATGAATTTATGGCAATGGGAGGCGATGAAAAGAAGTCCCATTTCTTGCGTAATATGCTACTACTAGAATTTTTAAGATTGTGTAGGAAATGTAGGAAATATGGTAAATTAAAGTTACCTCTTACTTTTGAAAAAAAAAAAAACCTTTCTTTAGATCCTTGTTCCCAACGCGAGACGACAGAACAGGTCAAGGAGCGTATAATAATTTTGTGCGAGATCGTGCGTATTTGCTTGCTTTCCGCACAAAACCAATCCGCGGAAAGTCTGAAATTCCACATTCAGTATTCCCAATCTAACACACACAACAATTTCTCTCTTCTTACCGCTTAAGTGACATATTGATTATTTTACTGCTTTAGGCTTTTAACGTATTATTTTTAGAGACGTTCAATATAGTAATAATTATAAATTGGAAACTTACCACTGCAATTTCACCTGAATTGCACTGTTAATTATTGTTTTTAAATATTTGCAAACATTAAATAAACTCTACAACTCCACTAAAGTTACAGCATTCGTGATGCAAGTAACATTAAGGAAGCCGTGAAAAAATCAACAAGATTCCATAGACTGGTGAAAAAAAAAGACAGACGTTTATCACGGCCTGCTGGCGTATAGTAAACACAGAAAACATTTTAAAGCAACAATGTTGAAGATAGATATTTTTGTTTTGCAAATTTGCCGTCATTGAACAGAAACCAAGATGGAGATTTCATTGCAACTAATTAGAAATTCTTCTTTCAGGTATGTAATAAACGATCTTCGCACAAAATAATGTACGATACACGAGCGGTATGTTTTCTTTCCATTCTCGGAAATTAAAAAAGCTCAACTACGTTTTCTTTTTCAAACTTTTCCTCGAACATGAAAACTTCAACATACGGCTCTTGTGACGCATATTACTATAATGTTGATAATGGCGGTGGTAGTGGTATTGTTGGGGGTGATAGTAGAGATTAATAGGAGAGTTTTTTTCTATTTCAAAACAGTCTTCGTTACACGGGAACGGCCCAGGTTAAATATCAAAAATTATGTTACGCCTCGCAAGATGCTGAAACATCTGATAACAGAAGGAGTAAAACAAAACACGGTTGAGTCGCCAGAAGGCCGTGCTGCGGCAACCATGGCAACTGAAGTCCAAGAGAAGCTCTTTTTTTTATTTACCAACTCAATTCGCAAGAGATTTAAAATGTTTACAAGCTCCGCCATTACGTCATTGAGGTCAATTATCCAGTGGCGGAGTGTACCAATTACGGAGTCTTTATCCGATTTAACACGAGTTTTTTCTCTTTTTAATTTCCTTCACATGGAGAGGAAATGGAATAAAGAGGCGTAAGAGATGAAGAGAGAGGGAGTTTAAATGAGGACTTTAAAGTCTGTACCGGCGAGTAACTGAATTTACTTTAAAACAAACAGAGTGTGGGACTTTTATTGCTGCCAGATTGTCACTTGTATAATTGTGTACTCTTTTTTTTAATGCTCACTTAACCGACTAGAAGTTTATATGCTCGCTCTACGCAAACACTTCGTAAAGAAATGGGGCGAATATGTTTGCAGTGGGCGAGTGCATATTTGTGTGTGACACATCTGCTTCCCTCCCACTTTCTTGCGCTCTAGTTAGTCCACTGTGCCGTATTTTTGAAGGAGAATGAGGTTCCAACATCCGGTCGCGTGGGAGAGGTGCTTGTAATAGATTTGGGTTCAAGACTCGGATAAATCTCAGTTTAAGTTAATGAGACAGGGTTGTACTTTATCTCCTCTGTTATTTATAACTAGCCGTACCCGTGCGCTCCGCTGCACCCGTTAGAAATAAATATAAAGTAATTATATAATTAAAATAGGACATTTGATCCAGGGAACATTCGTGTTTGATATAAGGATAAATCGTTTATTATTTTACTTAATTTAAATTGTATTTGCATAATTAAAATGCGATCATTTTGATCCAGAGACCACTCATTTGGTCATAAAAATTAGTTTAGGAAATACAGGAAACGAATGTACAGAATAGCCTATCAAGTTTTCTGTGCATAAGAAGCTATTTTAATCTTACCTGTCCTCGATTCACTCAGAATTTACTGTAATAACATTATAGCATTATGTCCATCTAGAGAAACTACACTTTCCAATGGTAAATTAATAATTAATTATACAAATCGGTTAATTTAGCTTCCGATATTACTTCATAGAAACGCAGAAACATTCTCTGTAGGCTATCTTTCATAGCTTTCGATTGTTGCTGTCCAAGGCCCCTTATAGACGAAGTCATTTGTTTTTTAATTCATTACACGGCCTTAGATGGCAGTTATTTTAATTTTAAAACTCATTTATCTCATTAAATATCAGTCCTATCAAAATTTTTCAAGGAATAAAACTTCTCGAAAATTATTTTTAAAGAAACTTTTGTTATGTAACATTTTTCACAAAAATCAATAATAAGCGAGATATTTCGATTTATTTAATTCAGGCCCCCTTATAACCCCCTTTTAAATAGTGTATTTTGAATGCCATATAGCCTAAAATCTAAGTTACAACGAACTTAATTTATATTCCAATTTTCATCGAAATCGGTTCAGCCATTATCGCGTGAAAAGGTAACAAACACACAGACAGACAGACAGACAGACAGACAGACATACAAACAAAAATTTCAAAAAAGCTATTTTCGGTTTCAGGGTGGTTAATTATACATGTTAACACCAATTATTTTTGGATAATCGAAATTGACTAGAAAAATTTCGGCTACAGATTTATTATTAGTATAGATATACATGAATCACATTATTAAGGAATGGAGATTGAAGCCACATGGAAGTGTACCGGTAAGTCGCTTGTCCCAAATAGATACCTTATTATTTGCTGATGATATTGTGTTTATGGCAACTTCAGAAGATAATTTACAACCTTTGGTTTACAACTTTAATCAAATGGCAGAAAGTTTATATATGTAAATTTCAACTGAAAAATCTAAAGTGATGGTTTTTTTTAGGAAAGGAACCAGTCAGTAGCAAAATTTGCATCAATAAAAAGATCATCGAACAAGTCAAAAATTTTAGTTATCTCGGTTACCAAATTTTATATGAAGAAGAAAAAGATTTTAATGAGAAAATTATTAAATTCAACAGAGCAATGGGGATAATTAATCAGATATTCAAACCAACATTAGTACAAAAACACACGCGCACCAGAATTTATAAAACTTTGACCAGACCTATACTCTGTTTTGATAGTGAAGCTTGGACGATTCGTAATATTGATTCACAAAGATTAACGGCGGCAGAAATGAGATTTATGTGTCGTACAGCGGGATACACGAGAATGGATCACATTAGAAATTTTGACATTATGAAAGAACTGCAGATTGAACCGAATACGGAATACCTACAGAAATACAGACAAAACTGGAGATCACATGTCATCAGAATGCCTCGTTCTAGAATTCCACGCCAAATTTTAAATTACCATCCTGTGGGCAAGGGATCCTTGGGCAGGCCGTTCAAGAGTTGGCAAGAGACCGTAACGGGCCACTAGGCCCAATACATGCAAGGATGATGATGATGATGATGATGAATTTAATGTTGTGGTAGTAGAATTTAATACATGCGGAGCAAGGTTTAAAAGAGTCGCTTGTATTGTCTAATTAGAAGGGTAGCAGGATGGCAGGAAAGATTGTATGGGACCAACAGAAGTGTAGAGGATAAATTGGAAGTAATAAAATAAATAACACGTAATTAAAGTAAATAAGAAAGAAGGACAAAATGTGAAAGTGGTCATTAAATAGATGGAAGAAGAATATACAATAGACCTAGAAAAAATGACAGAGGATTAATGGAATTCTATATAATTGCATGAAACTTTTATGTTGTTCCTGACTGTTATTGTAAGCATGGTTGGAAATGTAAGGATATTTGCGATTTGAAATAAAAGTGTGTATAGATATTTTAAATTTAAACATCAGACCAATAACATTGGCAGATCACAAGGAACCTGAATTTTATAACACAGAAATTTCTGAATGTTTGAAGAACAGAAAAACGAGCATTTTCTGCGGACCTCTGGAAAAATTTTGACATTATATGGGTATTACGAAAAAGTGAAAAGAAACGAATAGAAGCATTTGAAATGTGGATATGGAGAAGAATAGAATGTGTGAAGTGGACAGACAGAATAAGAAATGAAGCTGTGTTGGAAAGAGTGGGTGAAGAAAGAATGATGCTGAAACTGATTAGAAAGAAAAAAAGGAATTGGTTGGGTCATACATACATACATACATACATACATACATACATACATACATACATACATACCAGTTCACACCTGTGGAGTAACGGTTAGCGCATCTGGCCGCGAAACCAGTTGGTCCGGGTTCGATTCCCAGTCGGGGCGAGTTCCCTGGTTGAGATTTTTTTCGGGGTTTTCCCTCACTCCAATATTAGCAAGACAGTTTAGAATTTTAGTAAGTCAATTGATATTTTATTGTTTTAGAGTACTTTATTGAATAAGCAGTCGTGGACAGCCGATAAGGGGTGGACCTCCAGCTTGCGGGTTGGGCGAAGGGCTAACAACCCATCACCGTAAAAAAACAGCTTGTTACGAATCCCTACAATAAGCCTCGGAATAGGACTGATTCTCTGGCACGACCACAGCAAAGGAATAAGGTTTTGAGATTTGGCACTTGGAACGTAACTAGTCTTTATAGAACAGGTGGGGTAACATTAGTAGCAAAAGAACTAGCTAGATATAGAATAGACTTTGTGGGAGTACAAGAGGTTAGGTTAGATGGGAATGGCATATCACAAATAGGAGATTACTTGTATTATGGGGAAGGAAACAATAATCACCAATTAGGAACAGGATTCTTTGTTCATAAAAGAATAAAATCAGCAGTAAAAAAGGTCGAATTTATCAGTGACAGGTTATCATATTTAGTATTTAAGGGTAGATGGTGCGACATCATAGTTATAAATGCTCACGCCCCTACAGAAGAGAAAGACGACCATATAAAGGATAGCTTCTATGAGGAATTGGAACATACTTTTGATCAGTTACCTAGATATCACATGAAAATTTTATTGGGGGATTTCAACTCTAAAGTAGGACGGGAGGATATTTTTAGACCAACTATTGGAAAAGAGAGCCTACACGCAACTAGTAGTGACTATGGAATTAGATTAGTCAACTTTGCCACATCGAAAAATTTAATTGTCAAAAGTACAACATTCCCCCATAAGGATATACATAAATATACTTGGACTTCTCCAGATGGAATGACACACAACCAAATAGGTCACATCTTGATAGATAAACGGAGACATACTAGTATAGTAGATATTCGAACTTTCAGGGGTGCAGACTGTAATTCTGACCATTATTTGGTGATTGGAGAATTAAGAGAAAGATTATCAGTAGCCAAGCGAGTAGAGCAACAAGTTAATATTACTAAATTCAATATTTTGAAATTAAAGGACGAGGAAGCTAAGCAAAATTATCAGGTCGAAATTTCGAATAGGTTTGCCACTTTAGAAAGTTCCGACGAAGTTGAGAAAGAATTAGATGTTAATAGCGTGTGGGAAAATATCAGAGATAGTATCAAAATTGCAGCTGAGCAGAGCATAGGTTATTATGAAACTAAGAAAAAGAAACCGTGGTTTGATGAAGATTGTTGCATGGTAGTAGAAAGAAGAAAACAGGCAAAATTGAAATTCTTACAGGATCCAGTTGAGGAGAAGAGAGATAATTATTTCAATGAAAGACGGGAAGCAAGTCGTACACTTAGGAATAAAAAGAGACGTTACTTGAAGGAAAAACTGAATGAGGTAGAAACAAATAGTAAGAATAAAAACATTCGAGATTTATATAAGGGTATAAAGGAATTTAAGAACGGATATCAGCCAAGGGTAAACGTTATCAAGGATGAGAATGGTGACTTGCTTACAGACTCTCCATCAATCCTAAACAGATGGAAAAACTATTTTGCGCAACTACTAAATGTACATAGGCCAAATAGAAATGATCGGGACGAAATTGAAATACAAACTGCTGAGCCATTTATACCCGAACCCACGCTTTCAGAAGTCGAAATTGCGATAGAAAATCTGAAAAAGTACAAGTCTCCAGGTATCGATCAAATTCCAGCAGAATTGATACAAGAGGGTGGAAGTGCATTATATAGCGAAATTTATAAACTTGTACTTGCTATTTGGGAAAAGGAAATTGTACCAGAACAATGGAAGGAGTCCATAATTGTACCTATTTTTAAAAAGGGGGACAAAACCAACTGTGGTAACTTTCGAGGAATATCACTTTTGTTGACGTCGTACAAAATTTTGTCCAATATTCTTTTGAGAAGATTAACTCCGTACGTAGATAAAATTATTGGGGATCATCAGTGCGGTTTTCGGCGTAATAGATCGACTATTGATCAGATTTTTTGTATTCGACAGATAATCGAGGAAAAATGGGAATATAAGGGTACAGTATATCAGTTATTCATAGATTTCAAAAAGGCATATGACTCGGTTAAGAGGGAAGTATTATATGATATTCTTATTGAATTTGGTATTCGCAAGAAACTAGTTCGATTAATTAAAATGTGTCTCAGTGAAACATACAGCAGAGTCCGTATAGGTGAGTTTCTATCTGACGCTTTTCCAATTCACTGCGGGCTAAAGCAGGGAGATGCACTATCACCTTTACTTTTTAACTTCGCTCTAGAATATGCCATTAGGAAAGTTCAGGATAACAGAGAGGGTTTGGAATTGAAGGGGTTACATCAGCTTCTTGTCTATGCGGATGACGTGAATATGTTAGGAGAAAATACACAAACGATTAGGGAAAACACGGGAATTTTACTTGAAGCAAGTAAAGCGATCGGTTTGGAAGTAAATCCCGAAAAGACAAAGTATATGATTATGTCTCGTGACCAGAATATTGTACGAAATGGAAATATAAAAATTTGAGATTTATCCTTCGAAAAGGTGGAAAAATTCAAATATCTTGGAGCAACAGTAACAATTATCAATGACACTCGGGAGGAAATTAAACACAGAATAAATATGGGAAATGCGTGTTATTATTCGGTTGAGAAGCTCTTATCATCCAATCTCCTGTCCAAAAATCTGAAAGTTAGAATTTATAAAACAGTTATATTACCGGTTCTTCTGTATGGTTGTGAAACTTGGACTCTCACTCTGAGAGAGGAACATAAGTTAAGTGTGTTTGAGAATAAGGTGCTTAGGAAAATATTTGGGGCTAAGCTGGATGAAGTTACAGGAGAATGGAGAAAGTTACACAACGCAGAACTGCATACATTGTATTCTTCACCTGACATAATTAGGAACATTAAATCCAGACGTTTGAGATGGGCAGGGCATGTAGCACGTATGGGCGAATCCAGAAATGCATATAGAGTGTTAGTTGGGAGACCGGAGGGAAAAAGACCTTTAGGGAGGCCGAGACGTAGATGGGAGGATAATATTAAAATGGATTTGAGGGAGGTGGGATATGATGATAGAGACTGGATTAATCTTTCACAGGATAGGGACCGATGGCGGGCTTATGTGAGGGCGGCAATGAACCTTCGGGTTCCTTAAAAGCCATTTTTAAGTAAGTAAGAGTACTTCATTTCTTTTAATCTTTATATACTTTCTTCTAATCGTGCAATAGTCAACAAAATTCCACACAATCGCAGGGATCTACCTTAACATTCTATCACTTTTTCATTTCTGTTGAAAGTTCCTTTTTCATTTTTAAATTCTTACACCCTCATTAAATACGTACCAGTAGTAATAATACTAGTAGTAGTAGTGGTGGTGGTGGTGGTGGTGGTGGTGGTGGTGGTGGTGGTGGTGGTAGTAATATTGACAGTACTAGCGGCAGTAACTTTCTGTGCTGGACCCCGGACTCATTTCACCGGCATTATCACCTTCATCTCATTCAGCCGCTAAATAATCTAAGCTGTTGATAAAACGTAGTAAAATAACCTAGTAAGTGCATACATACATACATACATACATACATACATACATACATACATACATACATACATACATACATACTCAGCGCGTCTGGCCCCGAAACCAGGTGGCCCAGGTTCGATTCCCTGTCGGGGCAAGTTACCTGGTTGAGGTTTTTTCCGTGGTTTTCCCTCAACCCAATATGATCAAATGCTGGGTAACTTTCGGTGCTGGACCCCGGACTCATTTCACCGGCATTATCACCTTCATCTCATTCAGACGCTAAATAACCTAAGATGTTGATAAAGCGTCGTAAAATAACCTACTACGTACATACATACATACATGCATACATACATACATACATACATACATACATACATACATACATACATACATACATACATACATACATACGTACGTACGTACATAAGTGTTCTGCCCAATGGCAGGTTTTTCACTGCAAGCCCAGCATTCTTCAATCTCTCCTATTTTCTGTCTTCCTCTTAGTCTCCTCATATGATCCATATATTTTATTGTCGTCTATCATCTGATATCTTCTACTGTCCCTAACTCTTGTCCCATTCACCTTTCCTTCCAGTATATCCTTCAGAAGACCCAGGCAATTTATTTCCCTCTTCCAGATCAGTTTCAGCATCATTCTTTCTTCACCCATTCTTTCCAACACAGCTTTATTTCTGTGTGCTATTATATAGAATAGGAAATATGGGTGATGAAAAGAGATACGAAAAAATGGAAAAAGAAATACGAAAATGGAAAGATTACACTGAAGAATGCAATTAAAATGATAAGAAAGGAGTACAGAAAGAAATAATAATTAGAACAGACGAAGAAGTAACGAAATGAAGAGAACGGAGGTATAAAGACTGAGCAAATTAAATAAAGGGGAAATACATAAATAAAATATAAGTAAGAAAAGGGTTAGAAATAAATAGAGACTAGACGACGCGTAGAAATGATTCGCGACTCAGACAAAACAACCGTGAAGAGGTATAAAGGCAGGAGCAATAACAGAAATGCTGACACAATAAAACAGAGAGCACGACGTACCGAGGACTTGCACGAATTGAAAGATATTCCATAACATTTCAGACTGTATCGGGAGCACTCCAATCTACCGGAAGACGTCACAGAGAGGTTCAAAGAATCACGGCGATATAAAACGAGAACATTTCATTACTGGATCTAATGGAGAGCCAGCTATATTGCTGTAGTCCTTGCTTTGATGTGTGTCATGGCTCTATTTGCGCTTCTTCGAGCTGAGAGTTGGTTAGCACGACGCCGTCTACACATAACTGTGATAACGGGAAAACGTTCTGCCTTAGGAGGGATCAATCCCAGGGATTGGACTTGTATAGGCTACATGTTTGTAACAGTAAGAAAAAATCACTTTAAACTTTGTGTTTAGTTGAAATTTATAAAACTGTGTTATAAATATGACACCACAGGCTGAAACGTAAGTAATGTCATTAATTTCAAGGGGTTATTCTTTGAGATATTTCAAACAAAGAAGTTTAATGTAATTTTGCTCGTTCTTGCTTCTTTTCAGAGAAAAAAATTGTTTTATGTGAAACATTTCATAGCATGTCTTACGAAAGCCATTGATTTAATTCTCAATATGCTCAGTCGATTCAAGAAGGCAGTGTATTATGGTATCAGTTTCCGTCAGATGAGTTTTCAATTCACTGCGGGCTAAAGCAAGGAGATGCACTATCACCTTTACTTTTTAACTTTGCTCTAGAATATACCATTAGGAAAGTCCAGGATAACAGAGAGGGTTTGGAATTGAACGGGTTACATCAGCTGCTTGTGTATGTTAGGAGAAAATCCACAAACGATTAGGGAAAATACGGGAATTTTACTGGAAGCAAGTAAAGAGATAGGTTTGGAAGTAAATCCAGAAAAGACAAAGCATATGATTATGTCTCGTGACGAGATTATTGTACGAAATGGAAATATAAAAATTGGAAATTTATCTTTTGAAGAGGTGGAGAAGTTCAAATATCTTGGAGCAACAGTAACAAATATAAATGATACTCGGGAGGAAATTAAACACAGAATAAATATGGGAAATGCCTGTTATTATTCGGTTGAGAAGCTCTTATCATCCAGTCTGCTGTCAAAAAAAATCTGAAAGTTAGAATTTATAAAATGTTATATTATCGGTTGTTCTTTATGGTTGCGAAAATTGGACTCTCACTTTGAGAGAGGAACAGAGATTAAGGGTGTTTGGGAATAAGATTCTTAGGAAAATATTTGGGGCTGAGAGGGATGAAGTTACAGGAGAATGGAGAAAGTTACACAACACAGAACTGCACGGATTGTATTCTTCACCTGACATAATTAGGAACATTAAATCCAGACGTTTGAGATGGGAGGGCATGTAGCACGTATGGGCGAATCCAGAAATGCATATAGAGTGTTAGTTGGGAGGCCGGAGGGAAAAAGACCTTTAGGGAGGCCGAGACGTAGATGGGAAGATAATATTAAAATGGATTTGAGGGAGGTGGATATGATGATAGAGACTGGATTAATCTTGCTCAGGATAGGGACCAATGGCGGGCTTATGTGAGAGCGGCAATGAACCTTCGGGTTCCTTAAAAGCCAGTAAGTAAGTAAATAAGTAAGTAAGTAAGTAGATTTTTTGACAGTAAACTGGATGATAAAAGCTTCTCAACCGAATAATAACAGGTATTTCCCATATTTATTTTTTGTTTAATTTCCTCCCGAGTATTATTTATATTTGTTACTGTTGCTCCAAGATATTTGAATTTCTCCACCTCTTCAAAAGATAAATTTCCAATTTTTATACACTCAGGGACAAAAAAAACCGGACACTTTAATATTTGCTGGTATTTTGCAAAATATTATCTTCTCATACAATATTATGGTAGCCATCTGTTGTTATGGAGACGTGTATACATTGTTGATTGTTTTTTGTTTTATAAACAAGCCATTACAACCAAATATTCCAATTTTGCTTTCGTAGTCTCAGCTATAACAATTTTGTCTCAACCATTTTGTGCTTCATTATCGTTATCATTCGTTATTTCTTTATTTTTACATTTTGTGAGTTTAAGTGGGGTTGTAACATTTGTCTTAAAACAAGATGCGACCTGAAGATGTGACTCGAGCTGTAGTCCTTTCCGATAATGGACGCAGTGTACGTTACATTGCAAATGTTATGAATACGGCTAGAAGCACAACCCATGATAACCCATGATGCCATAAAACGGTATAGAGAGACCCTAGAATATCCCAGAAGACCAGGTTCGGGTCGTCCAAGAGCTACAAATCCAAATGAAGACAGATATATGGTGTTGAGAGTTCTTAGGGAGTGCAACCTGCCAGCTACTAGTGTAGCCCAGCAATTTGTTAACATGCATGGACGCCCAATTTCGGCCAAAACAGTTAGAAGGAGGTTGAAAGAAAGTGGACTGATATCAAGTAGACCTGCAACTGGTCCCAGACTTCTCAGGATGCATCGAGTTGAATAAATGCGTTTTGCAAATGATCACAGGGATTGGAGAAATGGACAGTGGAGCTGTGTTCTGTTCACCGATGAGTCCCGTTTCAATCTGTGCTCACCTGATGGACGTGAAAGAGTTTGGAGAAGGAGGGGAGAACAATTTTCACAGTGTTGCATTTCCGAAAATGTGCCGTATGGAGGTGGTGGAGTGATGGTTTGGGCAGGAGTGTGTACGGATGCTCGTACAGAGTTGGTTTTTGTTGAAAATGGAAGACTAACAGCTGATAGGTATATAAATGAATGTTTGGCTGATCATGTTGTGCCATTTGGCCAATTTGTAGGCGATAATTTTGTTTTAATGCATGATAATGCACGGCCGCATATTGTCCATGCGGTCGGAGATTATCTCCAAGAAGTGGGAATCCATGTTCCTCCATGGCCAGCAAGGAGTCCAGACATGAACCGAATTGAACACGTGTGGGACATACTGGGACGGCGTGTTAGGAATAGACACCGAGACCAGAATCGTTACAAGAGTTGAGGCGAGCAATTGCCGAAGAATGGGAACTTATTCCTCAAGAAGACATTGCTAACCAAATTGAGAGCATGCCAAGACGTATGGATGCAGTTATTCAAGCCAGAGGGGGTAATACCCGTTACTAAAAAGAGTTTTTAATGTTTAAGGCACCATAAAATGAAAAAACAGTTAGACCAAACGATGCCATAGTTATACGCCCTTTGTAATTTTTTGTAAATTTTCTCATCAGAGATTTTTATTTTTTTTCAAATGTTGTCGTATAAGGTGCTAAATGGAACATTATTTTGTTTAAATGGGTTTTGTTTCATTTTGAAATAATTGGCAACAAAATACAAGCAAATATAGAAGTGTCCGGTTTTTTTTGTCCCTGAGTGTATTTGCATTTCGTACAATATTCTCGTCACGAGACGTAATCATATACTTTGTCTTTTCGGGATTTACTTCCAAACCTATCTCTTTACTTGCTTCCAGTAAAATTCCCGTGTTTTCTCTAATCGTTTGTGGATTTTCTCCTAACATATTCACGTCATCCGCATAGACAAGCAGCTGATGTAACCCGTTCAATTCCAAACCCTCTCTGTTATCCTGGACTTTCTAATGGTATATTCTAGAGCAAAGCTAAAACTAAAGGTGATAGTGCATCTCCTTGCTTTAGCCCACAGTGAATTGGAAACGCATCTGACAGAAACTGACCAATACGAACTCTGCTGTACGTTTCACTGAGACACGTTTTAATTAATCGAACTATTTTCTTGTATTACCAACTACCAAAGGGTTTAAAATTTAAGTTATTTAATATCTCGCAGATATTAAAGACTGAATATATTCAATGTACATTTTAAAATAATTTTAAACAATTATTTAACGACATTGTTTCAAATACTTAGGACCCGTCAAAGGATTACTTGACATTCGATTTATAGTAAGGGAAAATCTAAAAAAAATATCCAATTAAATAATCAGTGAATCAGAGTACGAGAATCGAACCCCATGTCCAAAGGAAAATAAAGGTAGGCCTAATTTTCGAAACGTATATTTTTGTATACTTTACCAGATTTGGAAAATAGTCAAGTTGCATCATTCTGTTCTCAAGAGTTCTTAAAAATAACACATTTTAATATAAAAAGTACTCCAAATTTAAATAACAAATTTAACGTATTCATATATCGTAGCAGGTAATTTTAAGTTCGTAATGTTGTTTCACCTTTAATGTCATACAATTTTAAAAGCAATTTTCTAGGGCGATACGTGTCGGTTCATTTGCATTGGTTGGCGGACGGCCCAGTTTATTTGATGTCAAACAATGAATGTGATATGACATATCAAGTCGCATGCATTTTTTAGAGGCCTGGCCTGAGCTCAATTACCGGGCAGACAAGAAAAGTTCCCGTAAACACGGCTAATTGACGCGGACAAGGCAAATCTAATTGTACAGAAATTGCAATTTCAGTCGCACCTGAATAACAGTAAATGTGAAAACAAGATTTTGAGTCCTGAACCAGATGAAATTGGGAGCCATATTTCTTTCGCGTATTTCTAACTATATAGTGTATTCGCATGTGACGAGATGAGTGCTTCTTGGACAATGAAGAGAGATTTGTACTGCTGTTATTGCTACTGCCATGATTACTAACATTTACTACTGTTACTACTACTAATACTAACTTACTACTAATAATAATACAACTATCAACAACTACTACCACTATTACGACTACTACTATTACTACTGACAATACAACTACTAAAACTAAACACTACTTACTTACTGGCTTTTAAAGAACCCGGAGGTTCATTGCCGTTCTCACATAAGCCCGCCATCGGTCCCTATCCTGTGCAAGATTAATCCAGTCCCTACCATAATATCCCATCTCCCTCAAATCCATTTTAATATTATCCTGTCATCTATGTCTGGGTCTTCCCAAAGGTCTTTTTCCCTCCGGCTTCCCAACTAACACTCTATATGCATTTCTGGATTCGCCCATACGTGCTACATGCCCTGCCCATCTCAAACGTCTGGATTTAATGTTCCTAATTATGTCAGGTGAAGAATACAATGCGTGCAGTTCTGCGTTGTGTAACTTTCTCCATTCTGCTGTAACTTCATCACTCTTAGCCCCAAATATTTTCGTAAGAACCTTATTCTCTAACACCATTAATGTCTGTTCCTCTGTCAAAGTGAGAGTCCAAGTTTCACAACCATACAGAACAACCGGTAATATAACTGTTTTATAAATTCTAACTTTCAGATTTTTTGACAGCAGACTGAATGACAAAAGCTTCTCAACGGAATAATAACAGACATTTCCCATATTTATTCTGCGTTTAATTTTCTTCCGAGTGTCATTTATATTTATTACTGTTGCTCTAGGATATTTGAATTTTTTCACCTCTTCGAAGGATGAATTTCCAGTTTTTATATTTCTATTTCGTACAATATTCTGGACACGAGACATAATCATATACTTTGTCTTTTCAGAATGTACTAAACACTACTACTACAACAGAATTACTGTTACTAACTACGCTGTAACTGCTAATATACTACCACTATTGCTACTGGAATTACAACTACAATCACCACTAATATTACTGCTACTGACTATTTTAACTCGTTAGTATTACTAATAATACAACTACTACCGGTCCTATTACAGTTACTACTGACAATGCAACTAACACAAGTGTTGCTATTAGTAATAGCACTGCTACTACCACCACTACTGCTACTACTGTCAATATTACACCATTACAGTACTACCTCTTCTACCGTTACTTTTACTACTACTCTTACTACTGCAAATGTCACCACCACCACCACCACCACCACCACCACCACCACTACTACTATTATTACTACTACTACTAGTATTATTACTACTGGTACGTGCTTAACGAGTATATGTATATGGGAATTTAAAAATGAAAGAGCAACTTCAAACGGAATAGGAAAAGTGATAGAATGTTTAGGTAGATCGCTGTGATTGTGTGGAATTTTTTTGACTATTACACGATTAGAAGAAAGTATATAAATATTATAAGAAATAAAGTACTCTAATACAATAAAAATATTAATTGACTTACTAAAATACTAAACTATCTTGAAAATGTATTATTGTACCATCTCATAATTACAAATATGCCTCTAGATGGCAATAGTATGTTATGTTTAGCTGTTCTCTTGTTACCAGTTGTGCCAACTATACAATCTTCATTGTACTGTGTGCACGATTACTAGTCAAGAAGGCTTTGTTGATTCAGTTTCATTTTTATTGAAACAGTTGCATTCCACTTCAATTATAAATATACAGGGTGATTCACGAGGAAAGGTAAAAAATTTAGGATGTAAATTCTGAAGTCATTCTAGTCAAAACGTTCATATGAATATGGGTCCGTTTTCGAACGGTTACGGAGATATGGCTCTTTGAGTTCACAAAAACTTCTAGGATTCAATTTTACTAACTCGCAATTAGAGACAGATAACGGACAAATTTAAAGTTTATATTCACGTATGCACACATACCTAATATTCTAGACGTCGGGGTCGATGTTTTCGCACATTTTCAAAGGTACCTCCTTCTGCTTCAATGCACCGTTGCGCTCGGGCGTGAATCGCGCTCATCGCGCCGGAGAGTTGCACGTGGCTGTCTTTATGCCGCATCCAAAATACGGTCGATTAGCGCCTCTCTCGTTTCCCCGTTCCTCTGCTATACCAAGTCTTTCATCCAACCCCATAGACAGTAAGTACTTTTCGATATGGTACCCTTCTGTTCGGAAAGCGTCGTTCATATTCAGCGACGGCACGCAAGGAACTTCCATCGCACAAACCATAAACATACACAATATCGGCGTATTCTGCAGTCGAAAATTTATAAGGCATCTTGAAAAACACAACTTAACACTTCCGATAACTGTACCTGTATAACTACTGTAAAGTAGCTAGCTGACTGTACTGCTGTGAATTGATGAGTCATAGTGTAGGCTATTTGTGTTATCTACGGGTTCTGTGTCATTACATCAGGCAAGGGCAGGCGATTAGACATTTGTAATGCCCCACCTCCCGATTTCTTCCTCTTATCTACATCGTTCACAATGCAGATTCCAATGTTACGTCATTCATTGTGACCTTGACCTCGTCTCACGTCAGCAGCATATGGTAACGTCTGATTCACATTGGGGCGAGACGTTTTACCAAAAAAATGCATCTAGCTCCGCCATCGTTCGAAAACGGACCTATGTTCATATGAACTTTTTCACTCAAAATGACCTAAGATATCGTATCCTCAATTTTTTACCTTTCCTCGTGAATCACCCTGTATATTAAACAATCTCTGATACGTGACTATCCATAATCTTATACAGCAGAAGCTATAACATAACCTAAATAATATAAACAAGATAAATGATAGAAAAGTTTTAATTAAGGATAATGAAATAAACTTGAATTATTTTAAAAGGTAGAATTATTGAAGGTACAATTTTGGCAAACAAAGAAGGAAATGCTAGAGAGGTGATAGAAACAAGTGCTAGGGAGGTGATAAAAATTGTAGGATAAGCAGTCATGATTGGTGAAACACGTCGTTCCGTACCGTTTTATTGGTCAAAAGTAGTAAAAGTGTAATAGTCATAGGAAAACATTTTTATTTGTTACGACATCCATAATCTAATTTATCAGTTTTTTCTACGTAATAAAGAAGAAAAGAAATAAGTTTAAATTTCCCGTATTATTCTGCTTCATTAGTTAATAAGTTTACTTTAAAATAAAAGAAAAAATATTATTTATAACCTACAGAGAGGCAAACAGATGGTCTTCACAATTTCTCGCTTTCAGGGATGTCGAAAGCATGTGTGTCTCTGAAAACCTCGAAATTGTAACAGTTGCATTAATATCAGTTTCGTAACTACCTCACTAGCGCCACGTTGCGAATAATTGTTACACTACACAGCATATCTGATTCTGTAATTTATCGTTAAAGTTTCTCAGTTTGCCCAGTTGTCCCCGACCGCGTAAAACAAGCGAGCATCGATATATTTCATGCACAATTGCCTCACTGGGTGAAAGGGTCGTGATAAGTTGATATACCAGAATATACAGCGAACTGCAATAAATAATATTTCATATACACTTTTTACGGGATTCAATTTCTTCTAAGTGAAACTTCCCCCACCCCATCCTTAAAAGGAATTGAGAAAGAAAGGGGGTGAAATAAAGGAGATAAAAAATAATACATAAAGGAACGCACGTCATCCACCGTTTCTTGGATTCCAATTGATGTTAAGTGCTTCATCCCCCACCACCCCGCCGTCCTTCACCGTGCACGTTCGAATTTCAAAAACTTGAGAACATCTCCTCCTGCAGCTTCTTTGGGAAATGAACTCTAGAAATACCTTCAACTAAGACCATTCTGAAATATGAGAGATTTTTCTCATTGACTGTAAAACTGGCAATAAATAATATTGCTTGGGGCCGCGTTCCAATGTTCGTACTTTCCACAAGTGGCTACAACTTGGGGCTTACTTCAGAATTAAACTTCAGTTTTTCACTTTTCAACTTTTGAAAAGTAAAAAGTCTTCCTGTTCGCCCTGAAATTAGAAACTGTTTTGCACTTTTAACTTCCGGTCAGTAGTCATTGTGACTTCATGTTATTGAGGTCCATTTCTAGGAAATAGAAGGTGTGAGAAACTAGGTACGTCTTTAATTGGGACCTAAATAATCTTATGTTTTGAGTCTGATTTTTTATATCCATAGGGAGGCTATTAAAAAATTTTTCTGCCATAAACGAATTGTTTCTGAACACAATTTTTTACTGAAATGTCCATCTATTGGACTATACACAATACAGGGCACAGTATCCTTTTTTTTGACCAGCACTTACAGTCTTCTACTATAATCGCGACGCTGTTATTCCCGGCGTGAATCCTCCTCTTTGCTTACGTCTTAGGAAGTGAAGGCTCTATAAAGTCTAGGTAGGTAGTTTCGTTCGCCATTTTTGTTATTTCGTTGCCAAGCTATCATACGAGGAATCTATTTGCCACACCGTTAAACATTATCATGTCGTAGCTCCTATGATAATAAATCAAACGAACTGTAATTCAGCAAATAATTGAGCGGCAAATAACGTCCTTGTGTGCTTTCTGCGAACGCCAACGAAAGAGCCAAAATGGCGGGCGATTATATTAAGTATTTATCGAGCCTTAAGAAATGAATGACGTCTTCAACAGCGAATCACAAGATGCACACGTTTAAATGTAGCCGACCTGCAACGCGATTGGCTGCCGGAAATTAGAGCGACGGGACTAAAGTTCCACACCGAATTCAGTGGATGCCATAAAAATGGACGTATTGTCAAACTACTTTAGCAGAGCTAGTTCGCCATTTCTCACCACTTCTTCGTAACCATCCCTACCTTCTTTCTTCATATCAGTATCACTATTTAGTGAAGCGTATTATATTATAAAGAATATTTTGATTGTATGAAAATGATGCGAGCATGAAATAACAGCTATCAGGTTTATACAATTTTATTTATTCTACTTATTACACAAAGCTATAGTAATGTGATTTATGAAAAGTCATGCTAGTGACCAAAGATATCGCCAATGATACCTCTTAAAAAGTAGTGTTGCACGCCTGTATGAGAACCCAAACAATGTTTCTATTATTATTACTTGAATAGCTAATGTGTAAGAATATAACAAGAGTTAATATTATTTAATCATCATCATCATCATCTGCATTACGGTATGGACCATAAGATCCGTTCCACTCCAATCAAATCAAAACTGGTCCCGCCATCTTTTTGTGGGTCTTCCTGGGTTTCTTCTCCCACGGGGGTCGTGACTGTATATTGTATTTGATTGGAGACTTTGAGTAAGATAATGTCCCCTAAAGAGGTTACCAACCCCTTGTAGGGTAAGATCATGATGGGGTTACCATCTCAGAGTTCATGATCATTACTCCCTGTGTACTAGCCCCATCAGGAGGGTTGCCTCTTCCGCCAGTTTCGCCATGCTGAAGGTCTACTTCTCTGCCGATTCTGCCGTTGAGGTCTTCGCCGTAACCCTGACAAGGAGCCCTCACAAGGTACTATCAGCCGGAGCCAGCTGAACCAAGGTTTTTTTACAAGGTGTTACTCCTTCCCCTCCTCCTTTTTCATCCGGGCTTGGGACCGGCATTTAACATATAACAAATGGACAATTATATTTGCTTTTCTCCGCCAAGCTCCTAACTAGACGGAATGATAAATTCAATCAACTGGAGGCATCTAGTGACAAGAAAATGGAAGAAACTGGAATGATATTAAGAAGGCGCTGATGTATAGAATAAGATACCTCAGGCCACGGACCTATATAAGTGCATAATGAATGACATGAATAAATTTCTAAGGTATCATATATGATACCGAAGGACAGACGAGGATACAACGCACTCCTTTTTGATAGCACGATAGACTTGCCGATGGAGTATGACAGTCATTTTTGACGCATATTTATGTTATGAACTGTTGAATTAGTTACAAAATTTTCACGATTACATACGAGGAAGATTATTAATGAAAAAATATAGTGAAAATCCATGGGCATTATTTGTAGTTTTTTTTAAATAGTCCCACACGATTCCCTAGATTTGGCACCTACTATTATTCTAATACTCTTTTTTCTAGTAGGAATATACTGTTACCATCTGTGGAATTTCCCCAGAATATTATTCCAAAACTCATTACCGAGTGGAAGTATGCAAAGTATGTTGTTTTTAAGGCATTTATATTTACTATCTGTTGCATAGATCTAATAGCAAAACATGCTGAATATAGTTTGGGGATAATTTCTTTAATATCATTTTTTCAATTTAGCCTATATATTATCGATTTGTGAGCCAAGAAATTTGGTTGTTGTTTCTATTAGAAAACTGTTGTTAAATATTGCACTTGAAATTTTCGAGGTTGATTTTGACAGGATTTAATTTGGATTATGTTAGCCTATATGTTACATATTGTGATATTTTCTGCAGGAATTCAGATATCTGAAAACCGATTTTGTCATTTGATTTGTCACAAAATTGTACACAGTTTACAGTGGTTACACGATCAGTTCTCCATTTTAAAATCAGCATAATGGTGAATAACACGGTGATAATGAAGATAATGATGGGTAAAACTGTTACGATGACGATAATCCTGGAGAATACGATGATAATGAAAGTAATAAATAAAATACGACCGTATTGATGATAATGGATAATACTATAATATTGAAGATAATGATGGACAGTATTATGACAATGAAGATAATAATGAAGAATAAGGTGATAATGAAAATAGTAAAGAATATGGTTAATGCTATGATATTGAAGATAATTATGTAAAATGCAGTTCGATAAAGAGAATAATGATAAAGAAAGAAATGATAATGATAGCAATGATGAAGAACAAGATTATATTCAAGATAATAATGGAGAATACAATGATAATGAAGGAATTGGTGGATAATACAATGATGATTAGAAAAAAAAAAGAGTCCGATTTAATTCCTTCCACGGGAGAATTTTATGTGATATGTGGAAAAATTCCCCCTGCTTTGTATACCTACCGGTGATGATATTGCTTGTTAAAGTAATATTGAGAAAAGTTCGAATTACTGATAGAAAAGTGTAAGTGCTCAGATAAAATCTACACTTATATTTACGAATTCCATCGTAGATTGAAAGTATGTATTGCAGGACGTGTTGTGTGGCCTCTGAGAATTATATCAGTATTTGTTTTCTCACTACATTAACAATTATTTTATAGATCTTGATTACACAGCTTTTACACTGTTTCACTTCGGAATACATATGTATGATAAAATTCTTTTGTCTTAAATTCTAACGTACCTTGTTTCGACCTATTAAGGGTCTTCTTCAGAACTGGTCGTTGTTGGTCTTGGCGCATCTTGTTCTGTTTCCTGTGAGGGTGTGTTCGTGTGGTGTAAAGTGGAGTCAAAGAGTGTGTGTGTTCTGAAATTGAGTTGTGTGTTGAGAATTTCATTGGGGTGTGTTTTCATGTGTCTGTATATTTCATATTGTTCTAGTGTGTTGAGTTTCTGGCTTTTTGGTTGGATGTGTAGTATTCCAGGTCTGAGTTGATGTCTCTGTAGGTGTGGTTAGCATTTGTGATGTGTTCTGCATATGTGTAGGTGTTTTGTAATTTTGTTATGGCTGTGATGTGTTCTTTGTAACGTGATTGAAACGATCTGCCTGTCTGTCCTATGTAGAAGTTGCTGCAGGTGTTACATTTGAGTTTGTATACGCCTGTGTGGTTATATTTGTTTGTTGTGTGTTGAAATGTTTTTGTAGAGTGTTATTTGTTCTGTATGCGATATTGTAGTTTAATTTCTTGAATGAGGTTGCAATCTTGTGTGTGTTTTTGTTTTCATATGCTATTGAGATGTATTTTTTGTGTTCTTGTGTTTGTGTTGTATTCTTATGTTTTTTTTTTGTGATTATGTTTTGTCTTTCGTATTATGTTGTCTATTATGTTGGGGTTGTATCCGTTTTCTTGTGCTATGTATTTGATTGTGTTTAGCTCTTCGTTGTAATCCTGTTGGTTCATTGGTATGTTGAGTAGTCTGTGTACCATTGTTCGGAATGCAGCTTGTTTGTGTTGTGTTCGGTAGTTGGATGTGTTGTGTATGTGTTGTTGTTGTGGGTTTTCTATATACTTTGAAGTGTGTTTATATAACAAAAATCTACTTTTATAAATTAATGATACAACCTATACAGTAAAAATAAACTATAAATGAAAAAAAAATAATCAACAACATTTACAAAAACAATCAATTAATTTGAATACAAAAAATAAAATAAAACAAAAAAAAATAATTTATATGATACATCAGATTATACCGAATTGCACGATAAAATTATTCAGTGTAAACAAAATTATTAACTTGTTTACTTTTGTTATTGTCATGTCTAGAAAATTTATGGATTATTTTATGTTGAAACAAAACACACTGATTTTGGAGAAATGCTCAAAATTTGCCTTCTCCTGAAATGACAAATTACGCTTGTTGACAATTAATAAAGGACGTAGCATTTGATATCGGAGCGTCAGGCCAATACTACGTGGTGATAAAAATTATGATTACGTATGTATGTCAGAATAACTGTTCCCTTTAGAGCTACTCCTTACGTAACCATCGCAGAATGTGCCGAGAGTCAAACCCCGTCCCTCTGCCGACTAGCTGTAATGCAGCCCTGCTGTGTATATTCAGCCAGCTGGTCGTCTGTTAATTAATTAATGGTTTACCTTGCAGGTGATATGATGTGGAAGGCAGCACACATTGTACGCCAGAAGGGAGTACAGTGTGCACACTCATCTTGTAACTATGTAATTAAGGTTATTGTTGTCAGAGTACAAATTTCACGGTCTGTCTTTCTGTCTGCTCCTCTGTCCTTCTGCTCATCCATAACCGTCTACACGTCTGGCTCTCTGTGTACCTGCAGGTTTATCTATCTGTCTGTCTGTCTTCTGTAGCACTTAGGCTACTTCCAGCTTCAGCCTTCCCATATCTATCTGTCTGTCTTATCTGTATGTATGTATTTATTAACACTACAATTGGGTATACACCCGGTGGCAGTGATATATAATATACAATAATACCATTATAATTATACAATAATTACAGCAATAAAAGAAAAAATAAAATAGTACATTATGCAACGAGCCTATAATGGTAGTAATTAAGACGCGAGTATGTTTATGAAACGAGCGCAAGCGAGTTTCATAATTTTCACACGAGCGTCTATATTATCATTATAGTCAAGTTTCATACGACTTTTTATGCTCGACCATATTTCTAACTTGAAATTATTCACAAGTTATTCTTATCTGACTGGGGAGCGGAACTGACCTTGTGCAATATCTCGTAAATCGTAAGATGTGCGCAGACGCCAAAGTATTGATTTTTTCCAAGACACAAATGTCATTGACCTTGATATAATCCAGAGAGTAAGATAAACATTAATCTTGATATAACCTTGAAATTGATTTAGACATTGAAAAACGAGATGACAAATTGAATTTATTTGAATATTATTTACAATTAACGCTAATTATTATAGTAACAGAACATAACCTTCTGCGACAGTATTGGATTTCCAGCCTCCGTGACGTTTCGCTAGTTGTCTTTCGATTGCATATCAGAGAATAATCGATACTTGCGCTTTCATATTGCTACAATGGTGTTTTCTGATTGGTGGAACACCTGAACTTTAATGAATAGGTGTACTTTAATGAGGTCCATTAAAGGGCTGCTACCAGGTGTATATTTACTACATTTCGGCACGGTCAAGCATAAAATAAAATAAAATAAACCTAAATTTATTTCTAACTATAAATAAATAGATGCAATAAATCTAGGACTATAAATAAAAACTATTCTATAATAACGCCTACAATAAACAAAAGTAAATCTAACTTATAAGTACTTCTGTTTCACCCAACTATTACCAATTCAAGTAATTACATATCACCTTAATTAATTACAAATCAACTTAATTACATATCATCTTTATTATTTACATATCAACTTAATTAATTACATGACAAATCTTAGATAATTACACTGCACCTACAATTCCATTTTCAGTCTAATCTTCTCAACCTTTCCTTAAATGTATTGATTTTAAGAGGACCACCCTGAAAGATTGCCACAGGTAAGCTGTTCCAGTCTACTATTGTGCGGGTAACAAAGGAAAATTTTGCCACGTCCGTTCTCTGTTTTCTACTTTTAAACTTCCTAATATGATCAGCCCTTCCTAAGTATGATGGTGTTACTAATCTAGCATTGATATCGGTCCATGCTTTGTGTCCCATTTGTGCCTTAAACAATACGGTGAGTCTGGTTTTTCGTCGCCTTGATTTGAGAGATTCCCACCCTAAGTCTTTTACTATCTCTTCACCATGTCCTTTTCCCATTTTGACCTTTTGGACCTTTTCGATTGAATCGATTTAGTTTTGTTCCATATTCCATAATTGGGCGAACAAGGGTTTTGTACGCTAATTCTTTCGACCTTCGTTAGATTTCTTCAGAATACGCATAGAGAAATGTAGGCCTAGTGCCTTCCAGGCATTCCTTGTAGTATTAGTGAATTGTTTGTTACTTAAATATATACCTACAGTAGGTATTTACAAGTCTTCACTTGTATTAATTTGTCCTACAGAACTTATCTGTAACCTTACAGAATTTATCTGTACCGGTAATGTAATTTATCTAATATAATCTATCTATTCTAATTTATTTTATCTAATCTAATGTAGTCTCTCTTATTTAATATAATATATTTAATCTAATATAATCTATACCGGGTGTTTCAGACCATCCGTATCAGCTTTTTTTCTCTAAAACTACATGATACTAGTTGTTCATAAAAAAATTTTTTGATAACCAAAATCTATGTAAAGAATCGTTTGGTGGCAGTACCATTTCTCGTAACAAAACGGAAATGGGGGTACCTGTGATCAACTTCGAAATTTCAAATTAGAACATGGGTCATTGAAGGTATCATTGGAAACTACTTTTAAAAAGAAACAACTTTTACTGAACCTTTATATTCTAACTTTTATTGTTTACTCACAAAGCAACAAAAATGGTATTTTCTGAGAAATTTTATACGTTGTTAATGTACGTACACTCTTCATAGTAAGTGTTCAAAATGTCCGCCACTCTATGCTAAACAATATTCTGGACAGACAGAATAAGAAATGAAGCTGTGTTGGAAAGAGTGGGTGAAGAAAGAATGATGCTTAAACTGATCAGGAAGAGGAAAAGGAATTGGTTGAGTCACTGGCTGAGAAGAAACTGCCTACTGAAAGATGCACTGGAAGGAATGGTGAACGGGAGAAGAGTTCAAATGAGAAGAAGACATCAGATTATAACATTAAGATATATGGATCATATGCGGAGACTAAGAGGAAGGCAGAAAATAGGAAAGATTGGCGAATGCTGGGTTTACAGTGAAAGGCCTGCTCTTGGGCAGAACACTATGAATGAATGAATCTGTCTTATCTAGTCTAATCTGTTTATCTAATGTCATGTATGTAATCTAATGTAACGTGTTTTATCTGATCTAGTCTGTCTTTCTACTCGTCGGTAGCTGGATCGTTATGTGACATTAGTAATAAATTTACCCCTTGCTACACACTTCGTCACGAACTTGCAATCTCTTCAACTCCCAACAGTAAAAGACTTTAAATTCGTAAGTTCTTGAAGAAAACTACATTGTGAACCAGAAACACCACATAATGCAAGAACCGACATAAATAAATAAATAAATAAATAAATAAATAAATAAATAAATAAATAAATAAATAAATAAATAAATAAATAAATAAATAAATAAATAAATAAATAAATAAATAAATAATCTATAAATCAATCAATCAGTGAGTAAGTAAATAAATAAGTAAATAAATAAATAAATAAATAAGTAAATACGTAAATAAATAAATAAATAAATAAATAAATAAATGAGCAAATAAATAAATAAATAAGTAAATAAATAAGTAAATAAATAAATAAATAAATCAATCAATCAATAAATAAATAAGTAAATAAATACTTTAATAAATAAATAAGTAAATAAGTAAGTAAATAAATAAATAAGTAAATAAATAAATAAGTAAATAAGTAAGTAAATATATAAATAAATAAGTAAATAAGTAAATAAATAAATAAATAAATAAATAAATAAGTAAATAAATAAGTAAATAAGTAAGTAAGGAAATAAATAAGTAAATAAATAAATAAGTAAATAAGTAAATAAATAAGTAAATAAATAAGTAAATAAATAAATAAATAAATAAATAAGTAAATACGTAAATAAATAAATAAATAAGCAAATAAATAAATAAATAAGTAAATAAATAAGTAAATAAATAAATAAATAAATCAATAAATAAATAAGTAAGTAAATAAATAAGTTAATAAATAAATAAATATATAAATAAGTGAATAAATAAACAAATAAATAAATAAGTAAATAAGTAAGTAAATAAATAAATAAATAAATAAGTAAATAAGTAAGTAAATATATAAATAAATAAGTAAATAAGTAAATAAATAAATACATAAATAAATAAATAAGTAAATAAATAAGTAAGTAATTAAGTAAGTAAGGAAATAAATAAGTAAATAAATAAATAAGTAAATAAGTAAATAAATAAGTAAATAAATAAATAAATAAGTAAATAAATAAATAAATCGAACCCAGCAGACTGAGCTGCAGGTGACCGTAATTCGTGGCGAAGATAATTACATTTACAAATACTTTGTGGGTTGTTTACAGATTTGAAGAGAATTGAAGCAAGGACACTAAGTTGAATGTTTGCGGTTACTGCCCCTTTCACTTTCGGCTGCTGTGTACAATGGCAGATCAATAAATCTGTCGAGGTAGAAAAAGTCTTTGTAGTTGATAAAGTAAATATTATTTGGAGGCAGCCTGTAGTGGCGCAGAGGTGGGGGGGGGGAGACGGATTGTCAACAGAAGGGCTTTACATAATACTTGGCGTCGGGCATTCTTCCGTCCTGGAGCCGATTCACATTTCAATGTTCTATTCTTCATCTGGTTGCTATGGTATCACTGTGTTAAGAACCACGTCCCGTCCCTAACAATGCGCTAAGAGAGGTACAGATGTACCGCTGCGAAATGCAGCTTGTCGCCTAGCAACAGCCGGTACGGCAGTTGTTAGCTTAGGGCATCTTACCTCACTACACTAGTTAGGAAATTATAGCGAGAAAAAGTGTTTCTATGACGAGAGATGTGTCTAGATTTTCACGCAAATTAATGATAATGGCATCTTGGATATCGAGAAAATGAATTTGCTAGCCATTCTATCTGAGTACACGTGTGAAGCGATTTACCCTAAACTATTTGACGGAATTTGTTCCTATTCGGTGCCTAAGACTGAATTTGTCCAAGAGTGATGTACATGAAAGCAAGAATTTGTACTCAAATTAAGGGGAATTGGTTGAAAATGTAACTACATTTTATTTTATAATAGCTTGTGTTCTAATATTGAAAAATAAATCGTATTTTCTCTTTATTATATCTCCTTTCTACTCCTTAAACTTGTTCTAGACGTTCTGATACATTCTGATACTTATTGAAATATGAATGAGATTTGAAGTTAAACGTATATTATTATTATTATTATTATTATTATTATTATTATTATTATTATTATTATTATTATTATTATTATTATTATTTACTTACTTACTGGCTTTTAAGGAACCCGGAGTTTCATTATCGCCCTCACATAAGCCCGACATCGGTCCCTATCCTGAGCAAGATTAATCCAGTCTCTATCATCATATTCCACCTCCCTCAAATCCATTTTAATATTATCTTCCCATCTACGTCTCGGCCTCCCTAAAGGTCTTTTTCCCTCCGGCCTCCCAACTAACACTCTATATGCATTTCTGGATTCGCCCATACGTGCTACATGCCCTGCCCTCTCAAACGTCTGGATTTAATGTTCCTAATTATGTCAGGTGAAGAATACAATGCGTGCAGTTCTGCGTTGTGTAACTTTCTCCATTCTCCTGTAACTTCATCCCTCTTAGCCCCAAATATTTTCCTAAGCACCTTATTCTCAAACACCCTTAATCTCTGTTCCTCTCTCAAAGTGAGAGTCCAAGTTTCACAACCATACAGAACAACCGGTAATATAACTGTTTTATAAATTCTAACTTCCAGATTTTTTGACAGCAGACTGGATGACAAAAGGTTCTCAACCGAATAATAACAGACATTTCCCATATTTATTCTGCGTTTAATTTCCTCCCGAGAATCATTTATATTTGTTACTATTGCTCCCAGATATTTGAACTTCTCCACCTCTTCAAAAGATAACTTTCCAATGTTTATATTTCCATTTCGTACAATATTCTGGTCACGAGACATAATCATATACTTTGTCTTTTCGGGATTTACTTCCAAACCTATCTCTTTACTTGCTGCCAGTAAAATTCCCGTGTTTTCCCTAATCGTTTGTGGATTTTCTCCTAACATATTCACGTCATCCGCATAGACAAGCAGCAAAGTACCCAATACAATAAAACATTAATTGGCTTACGGAAATACAACTGTCTTCAAATGTATTATTGTACCATCTCAACATTACGCTAGATGGCAGTAGTGTGTTATGATTATGTTTTGTTATCAGTTGTGCCAACTATGGAATCTTCATTGAACTCTGTGGACGGTTAAAAGTCAAGAAAGCTTTGTTGATTCAGTTTCATTTTTAATAAAACAGTTGCATTCCACTTCAATCATCCGGATCCCAGTAATCAACGTCACTTGACAGATGATTTTCAATAAATCTTAGTATTAAACAATCTCTGATACGTGACTATCCATAATATCATATAGCAGAAGCTATAACATAACCTAAATAATATAAACAAGTGTTAGAAAAGTGTTAATTAGGGATGATGAAATAAACAAGAAACGTTTTAATTAACGATGATGAAATAAAAAATAAACATGAATAAATTTAAAAGAAACTATTGAAAGTAGGTACAATTTTCAAATTTGAATGTTTTATTGGTTGGTGGTTCAGTTGATGTTATATTGGACGTGTGCGTAAAAGAAGTGAACTCGTTGATGTACATGGTGTATCCCTCAACTTATTCAGAATTTCCGAATGGTGCTCTTCATTTATTTCAGGAAGATGCATAGCTATGACCAGTGATCTTTATTAATTCTTGTTCTTGAATGCCAATGCGAGTCATATTTGAAAGTGCTGTGCATCGACTGGAGTGGTTTGTAATTTTCTGTTTTTTGACATTCAGACCAGTACAGTTTGAAATGTTGGCAAACAAAGAAACAAATGCTAGGGTAGTGATAAAAATAAACAAATACTAGGGACGCGATGAAATTAAACAAATGCTAGGGACGCGATAAAATTGTGCGATAAGCAGCCATGATTGGTTGAAAGACGTCCTTTCGTACCGTTTTATCGGTCAAAAGTAGTGTGACGTAGTAAAAGTGTAATAGTCATTGACAAACTTTACGCTGACTAAGATAGGTCCTCTGACCCGTCTATTAATGCTGATCTCCGCGTGGTGCGAACTGTACCTTCTCCGAACGTTGGTTTTGATGAGGGTTCACCCTGGGATTTTTTGTACAAGACTTTACGGAAGAAGGTAAGAATAAGCACTTGAACATCGTCTGTGTAATGCGACCGACACAATGGAGGCGTAATCCTGCGTCACGGACATGCGTACTCAACTGCAGCTCAGTTGTGGAACTACACAACAGACTGGGTGATATGAAAATGACGGAACGCTTTTAAACCCGGTACCAAAGATAAGATGAGGGCCCATTATTAAACACAAATAGTAAGCCTGTATAAATACGTACATAGCAAAGTATACAATTCTTTGATATACCGGGTGATATAACTATTATGGAACACTTTTGTACCTGGTGTAAAAAATAAGATGAGTGCCTAAAATCATGTGGGAAGTAATCCATCACGAACATATAGCCTACTTCACTCAATAACGTCCGGAAAACTGTGAATATGTGATTCCAGAATTATCAAACACTTCTAAATCTGGAAACAAAAAATGATGAGGACTCATGATTAAACACACGACAATCCTGTATAAATGCGTATATAGTAGTATATACAATTGTTTAATATACAGGATGATGTAACAATTATGTAACATTTTTGTACCTGGTGTAAAAGAGAAGTTGAGTGTCCAAAATCATATGGAAAGTGAATAAACACAAAGTAATCCTGTCTGAAATGCGTACATAGCAAAGTATACAATTCTTTAATATACCGGGTGATATAACTATTATGGAACAATTTTGTACCTGGCGTAAAAGAGAAGTTGAGTGTCCAAAATCATATGGAAAGTGATTAAACACAAAGTAATCCTGTCTGAAATGCGTATATAGTAAAGTAAACAATTATTCTTTAATGTACCGGGTGATATAACTATTATGGAACAATTTTGTACCTGGCGTAAAAGAGAAGTTGAGTGCCCAAAACCATATGGAAAGTGATTAAACACAAAGTAATCCTGTCTGAAATGCGTATATAGTAAAGTAAACAATTATTCTTTAATGTACCGGGTGATATAACTATTATGGAACAATTTTGTACCTGGCGTAAAAGAGAAGTTGAGTATCCAAAATCATATGGAAAGTGATTAAACACAAAGTAATCCTGTCTGAAATGCGTATATAGTAAAGTAAACAATTATTCTTTAATATACCGGGTGATATAACTATTGTGGAACAATTTTGTGATTAGTGTAAAATAGAAGTTGAATGTCCAAAATCATATGGAAAGTGATTAAACACAAAGTAATCCTGTCTGAAATGCGTATATAGTAAAGTAAACAATTATTCTTTAATATACCGGGTGATATAACTATTGTGGAACAATTTTCTGATTAGTGTAAAATAGAAGTTGAATGTCCAAAATCATATGGAAAGTGATTAAATACAAAGTAATCCTGTCTGAAATGCGTATATAGTAAAGTTAACAATTATTCTTTAATATACCAGGTGATATAACTATTGTGGAACAATTTTGTGCCTGGTGTAAAATAGAAGTTGAGTGTCCAAAATCATATGGAAAGTGATTAAACACAAAGTAATCCTGTCTGAAATGCGTATATAGTAAAGTATACAATTCTTTAATATACCGCGTGATGTAAGTATTTTGCTACACTTCTGTACGTGGTATAAAAGAGAAGATTAGTGCCCAAATTATATGGAAAGTAGCTAATCCTTCATCACTACCAAGTATTTCACAGTATACAGTCCGAAAAACTGTAAATATATAATTTTGAAATTATTGAATACTGGTATCAATAGATAATATTGTCCTTAAAAATTCATAGCCTTCGACCGGGTTAGAACCTGCGAACTTCTGATCCATTGCACCACCTATGACGACTTCCGCTCTATTTAAGAGATTAGCAAATTGATTGTGAGGTGATTCTAATAAAATATGGCCCAATTACGATTTATATTGTCACTTTTATTTTGCGTTGTAATTTATGAGTCACAGATGAAAAATTTCACTTTTCATTATCATTATGGTAATAATAATAATAATAATAGTAATAATAATAACAATAATAATAATAATAATAATAATAATAATAATAATACTTACTTACTGGCTTTTAAGGAACCCGGAGGTTCATTGCCGCCCTCACATAAGCCCGCCATCGGTCCCTATCCTGAGCAAGATTAATCCAGTCTCTACCATCATATCCCACCTCCCTCAAATCCATTTTAATTATCTTCCCATCTACGTCTCGGCCTCCCCAAAGGTCTTTTTCCCTCCGGCCTCCCAACTAACACTCTATATGCATTTCTGGATTCGCCCATACGTGCTACAAGTCCTGCCCATCTCAAACGTCTTGATTTAATGTTTCTAATTATGTCAAGTGAAGAATACAATAATAATAGATTTCAGGCGTTAGGAGTTGAACTTCGGACTTCTGATAATTTTTTGGGTTCCCGATCTCTCAAAGCGAAATCCGAAAGGGACGTATTATTATTGTTATTATTATTATTATCATCGTCATCATCATCATGATCAATGTATTTTAAGGAACCCGGAGGTTCATTGCCGCCCTCACATAAGCCCGCCATCGGTCCCTATCCTGAGCAAGATTAATCCAGTCTCTATCATCATATCCCACCTCCCTCAAATCTATTTTAATATTATCCTCCCATCTACGTCTCGGCTTCCCTAAAGGCCTTTTTCCCCCAGATCTGCGGACTAACACTCTATATATGCATTCCTGGATTCGCAATTATTATTATTATTATTATTATTATTATTATTATTATTATTATTATTATTATTATTATTATTATTATGTTATCCTAGGTACATAGCTCACTGTTTGTCAAACTCTCAGAAGTAGCTCATTATTCCACATGCAAGTTGTTGGGATGCTGAAACCGGTTCTGTCCTCCATTCAGTACGTAACATGACGTCAGTTCCTGTGCAGTTGTTGTTAGGTTACTATTATATTCCCTCTGCACCAAAGACCGGGATGTCGGTTTAGTTATTGTTACGACATGTTAAGCGTTGCGGAAATTGTAAACAATGGAAAGCGCCCCGTCTTTTATTCTTTTTGAAACGTCTTGGAAAATGAATACGATTGGAGCGCCCTGCCTGTCACCTAAAAAGAATCCCCCCCCCCCGTCATCTCCCACCCAACAGAGCATTTTGTATACAGTGAAATATGATTCCCATATTGGCAGTTAAAATATCTTGGCAAAAGAAATCTCCAGACGAGAGAAGAAGAGAAAGGATCCCTGGAAACCTCAGATCTCGGGAATAATGAAGGAATTTTAGACCTGCAAGAAAGGAAGTGGAAGTGAAAAGAAGGAAGGGTCCACGTGACAAAAGAAGATCGTCTCGAGTCTTTAATTGATGTCAGTGCAAAAGTGTAACGAGTCACGATGGATCCTTGATAGAACCAGATTTGAAAGAGACACAAAAAAAGAAATCAGACAGAGAAGGGTAGAAAATGGTGAAAAATAATGTGAAGTTGATAATTTGCATTGGCATTTTCATCACAATGACAAAAATGTTCAAACAAATAATTTACCCAAGAGTTGTCATAAATTTCTCTGAACCAATACAACTTGTATGAAGTCACGCACAGAGAAACATGTCTACAGAAAGCATTCGAGCAGAATAAATGAGACTGTATTGAAGAGAAATATAATTCCTATTCGAATAATAATATACCGAAGCGAAGAAAAACTAACACCACCGAAAATATGTATAGGGACATCATTTTATTTTTACTTCAATTTTCATTGTACCTGAGTTTTTTAATGTACGTCACTCCCACCCCTTCTACTAATGAAGTTCAACCGTTCTCCACAGAGATCCAAGACCGCATATACAGTCATAGTAGCCTTACGGTCATAGTGAACAGTACGTTCCAAAAATATGTTCGCGTTTTCCAGTGACGAAAGAGCTTTCAATATTGAATCATTTTCGCACAGGTACTGTCGTCTATTTGAATACGTCGTATCCCGGTTTCCCCCACCAGCTTTTATTCGCCAGCTAGTGGCTGGGCTGTCTTAGCTCTTTTCTGAGAACATTAATTTCTGTTAGGAATTGGACGTCTACGTAATATTATACAACTGTTTAAAATAACTTAAAGAAAAGGGCTTCGTTAAGTAATTAACTGTCACGTGATTTCCCTCCTTTCTACGACCCTACGACATAACCACTTGGACGGACAGTAGATAGTATGTTTGAGTAATTTTATCTTTTCGGATCAGGCAGAAGTGAAGATTGAATTTACAGTACGTAAGGTACTCTTTTATAGAGTAGGTACAGAATTATTTCAAATGAGTTACTAGTGCGAAGGACGAATCTGGTAATTGGGATTAGGTACAATAGTGTATAGTGCGATAATATGCACACTAGAACTGAAGGCTGTATCGAAATGAACGGCCACACATTTAAAAAAAGTGTTTAAAGATCCATATTATGATTATTTTTCAATTTAACTTCATTCTCTATATTGTACGCTAATGTGCTGTAGACTGTATAATATACACTGCATAATTAATACGTCCACATGGACAGCTCAGTTCGTGAGTAAAAACACTCATTGTTAATACTGAACTGTATATTGATTCAACAAAAACCTAATGAAAATGATCAAAATCAAAAGCTCGATTTTTCCTAGTTTACGTAAATAGATGAACTACTTACTAGGCACTTGGTCAGTAATTGATTTCTCGTAAATAGTTTCCTTAATCTATCACAAAATATTTCAATATCCAGTAATTTCATCACTATACAATTTTGTTATTCTAGGTTTAATTTGTAATTCAGTAAATATAAAATATTCTTTGTTTTTCTATGATAAATTAGCTAGCTTTAATTAGTCAGGTAATCTTTTCATACTTTGATTTTTATTGTAATTGTAATTGTAAATTTAATACTAATTGTAATTTTATTCTTCATATTATAGTTGGAATTGTATTGTATTGTATTTATTAACATTCCTTGGTATTCATACATGCTTACAGCTAGAATATGGAACAAGTCAAAAAACTTAATACTATTATGAAATCTTAATTTATAGTCACAGTCTAGATGAAATATATACAGACGAGATTTACAATATAGTCTACTAGTACAACACATAGTTTTAGTATCAATTTCATGAAGTGTTATTGAATGTCATGAATTCACCTACAGAATAGAAGGCGTGAGAAATTAGGTACTTCTTTAATTTGGCCCTAAATAATTTTATGTTTTGAGTTTCATTTTTATATCGATAGGAGGCTATTAAAAATTTTTACTGCCATATAACGCACTCCTTTTTGATAGCACGATAGACTTGCCGATGGAGTATGAAAGTCATTTTTTTGACGTGTATTTATGCTGTGAACTGTTGAATTAGTTACAAAGTTTTCACGATTACATACGAGGAAGACTATTAATGAAAAGATATACTGACAAGCCATGGGCATTATTTGTAGTTTTTTGAAAATAGTCCTACACGACTCCCTAGATTTCGCACCTACTATTATTCTAATTACTCTTTTTTGTAATAGAAATATATTGTTACTATCTGTGGAATTTCCCCAGAATATTATTCCAAAACTCATTACCGAGTGGAAGTATGCAAAGTATATTGTTTTTAAGGTATTGATATTTACTATCTTTTGCATAGATCTAATAGCAAAACAAGCTGAATTTAGTTTGGGGGTAATTTCTTTAATATGATTTTTCCAATTTAACACATTATCGATTTTTAAGCCAAGAAATTTGGTTGTTGTTGTTTCTAATAGGGATCTATTGTTAATTATTGCGCTAGAAATTTGCGACGTTGAATTTGGACAGGATTTAAATTGAATTATGTTAGTTTTGTTACAATTTAATACTAATTTATTGACTGAGAACCAGCCACATATTTTGAAGAGAATTCCTCTGTTGAAGATTGGAATGTGTTGGAGTTATTGGCTGTAATTACTATACTTGTGTCATCTGCAAATAATATGGGATGACCTACATCTTTTATAAGGGAGGCAAGATCATTTATAAACACTAGAAAAAGTAGGGGACCTAATATTGATCCTTGAGGAATTCCATTATTAATAGTTCCCCATGTCGTTGTAGATTTCATAGTTGTATTGATTTCGACTTTCTGTTTCCTATCTCCTGATAGAGGGGCAGAGAAGGCCTGACGGCCTTATCTCTACCAGGTTAAATAAATAAATACTACTAAATACCACTTTTCTTCCCTCCTGTACCTAGTAAAGTAATTTGTTTGTATATTACGCCAGTATCATCGAACTGCAGTCGAGGAAGGGAGTAGCAAACGGCGTTGATCCTGAGGTATAGGCAAGTTAATATTAAAAATCTTAGTAAAAATAAAATGATGTCTCTGCACTATACGGGGGTACAACAACTGAAAGCTAAAGAAAAACACAAGAAACATCTGCAATAATTCTGGATGTTTCATTACTGGTTTAATTATAATGCTAAGGTGAATTTGTTTCAATACAAAACCTAATACTTAGAGTAAGTGAAGGTGTTAACACCATGAATTAAAAAATGGTTTACAGTTGTCCAGAAATACAGACAATAATATTGATCTTTTAGATGTTGATCATTTGTAGCCTTTCCTATGTAATGTACCCTTCAAGAGTTGTAGTTGTGACAAGGTTTTACAACAATACAAGTAAATAAAAGTATGGCGCATACTGGCGCTATTACCTGCTATTACCTGGCGTATTTTTATTATTGACAGGTATTATTCATTTGTTATTTACTTACCGCACGTGTTAAGCCCTACCAAGAACATCATGTAAAGCCTTAAAAAAAACACGATCGGTCAAAAAAAAGAAAAGAAACAATCCGTCTAAAGCAAAATGGGAACTTACTTTAGAATGTAGTGTACAACTGTGTGTGATAGATGTGCAATAGCGAAGCTGTGCACAACACGATGGATCTTCTGTGTTCGTTAAAGAAGCAATTTCACACTGTCACTGTCATTTCTGCTTGACTTGTTAATGACAGTCATTTTTTCCATCTAGAGGTTGATTTATGTGAAATTGGGAATGCTCTTTCTATCATCTTTGTTTCAATAGGTTTCCACTTTCATACCAAAGAGTTCCGTTCGGTTATAATTGTAGAGTATTTTCCCTAATTTGAATATTTCGATAACATAGCCTTCAGCATTTCTATTGTTTCATTTCAGAATTAAATTATTTTTTAATTGGTAAATTATAACCCGTTGAAAGTGCCTTTCGTGAACGCAAGGAAAGATCATTAAATCTACTAATATTTAAACTACAAATACACAAATGTTAGTAGCCATAACTTACTTACTTAGTTACAAATGGCTTTTAAGGAACCCGAAGGTTCATTGCCGCCCTCACATAAGCCCGCCATCGGTCCCTATCCTGTGCAAGATTAATCCAGTCTCTATCATCATATCCCACCTCCCTCAAATCCATTTTAATATTATCCTCCCATCTATGTCTCGGCCTCCCCAAAGGTCTTTTTCCCTCCGGCCTCCCAACTAACACTCTATATGCATTTCTGGATTCGCCCATACGTGCTACATGCCCTGCCCATCTCAAACGTCTGGATTTAATGTTCCTAATTATGTCAGGTGAAGAATACAATGCGTGCAGTTCTGTGTTGTGTAACTTTCTCCATTCTCCTGTAACTTCATCCCGCCTAGCCCCAAATATTTTCCTAAGCACCTTATTCTCAAACACCCTTAACCTATGTTCCTCTCTCAGAGTGAGAGTCCAAGTTTCACAACCATACAGAACAACCGGTAATATAACTGTTCTATAAATTCTAACTTTCAGATTTTTTGACAGCAGTTAATGAAATTTTAGAACGTGTTCGTAATAAGTGTGTAAGATATGTGTGCAATATCCGAATCTTTATTTTGGCTCCTACTCAACGACCGCAGAACTTTGCACTGTCTTTCTCTTTTCTTTCAAATTCTACGCACCTCAGCCCCAAGTTATCTGTCATCTCGTCTTGTGTATTTATGATCAAATCATAACCTAAATACTCGATCTCAGATCGCCGGTACATTGAGTATACCTCATCATAACACTTCCCGATACTTTTCGTCATTCACAGTTTCAATTGTTCGTCGTTAAAAACTCCCTACCCAAACCTTAAGGGTTTACAGACATTGACTGCTTTGAAAAATCGGTTTATATTTTTTATTTTATTTTACTGGGTTATTTTACGACGCTGTATCAACATCTAGGTTATTTAGCGTCTGAATAATATGAAGGTGATAATCCCGGTGAAATGAGTCCGGGGTCCAGCACCGAAAGTTACCCAGCTTTTGCTCCTGTTGGGTTGAGGGAAAACCCCGGAAAAAACCTCAACCAGGTAACAAAATCGGTTTAAAATGGACTCCATTTTGTCTGCAGAATACTATCTTTCTTACAGTGTAGTTTTGATAGAGTATGATTTTTCTTAATATATGTAGAATATTTTTAATATATCAGTTTTCTTTCAATATTTTAATCGTTTCTTTGATTCAAATTGTCTTATGTAACGCTACAGTTATAATACTCCGAGAATTACACGCAACTAAACATCTTCATGTTGCTCTTACTAACTATTATTATTGTTGTTGTTATTATTATTATTATTTCTGTATCGGTATAATATTATTTTCTGTATTGCCATTGTATTTGCTATGTAGTTTTATAGTGGTTGAATAGAAGAGAAGGCCTTGTAGCCTTAACTCTGCCAGTATAAATAAATAAATAAATAAATAAATAAATAAATAAATAAATAAATAAATTAGTAAATACATAAGTAAATAAGAAAAATAAATCAAAAACAAATCAATCGATAAATAAATATAAACAAATAACTAAATAAAAATTAATAAAAAGTACATAAACAAATAAATACACAAAAATTAATATGCAAATAGAAAATTAATAAATAAGTAAATAAATCAATAAATAAAAATAAACAAATAACTAAATAAAAAATGAATACAAAGTACATAAACAAATAAATAGACAAAAAATAATAAACAAATAGAAAATTAATAACTAAGTAAATCAATAAATTCATACATAAATAAAGACATAGGTAAATAAAATCAATTAATTCTTGAGAGTTGGGTGATAATGATGATGATAGGGATGATGATGCTGCCCATAGACCAATACAGTATATTAGAAGACCTCCAACTTAGTGTATTCTTTCGAGAAACTATTGAAATTTATCAGCTTTTGTTAAAGCTAAAATTTGGAAGTACATCTCCTGTTACACAGCCCGATCGGTATTACAGATGTCCATTAGATCAATAATAATAATAATAATAATAATAATAATAATAATAATAATAATAATAATAATAATAATAATAATAACAGCTTAGACACGAGGGGTATGCAGGTCATAAGTTCATCACATAGGTTCAGTTAAAATTCTTCCCGGTTTGTATTTTGCTCGCTTCTTGCTCTGTGGTTTCGTGCTCAGAAGGGTTGTGGGCAAGGACAGGAGGGGTTGGGGGCGAAAGCAGCGCTGGATGGGAAGGGGGAGAAGGGACGTATGAAAAGAGACCAGCAAACGTCGTGTGTGGAAGTCTGAAACATTTCTGTGGCGTTTTGTCGCCAATGGGCCAAAGTGTTCCCTATGAAACAGAATCGTCTCTAATCAACTGGCTGTACCCTTAGCGTAGAACAAATGTGGGTGGATAGACGGATATATGAGTGGAAGGATAAGTGTATTGATAGATGTTGGATGGGTGAGTGGGTGGAAGTACAAATAGGTAAATTTACAGGGTGGAATTTAAATAACTCAGCAGGTTTTTAGAACAAATAACTCATGTTGCACGTAAAAAAAAAGTGTAATACTATATCGGTGGAAAATTCATAGTTTTCTGAAGAAACAAAGAAAGAAAAAAAGAATTCCCCCAAACATTTAAGGGGGAAGGTATGCCATTGGTCTTCAAAAATTTAATGAAATTCATTTTTTTATATCTCCGCTATTATAAAAGCTAAAATAAACAAAACTTTTCTTGCTTAGTATACATACATTACTTACTTACTTGCTTACTTACTTACTGGCTTTTAATGAAAACGGAGGTTCATTGCCGCCCTCACATAAGCCCGCCATAGGTCCCTATCCAGAGCAAGATTAATCCATTCTCTATCATCATATCCCACCTCCCTCAAATCTATTTTAATATTATCTTCCCATCTACGTCTCGGCCTCCCTAAAGGTCTTTTTCTCCCAGACCTCCCAACTAACACTCCATATGCATTTCTGGATTCGCCCATACGTGCTACATGCCCTGCCCATCTCAAACGTCTGGATTTAATGTTCCTAATTATGTCAGGTGAAGAATACAATGCGTGCAGTTCTGTGTTGTGTAACTTTCTCCATTCTCCTGTAACTTCATCCCGCTTAGCCCCAAATATTTTCCTAAGAACCTTATTCTCAAAGACACTTAATCTCTGTTCCTCTCTTAAAGTGAGAGTCCAAGTTTCACAAGCATACAGAACAACCGGTAATATAACTGTTTTATAAATTCTAACTTTCAGATTTTTTGACAGCAGACTAGATGACAAAAGCTACTCAACCGAATAATAACAGGCATTTCCCATATTTATTCTGTGTTTAATTTCCTCCCGAGTGTCATTTATATTTGTTAGACTACTGTTGCTCCAAGTTATTTGAATTTTTCCACCTCTTCGAAGGATAAATTTCCAATTTTTATATTTCCATTTCGTACAATATTCTGGTCACGAGACATAATCATATACTTTGTGTTTTCGGGATTTACTTCCAAACCGATCGCTTTACTTGCTTCAAGTAAAATTTCCGTGTTTTCCCTAATCGTTTGTAGATTTTCTCCTAACATATTCACGTCATCCGCATAGACAAGAAGCTGATGTAACCTGTTCAATTCCAAACCCTCTCTGTTATCCTGAACTTTCCTAATGGCATATTCTAGAGCGAAGTTGAAAAGTAAAGGTGATAGTGCATCTCCCTGCTTTAGCCCGCAGTGAATTGGAAAAACATCAGATAGAAACTGACCTATACGGACTCTGCCGAGTAAAACAGTGTTAACATTTAGGAAAAAATTGTTCCTAAGAAAATTATTCGTTTGGGAGTAATTTGGTATTAGAATTTTTGTTTACACTATCCAATAGATAAGCTGGTAAAACATGCAAAGTTATATTACTATCTTGGTTTATTCTTATACACTCTGAACTTCAAGTAACTCCATATGAAGAAATTCATATATAAAATTTAATGTAGTTATGGAACATGTAATGTAATATAGAGTGACGTTAAAAAATCAAGTTTACTGTCACACCCTGTATGAGTGAATACCTTTTTTCGTACATTTATATTATATTGTATGGTTTATCTCCAACAGCTTTCCTATAAAATATTTTTTTCTGTAAAATTAAAACTCAAGAATTTATGTGTAATATTATAAACTTAAAGAACACTGTCTAGGCCTATTACTTCCACCTTGTGTAGGTGAGTGGGTAGATAAATAGGTGGAACAATGAAAGGGAAGATTGGTGGGTAGGTGAATGGATGGATGATGGATAGATGGATGGAATTCTAGTTGAGTGAATAAACAGGCAAAGACTGACAAACTTGAAAACAGCCTTTGTATTGTATTGTATTGTATTGTATTCTAAGTTATTGTATTTATTAACATTCCATAGTATTCATACATTGCTTCACAGCTAAAATATGGAACAAGTCAAAAAACTTAATACTATTATAAAGTCTTAATTTATAGTCACAATCTAGTCACAGTCACAGTATTTGTTATTAAAATGCTGAAAATGTATATTATTATAGTCCGCATCACCGTTTTTGGCGTGTGAAATAAGTAATGGGAACGTTAAGTGCTAGTGTTTTACATGTGCCGCAGTCAGTCTGACAACTGTATTTGGCAAATGGCTGATGTGACGTGTATAGGAAGTGGTACCATTCTCAGCTGCACTAGCAACATGTTCATAAACGGGTATTATATATCTACGACACACGCCAAAAACGCTGGCGTCAGCTGTACAGCAAAAGATTTGTCTTCGTAAGAACGTTCGAATTTTGAGCAGTAGGAAGGAAAAACGTTTATAGACCACAGCTGTGGAGTAACAGTTAGCGTTTCTGACCGTGAAAAGAGCGGGACCGGGTTCAAATCCTGGTTGGGATACGTAACTCGGATGAGATTTTTTTTTTTCCCCAGGTTCTCCCCCTCAACCCTTTAAGAGCAAATGCTAGGTAATTTTCGGCGGTGGACATTGGACTCATGTCGCTGACATTACCACCTTCATATCACTCAGACGCTAGATAACTATGGGCTATTCCATATATAATCGATCAGTAAAAAACCTCGCATTTTTTTATACTCTAATTTTTTCCTTATTTATACAAGGTGCTGAGGAGAGTGCATTTTCAAAAATATACTATCGAAAGTCAAATGGTTTTTATATTATTGAGCGACAAATTTAGCGTATTTTATATAAAAAAAAAACAAGCCTCTTTCAGCGCTCAGAACTCTGGAACCATTTACTGCAGAACATTGAACGAGAGCTTATTTTGAAGCTGACATTTGGTAGGTTATGTTAAGAAGTAATCCTTGTTTTTATTATGTACAGAGAGACAGATAATCTGATTTTACTTACTTTTAGGCTTTTTGCCAATTTGTAAAAATGTAAAAAAAAATATTGAGAAAAAACCTTGCATTATTAAGAGGGATTCGGCATTGTTTGCTTAGTGGTACGCCAATAAGTTTCGAGAGTATTAAATAAATTTTCACACGCCTGGACTTGAACGGCGCAGTACCGCACGCACTGGCCGAGAACTGAAGATAAGCGAGCATTGGGCGTCATTTTACTCCTGTGTTTATGAAAACCTGTGATAAAGCTAGCCCAGCTATGCGCTGCTAGACGACACATCGCGTGTTTGTCTCCTGGCCTTGTTTGCCTAGGCTAGCTCCCGCCTCACAGTCAGCTGGTTAGTTCACGCGCGTACTATTTATTTTCTTTATTTGATATTTTCAATACTTTCTTATCAACGATGCACCAGTAAAAAAAAATATGTTTATTTGTACTTTCAATGTGGAATCTCACTATATATTTTTTAAATATTTTTCCCTTGGGAAAGGCGTCTTAATTAAGAAAAATCTAAATTTCTCCATGTCCATAAAAAGTAAGAAAATCTGTTTATATGTCAATATACACTTTAATTTCTCAGCAACAGAATAAGCCATGATTTTGATCATTGGGTGAAAGGGTTTCGGAGCTACAACAGTTTAAATTTACTCATTTTATGAAAATACGATGAATTTAAATATTTTTAATTTAAACACTATGAAGTTCTGATGCCTCAAACTTTGCACAAAGCATTGTATCACATTTCTCTACGTACAAAAAAAGTTTCATTGTATTTAGAAATTTTAAGTTCAATTTTCTCCATATTTCGGTCGATTTGAGATGGAATAGCTCTATAGCAGTTGATAAAGCGTCGTAAAATAATTGAAAACCAAAATGTCTATAAGAACATCCTTAAAAATACGTTCCAATTTGCAGTTTGTCATCTCGTATTGCTGATAATTTATCACGTGCATGGTTGGGGTATACTTAAGTTATTGTCAAATTCTCCGGCCGAAATACCGCCCACTAGACAAGTATAAAGCCCTCAGCAATGACTAGATCCCCTTTTCAGGAATATCTTCGACTTCAGCAACTTCTTTGAACAATAGCGGAGATTTAGTGACTTTAATGCTATCATTCTTCTGCCGAACAACAAAACAATCCGCACAAAACAAGCCATAAATAACAGTTAAGCCACGCTTTGTATATCGCCATGACAACCATCATTGAATACACGGCCCCGGTACTTACTGGTATCTTCTGTCTTGTTCCAGATTCCGCCGCTGGATGCCGCTAAGCTCGGGGATCAAGGAGAAACCATTCAACACTGCAATGAAAGGTTAGAATAATAATATACGTAGTTGCCCTTTTCTTCCTATCAAGGGGTGACCAATTATACTGACTGGTCCATATTCTGCAAGGATTGGTTTCTTAAAGAACTCTTGTGGGAACTTCATGTCATGAAATGGTCACAACCGTCACAAAAGAGAAAAGTTTATTTTGTTAGTGGTCTAGTCACTAAAGCGCTGGATTTATAATCCTGTGAACCCGAGTTCGAATCCCGGTGTACCCTCTTGTGTTGGACAAGCCCATGGCCCAGGTAACACAGGGTTTTCTCCGGGCATCCCATCTCGTCTCGTGTGTAGCGTAGGCCAGCCTAATATGCGCACCCCGGGCAACGACTCTGTCGGTAAATTGATCTACACAATTGGCTTCATTTGGGTGAATGACAAACAGTCAAGTACATTCATTAGAGGGAAAAATGTAGTTATATTATTTAAAATATTTATTTCGTTGATCACAGTGCAAATGTTGCAACCGCAACCAATAAGCATAAAATTAATATTACTTGTCAACATCCACGAAAATTTAACTTAAAAATTTTAGTGGCTATGTGAAAGTTTTCCTGGAATTAACTTTCCCATATACTTACTTACTTATTACTTACTTACTTAATAACAGTAATAATAGTAATCTTTCAGTTGTTACCCTTAACAACACGCTAATCCCTTATTCATCTGTCGTAAAAAATCTTGGCTTCTTTTTTGATAATAATCTAAGTTGGAATTTTCAAGTTAAAGAAACGATAAAAAAAAAATCTGTTCCTCCATTCACTCTTTGAGTCGCTTGAGAAACTTCTTGCCCCAGCAACTAAAACTTACCCTAGTGCAAACCCTAGTAACGCCGCACTTCGATTATTGTGACGTTTTGTTAAGTGATCTAAGTTCTGAATTGTCAGTCAAGTTACAGCGAGCTCAGAATATGTGCGTCAGATACGTGTGCAACATCCGACGATATGATCACATATCACCGTCCTTCGCAAGTCTTTCGTGGCTCCGACTTAAAGAACGTAGAACTTTACACACTTTGTCTTTACCCTTTCGAATTCTGCACACCTCAACACCAAATTACTTTTCGTCTCGTTTCTCTTATCTATACTCTAACCATGACGTAAATACCAGATCACTTATCTGTGGCACGCTAAGTGTACCTCTTCATAGAACATCTTGTTATTCATCATCTTTTACAATATCCACCTCGCGTCAATGGAAATCCTTGTCACAAAGTACTAGGGGCTGCAAGACAATAAACACCTTTAAGAACAGCTTAAAAGATAATCTTATTAGCATTTCACTCCAATCTTACCGATTTAAACTATCACTGACTACATTGTTACTTCTTTCTTTAGACATCATCCTGATAGTGCTGTATTTTCAAAATTGTCTCATAATAATCTCTTTCTATTATCTAATATTATTTGAAATATATTAACATTCTATGTATTTTAGTTTAACTCTGCTACACAGTTTATTTCAGTGTTTAATTAATAGTTCATAGTATTTTGTTGTTTAATTTGTAAATAACTCTTGTATCCATGTAACTCTCATCTAAATCAAATTGTTGAATTCTTTGTAAGTTCACGCATATGTATATACACTTTTTGCTGGTTGAGTGGAAGAGAAGGCCTTATGGCCTTAACTGTGGCATCTAAAATAAATTATTATTATTATTATTATTATTATTATTATTATTATTATCATTATTATTGTTGTTATTATTATTATTACTATTATTATTATTTACTTACTTACTTACCTACTGGCTTTTAAGGAACCCGGAGGTTCATTGCCGCCCTCACATAAGCCCGCCATTGGTCCCTATCCTGAGCAAGATTAATCCATTCTCTATCATCATATCCCACCTCCGTCAATTCCATTTAATATTATCTTCCCAGCTACGCCTCGGCCTCCCTAAAGGTCTTTTCCCCTCCAGCCTCCCAACTAACACTCTATATGCATTTCTGGATTCGCCCATACGTGCTATATGCCCTGCGTCTGGATTTAATGTTCCTAATTATGTCAGGTGAAGAATACAATGCGTGCAGTTCTGTGTTGTGTAACTTTCTCCATTCCCCTATAACTTCATTCCTCTTAGCTCCAAATAGTTTCCTAAGAACCTTATTCTCAAACACCCTTAATCTCTGTTCCTCTCTCAAAGTGCGAGTCCTAGTTTCACAACCATAAAGAACAATCGGTAATAGTACTGTTTTATAAATTCTAACTTTCAGATTTTTTGACAGCAGACTGGATGATAAAAGCTTCTCAACCGAATAATAGCAGGCATTTCCCATATTTATTCTGTGTTTAATTTCCTCCCGAGTATCATTTATATTTGTTACTGTTGCTCCAAGATATTTGAACTTCTCCACCTCTTAAAAGATAAATTTCCAATTATATTTCCATTTGGTACAATATTCTCGTCACAAGACATAATTATATACTTTGTCTTTTCGGCATTTACTTCCAAACCTATCTCTTTACTTGCTTCCAGTAAAATTCCCGTATTTTCCCTAATCATTTGTGGATTTTCTCGTAACATATTCACGTCATCCGCATAGACAAGCAGCTGATGTAACCTGTTCAATTCCTATCCCTCTCTGTTATCCTGGACATTCCTAATGGCATACTCTAGAGCAAAGTTAAAAAGTAAAGGTGATAGTGCATCTCCTTGCTTTAGCCCACAGTGAATTGAACTTTAGTTATATTTATATTACAACTTTCCCATATAACTGTGAAAAATGTGTGAATCAAATTATGTTTACAGACGAAGTAAGCCTGGACTAGTTTGTTCACCCCTGTTACGTACGTACAGATATTGGCGTCTGTATTGCTTTAGTTTCGCCCGCCTGTATTTTTATGTACAGATCTGTTGCAAACTATCCCCTCTTTGTTTCGTGTAGGCAGTATCCACCAGGTGTCGTGGTAGTAAAGTTTTATTTATATCAAACGCATACCATTGCATTACGTACGTAATTGAGCTGTTTTCAACTTGGACTTGGTTCTGTCTGGCCGAAGAGACAGACTTCAAACCGCTGCTAGCAGATTGTCTCCGTAACTTCCGGGACGTTTCTGTGGTTCTCTCATTTCCTCGCAATACAGAGTACCGGATCTATCCCAGATCAATGGGGTCGGGAGTTACGAACGAAGAAGCAGAGTTCAAACCTAAGTCGAGACAGAGGAGCTTGGAGAATGTCGTTGAGGTCCACTTAGCTTTCTATACAGCTGAGTTCCGGGACATTTCTAGGAGTAGGAGGCCGCCAGAATATCTGTAGAATGGCATTTTACAAACCAGAAAAACTGCGTTGAAAAAAAAAAAAGGAATACTGATTTTCTGCTGGCCACGAGATCGGTGACCGACACTAGATTTCAGTGTTAACTTGCTCCTTGGTAATCGACACAAGATTAAGCAGTGTTGAATTCGAACCCCGGGGGTGGGGGAATTTATAATATACCGAGGGGTGAGATTCAACTGACAGTAAAAAGAAAGAATAATTGAAGACTAAACATAAAAAAGTCTGTATATACAAAAGAGGAACCCTAGAAAATAAGACTTCTATCTATCTATCTATCTATCTATCTATCTATCTATCTATCTATCTATCTATCTATCTATCTATCTATCTATCTATCTATCTATCTATCTATCTATCTATCTATCTATCTAGTCCACGCCTGTGGAGTAACGGTCAGCGCGTCTGGCTGCGAAACCAGGTGGCCCGGGTTCGAATCCCGGTCGGGGCAAGTTACCTGGTTGAGGTTTTTTCCGGAGTTTTCCCTCAACCCAATACGAGCAAATGCTGGGTAACTTTCGGTGCTGGACCCCGGACTCATTTCACCGGCATTATCACTTTCATATCACTCAGACGCTAAATAACCTAGATGTTGATACAGCGTCGTAAAATAACCCAATAAAATAAAAAATCTATCTATCTATCTATCTATCTATCTATCTATCTATCTATCTATCTATCTATCTATCTATCTATCTATCTATCTATCTATCTATCTATCTATCTATCTATCTGTGTGTCTGTCTATCCTAATCTAATCTATCTAGCCTAATCTAATCTAATCCAATCTGTCCTCATCTAATCTAATTTATCCTAATCGAATCTATCATAATCTAATCTAATCTTATCTAATCTATCCTATCTAATCTTTCTATCGTCTGTCTGTCTGTCCGTCTGTCTGTCCGTCTGTCTGTCTGTCTGTCCGTCCGTCTGTCTGTCTGTCTGTCTGTCTGTCTGTCCGTCCGTCCGTCCGTCCGTCCGTCCGTCCGTCCATCCACCCACCTACCTACCTATCTATCCTAATCTAATCTAATCTATCTTCCCATCTATCCATCTATCCGTCTGTCTGTCTGTGTGTCTATCTCTGTCTGTCTGTCTGTCTGTCTGTCTGTCTGATGATCCCTTTACATTTCCACGTAGACCTAAGAGGGGAAGTGTCATTGCGATGGTTGAAATGAATCCGAGGCCCTACACCTACCCAGCAATTCTGCTTCGATTGGTTGAGAGTAAGGCTCTGAGAAAACCTCAACCACGTAACTTACACCAGCCAGGATTTGAACCCGGGCCCGTTCGTTTCACGGTGAGACGTGCTAACTGTTTCTCCACAGCGGTGGATTAAATAGAACTTTCTTGTGCTACTAGTAATGTAATATCATACAACCTGCACATCTATGGGAGAAGCTAGGTTATAGATAAAATTATGGGACTTACCCTCTTTTCTTAATGGGTTGTGTCTATGTCCCTCAAAATTCTGAGATAAACCTAAAATATTCTAACAACCTGATAAAAATCAGAGAGCGTGAAAAAGTTATGCTTAGTTAAAGCAGACCCTGTTCAAATCTGTCGCGGACCCCTGGAGGTCCGCGAACCATAGGCTGGGAACCAGTGCCATAAGACATATTAGTATACTAATATGATAGATAAATGGATATATGACACTGAAAATTGATTTTTCTATTCATTTGAAAGCATCGGAGGTAACCATGACGACTTTCAATGAAAAAAAAAAAAAAAAGACACATCTTAATTCTACAGAAATACTTTCACTACATAGCCTATAAGCTGAAATTCTGCTATTTTAAAATTGAAGAAAAATAATCCTAGAGAAACCTATTTAAAATTAGGAATAAAAGAAACTAATTTTCAGTGATGGCGTTTACTGTTCATTAGAAAAGATAAAATAGTTTCACTTATTCAACAAGGATATGTTTTTATTACAAGATTGTGCGCCAATGATGAGCAGTAGTATACGAGAATAATGATTCGTGAAACAATGTTTGTTCAACTAATTTGAAAACAACAGTAGAATGGAAAATGTTTTTATTACAAGATTGTACGCCAATGATGAGCAGTAGTATACGAGAATAATGATTCGTGAAACAGTGTTTGTTCAATTAATTTGAAAACAACAATATAATTATATGGAAAATGTTTTATTACAAGATTGTACGCCAATGATGAGCAGTAGTATACGAAAATAATGATTCGTGAAACAATGTTTGTTCAACTAATTTGAAAACAACAGTAGAATGGAAAATGTTTTTAATTACAAGATTGTACGCCAATGATGAGCAGTAGTATACGAGAATAATGATTCGTGAAACAATGTTTGTTCAACTAATTTGAAAACAACAGTAGAATGGAAAATGTTTTTAATTACAAGATTGTACGCCAATGATGAGCAGTAGTATACGAGAATAATGATTCGTGAAACAATGTTTGTTCAATTAATTTGAAAACAACAATATAATTATATGGAAAATGTTTTATTACAAGATTGTACGCCAATGATGAGCAGTAGTATACGAGAATAATGATTCGTGAAACAATGTTTGTTCAATTAATTTGAAAACAACAGTAGAATGGAAAATGTTTTATTACAAGATTGTACGCCAATGATGAGCAGTAGTATACGAGAATAATGATTCGTGAAACAGTGTTTGTTCAATTAATTTGAAAACAACAATATAATTATATGGAAAATGTTTTATTACAAGATTGTACGCCAATGATGAGCAGTAGTATACGAAAATAATGATTCGTGAAACAATGTTTGTTCAACTAATTTGAAAACAACAGTAGAATGGAAAATGTTTTTAATTACAAGATTGTACGCCAATGATGAGCAGTAGTATACGAGAATAATGATTCGTGAAACAATGTTTGTTCAACTAATTTGAAAACAACAGTAGAATGGAAAATGTTTTTAATTACAAGATTGTACGCCAATGATGAGCAGTAGTATACGAGAATAATGATTCGTGAAACAATGTTTGTTCAATTAATTTGAAAACAACAATATAATTATATGGAAAATGTTTTATTACAAGATTGTACGCCAATGATGAGCAGTAGTATACGAGAATAATGATTCGTGAAACAATGTTTGTTCAATTAATTTGAAAACAACAGTAGAATGGAAAATGTTTTATTACAAGATTGTACGCCAATGATGAGCAGTAGTATACGAGAATAATGATTCGTGAAACAATGTTTGTTCAATTAATTTGAAAACAACAGTAGAATGGAAAATGTTTTATTACAAGATTGTACGCCAATGATGAGCAGTAGTATACGAGAATAATGATTCGTGAAACAGTATTTGGTCAACTAATTTGAAAACAACAATATAATTATATGGAAACTCTCGGATCTTCCTGACCAATATTTCAAATTAGAAGGCACATAAAGCGTTCTTCCAGTCGCTGGGACATCTGTGAGAAATGCCACACACGGGTTTAGAGCACCGGAAAGCTATCTGCTTGCCTGTAAGAAGATTATAAATTATTAAAAGTTGAGAGAACTTTCCTACATCGTTTCCTCTGATTTATTGAATACCCTGTATCAACCTTTTGCGAAAGTTGGGGTCTCCGAAAGGAAGCAACTTCCAACTTGGAAAGGTCTTTGCTGCCACCATCTTGTTTACCACAACTCTTTTTTATATATGGGAATGTTCTGTCTGTCTGTCCGCGCTTTAATGTCCGTGCGTCCCGGTACCATCCCAGCGTCATTGAAAACACACTGAAAATAAATTCGCTTGCTTTATTCGAAAGTTTTGGGTATCTACACCGTGATAAAACCATGAAGATCATGTTGTTAATACTGTAAAGGGATAAAATTTAAGTAATGTCATTATATTCCTTTTATCATCCAGTCTGCTGTAAAAAAATCTGAAAGTTAGAATTTATAAAACAGTTATATTACCGGTTGTTCTGTATGGTTGTGAAACTTGGACTCTCACTTTGAGAGAGGAACATAGTTTAAGGGTGTTTGAGAATAATAATAATAATAATAATAATAATAATAATAATAATAATAATAATGTTTTATTTTCGCTGCAGAGTTAAGGCCATAAGGCCTTCTCTTCCACTCAACCAGCCTTAATCAATACAATACATAAATTTAAATTACAAATATTTACACTACACTTAAAAGGTTCTCCAGCAATAATCTTCACTACACATTTATTTAAATTTAGATAAATCTATAAGGTGAAGTAGTAACTTAATTTATGAGCTAATTTAATTCAATCAATTATAATTAATTTAATATTTGAGATAGCTAGTAAAATGATGAAAATTAATTTAATATAAGCTTACTAGGACTATGTTACAGGGAGAATATATATATTTCTATTTCTATAATGAGAATATTAATGTAATTGCCATTAGAGGTTTTGTAAATCTATTTCGAGAAATTAATGATCATAATAATAATAATAAGAATGGACAGATGTTAGTTTCATTATAAGTAACAAATATTAATCAGGAATTCATCTGTTAAGTAAGAATTTATGTAATTTTGACCTAAATGAAGTTATTGTCCAACAACCCCTTATATCACTCGGAAGCGAGTTCCAATAAGGTGCTTAGGAAAATATTTGGGGCTAAATGGGATGAAGATACAGGAGAATGGAGAAAGTTACACAACACAGAACTGCACGCATTGTATTCTTCGCCTGACATAATTAGGAACATTAAATCCAGACGTTTGAGATGGGTACGGCATGTAGCACATATGGGCGAATCCAGAAATTCATATAGAATGTTAGTTGGGAGGCCGGAGGGAAAAAGACCTTTGGGGAGGCCGAGACGTAGATGGGAAGATTATATTAAAATGGATTTGAGGGAGGTGGGATATGATGATAGAGAATGGATTGATCTTGCTCAGGATAGGGACCAATGGCGGGCTTATGTGATGGTGGCAATGAACCTTCGGGTTCCTTATAAGCCAGTAAGTAAGTAAGTCATTATATTCAGTGGATTATTCTTTGAGATATTTCAAATACGTAAAAAAGTGTAATACAATTTTCCTCGTTTTTGCTTCCCTTCCGAGATAAAAACTGTCTTACATTATGAAATATTTAATAGCGTATTATATGCTACTCAATTTAAGAGAGCAGTGTATTATGATAATAAGTGATTGAAAGAATTTTGTTCTTGTTTTTTTGTTTCCTTTAAATGTGCAGAAATTAGGTCCGAACGAAAGTAACATTGTAAAATTCGTTTGCAAAACGAAATTTTATATACGAAAGTTATGAAGTCTGAAAAAAGGAAAAGTGTCTTGAACATGTTTTCAAAAACTAAATTTTTAATCCGTAAAGAATGTGCCAAGGAATCTGTTTTTATAATGATATCAATTACTTACTTTTCCATTCTTGGATCCTTAGGGTTGAAATTATATATTTTTGTACGATACAAACTTGTCCTAATATACTAGCAGTCTTACTAATAAACCGTGTATAGTTTTTATACGAGACTTATGCAGAGTTGAGACAGAAAACGTTACTAATAAACCGTGAATAAGCTATGGACGTATAAACAGGCTGTAACTATACAATGGGAATTGCTTTGCAGTAGTTATATACACGAAAACCCTTGTTTTAGCGTTGTATATAGAGAAAAAATGGCCGCCCCTCTAACAGCTGTTCGTATCGACTGTCATTTTATGATGATGGTTGCCTAGTAACCAAAGAAGAACAAACCAAAGATCATAGAATTATTAGAATAATATTGCTGTAGCTTGTACTCTCTGACCAAAATGTAGTGTGGTAATCGATTAGAGCCAGTTGTACTATCGATACTTAACATGCAACACTAGAGCTCTCTACCGGATGCAATAGAGAACCTCAGATATTCTATTGTCTTTCGTAACGAAGTAATGACGAAACTATGACGTAGCTGTGTAACAGTTATACTGTTATACACGACGTATGTAGTGATTATTAGTAAGGAATTTACACACGACTTATAAACGAGCTGCTCATTGTATAAGTATAAGACAGTTAAACGTCTGTATATATAGTTTTTATTAGTAAGACCGTATGTGTATAATTAACAAACAGAAATGCTTCACTATATCACTATAAGAAGTTCATGAATGAAGCTAAGCTTTTGTATTTCATGGCCCCCTTGTTCTCCATAGCTATGAATTAACATACTGAACTATTTCTCATTCTTATTGTGTGAAATACATGAGTTGAGTCATCATAAAATTGAGGCAATTTTTACTAAAATAATAGTTTATAAATACGCCTAGTAAAAAAATATAAATATGTAGATCATATAAATATGTAGATCTAGATCTAATTTTTAGGATTGAAGAAACCAAAATTGGAGAGATGGCGCTATTTAGCAGAATCCTCGGCACATCCTTTATAAATGAAAAACACACTTTCTTAAAACACGTCCAAAATATTGAGCAATAACGTTTGTGTATAAATCTTCTTCATAAAATTAATAAAGATAGGAAAGCTACAAGCAGTACTAGGCTAAATTATTCGTGATATTTATTTTTAAATTTATTTTAACAGAAATTATGCCAGCGACAAATGTAATTGTGATGGTGTAGTATAAATGGCAGAAGAGGTAGGCCCTACCTACTACAGGGACATCATTTTATTTTTACTAACATTTTTAATATTAACCTGGCTATACCTTTAGAGAACCGGAAACACCGTTTGCTGCCCCCTTCCACGACTGTAGTTCGATGGTACTGAAGTAAAACACAAACAAATCACTTCACAAGGTATAGGAGGCAAGAAAAGTAGTTCATCCATTTACGTAAACTAGGAAATATTGCGATTTTGAGTTTGATAATTTTCATTGGGATTTTGTTTAATCAAAATACAGTGCAGTATTAACAATGAGTGTTTTTACTCACGAACTGAGCTGTCCATGTGGACGTATTCATTATGCAGTGTATATTATACTGTCTACAGCACATTAGCGTACAATATAGAGAATGAAGTTAAATTGAAAAATAATCATAATATGGATATTTAAACACATTTTTGAAAATGGTGGCCGTTGATTTCGATACAGGCTTCAGTTCTAATGTGCATATTATCGCACTATAGACTATTGTACGTAATTCCAATTACCAGTTTCGTCCTTCGTACTAGTAACTCATATTGAAATAATTCTGTACCTACTCTATAAAAGAGTACCTTACGTACTGTAAATTCAATCTTCACTTCTGCCCGATCCGAAAAGATAAAATTATTCAGACATGCTATCTACTGTCCGTCCAAGTGGTTACGTCGCAGCGTCGTAGAAAGGGAGGAAATCACGTGACAGTTAATTACTTAACGAGGCCCTTTTATTTAAGTTATTTTAAACAATTGTACGGGTATAATATTACGTAGACTCCAATTCTTAATAGAAATTAATGTTCTCAGAAAAGAGCTAAGACAGCCCAGCCGCTAGCATTTACAGAGAGGCGAATAGAAGCAGGTGAGGGAAACCGGGATGCGACGTAGGCAAATGGAAAATGATGCAATATTGAAAGCTCTTTCGTTACAGGAAAACGCGAACATATTTTTGGAACGTACTGTTTACTATGACTGTATATGCGGTCTTGGATTTGTGCGGAGGACGTTTGAACTTCATTAGTAGAAGAGGTGGGAGTGAAGTACATTAAAAAACTCAGGTACAATAAAAATTGAAGTAAAAATAAAATGATGTCCCTGTATAACATTGATTTTGTTGACTGCGTTCTTGCAGTGGCTTGAGCGGATTTTTTGGTAACCATAGCAACAGTCAATGAGAATGACATATCCAGCCTCTAAAGTGAGTTAAAAGAGGTAGACAGCGAAACAGCATTATCTTCAGAAGCCAAACAAAGATCTATGTTTGAAGAAAAGCAGAATGATTTGTTGCGATCTTGATCAGGGAATTTCGAGGACCACAAACTCGGTGAAATATGGTTTCAGTGTTTCATTTGTGATCAGTGGTCTTTCGATTTTGGACCCCGGACTCATTTCACCGGTATTATCACCATCATCTCATTCAGTCGCAAAATAACCTTAGATGTTGATAAAGCGTCGTAAAATAACCTACTAAAATAAGTAAGAAAGTGATCAGTGATTCCATGAAATATGTCAAAACCTTTCAAAATGGCGACAGAACTTTATTTGTTTGGGTTGTGGTATGAATCTGACAGAAGAATTTAAAATTTGACTGATTACCCATAATATATTGAATTTAAGGACCATCACGAAAATACCCTTGTACTATCACGAAATTATACCAGCCCTTCTAGGGTGCTAAAATTTGTGTTTATATGCATTGTTTGTTCGTAACTGTTATATAAATTTATTTGAGGTAGAAATGCTGAGATGTAATTTCCTGAAATGTAATTAATGTACTTATGAAAAAGTATTACTTTTTTTTTATTATTTTAACTGATTTTTTACACCAAAACCTTAGTATCACGAAAATAGCCGAGTCTGCTCTAATTTTCGCCCACCTATTATCTCAAGTTACATATTTCCTCAGTGTTATATATATATATATGTGTATACATATACATATATACAGGGTTAGTTAGAAGTCCCGCACAACCTAAATAACTTTTGAAGCATACGGTTCGGTGGCATGAAACTTGGTATGTGAGGATAACCATATACTAAGAACTCAATAATGGTATTACCGAGTTTTTTCTACTTCCGGTTGAACAGGAAGTAACTCCAACTCTCTTATTTTAAATGGAACATCCAATATATTATTTTATTTTTGAATAGTGCTCATTAAGAGCTTTTCAAAAAGTACCCACACTTGATACTTCTGTACAAATCCAGTGTTGCTAAGTCAAGAAAACAGAAAAGTGTATCGAATATTAAAATAATAAAATACTCATCCCTTAACAAAAACAAAACAAAAATATTCACCTTCTAAATTATGTGTTCAAATTGGTAGCCTTCAGCTGCTTTACAATGTATCACTCGATCATAGAAACCATTTAAGGAATGATTTAACCAGGCTTTAGGAATATCTTGCACCACTTCCATTTTTATTTAGCAACACTGAATTTGTACAGAAGTATCAAGTGTGGGTACTTTTTGAAAAGCTCTTGTCCACACCTGTGGAGTAACGATCAGCGCGTCTGGCCGCGAAACCAGGTGGCCCGGGTTCGATTCCCGGTCGGGGCAAGTTACCTGGTTGAGGTTTTTTCCGGGGTTTTCCCTCAACCCAATACGAGCAAATGCTGGGTAACTTTCGGTGCTGGACCCCGGAATCATTTCACCGACATTATCACCTTCATTTCATTCAGACGCTAAATAACCTAGATGTTGATACAGCGTCGTAAAATAACCCAATAAAATGAAAGAAATGAGAAGTTCTTAATGAGTTTTATTCAAAAATAAAAAATGTATTGGTTGTTCCATTTAAAATAAGAGAGTTGGAGTTACTTCTGGTTAAACCGGAAGTAGATAGAACTCGGTAATACCATTATTGAGTTCTTAGTATATGGTTATCCCCACATACCAAGTTTCATGTCACTGAACCATATGCTTCAAAAGTTATTTAGGTGGTGTGGGACTTTTAACTAATCCTGTATATATATATATGTATCAGTAAATTTTTAGGACACCAGCCTCCACTGATCCAATTATTGAGAACTGAATGTCTTCCGAATTACGTCAGCCAATTATTTTAATCTTACAAGCTCAATTATCCAGCATTTCTGAACAAACCCAATTACGAAACATGTTTGCATGATGTGAAATACGAAATCTCGCGAACGCAAAGAAAAAACATAAATTTTATAATCTTATCTGTTGTGTAGTCTAGAATATGTACGTTACATCTCTTGTATGATAAGCAGAGCCGAGACAGGTCCAAAAAATAATAATCATAACAGTAGTAGTGCTAGTAACACAATTTGAAATTCAAATCTGCAGCCTACATCTTGATATTCCCGGATGCCAAGAAACTACAAACATAAAAGACGGCTGTAGGGAGTTGCTAGGAGACCCTATAATTCTATTTTAGTGTGTCTCATTATTTTCAGATCTCTGTTAAGAAATGTTGTGCTTGCGTGGTAAACTGTGGTCCGTGAGAAGTCCTTGAAATTCTTACTGGATTTATTACTGCACCGTGCCTAGAGTTCGATTCCATGAAACGTTACGAATTCAGACATGTTCCATGACTCACGTAGGATTGCTTAATGTACACCTACATTAAATTTATTTATTTACCTACATTTTAATTTATAGTAATCGTGAAAAAATTGTATACGATACTTGTTCCTTAAGTACATAGATGGGCATCGTGCCTCACTTGAGAATTAGTGCCTCACTGACCTTCATAGAGCTTATCGCTCTGAGTGACATCATCTTCACAGTCCCCGTTCCTCCCTCACGTAGCTCCAAGGCGTGGGCAGGTTCTAGGCCTATATCAGTTTCATAAGCAATATCAGTGGTGGCATAATGGCATTATCAAAGCAGTGTGTACGCGTTAGAAAACTATTATTTCATGAGAAATGGGAGGAAGAGTTTTTTTGTTGTTTGGAAAGGGAGAACATACGATGTATGTTATGCTCGAAAATCCTATTAGGCATTAATAAATGTAATATACAAAGACATTACCCCTTATGTCATAACGAACATGCTGAATTAGAAGGTCAGACAAATTAAATGTTATTTTTCGTACTATTCCGAAGAAAATTTGTGATCTTAACATTTGCATACCGGTAGTATACTAAATACGACATTATACCTTAAACACGCTGCATTAAAAGGTGTGAGGAACTAAATGTTGTTTGTACGTATTATTTCCAAAAGAAATTAAACAAAAACATATCAAATTTGCGTAGAAAACGAAATTTGATTTTCTGAAATTGTTTTAGGTCGAGAATGTGCAAATCTATTAAGTAATCTTGATAAACGCCAGCATATTCAAGAAAATAAACGTAGACAACGTGATGGAATATTATTGGCTAGTTACGCAATTTCTCGCCTGTGATTTAAATCTATTCAATGATGGAAAAATAGTAAAGAGGTGTATGATTAGAGCTGCGGAATTAATTTGCCAAATTGAATAAAAGTTTTCGAGTCTCTCACGTTAACCAAGCGCTTCCCTAATAATTCGCCACTGACCGCCTTAGCGATTACGATAAGGTGACGCAGGTCACAGCAGTTTATATTTCCCATCCCACTCTGCAGTCTCCTCTCCTAGTAAACAAACTATTTCAAATCGAGTGCCTCACGTAACCGAAAATTGTGCCCTTGTATGCTTAAGTGCATAGACTAAAACAATCTGGGAAATAGAAAAATAAAATTTGTTGTCAAGGTGAACGTCAACAGTAACAATCAACATTGATAGAATTGCTGTTAAGGTAAACGTCATCAGTGACAATCAACATTGATATAATTGCTGTTAAGGTAAACGTCAACAGTGACAAACAACATTGATATAATTGCTGTTAAGGTAAACGTCAACAGTGACAACCAACATTGATATAATTGCTGTTAAGGTAAACGTCAACAGTAACAATCAACATTGATATAATTGCTGTTAAGGTAAACGTCAACAGTGACAACCAACATTGATATAATTGGTGTTAATGTAAACGTCAACAGTAACAATCAACATTGATATAATTGCTGTTAAGGTAAACGTCAACAGTAACAATCAACATTGATATAATTGCTGTTAAGGTAAACGTCAACAGTGACAACCAACATTGATATAATTGCTGTTAAGGTAAACGCCAACAGTGACAACCAACATTGATATAATTGCTGTTAAGGTAAACGTCAAGAGTAACAATCAACATTGATATAATTGCTGTTAAGGTAAACGTCAACAGTGACAACCAACATTGATATAATTGCTGTTAAGGTAAACGTCAACAGTGACAACCAACATTGATATAATTGCTGTTAAGGTAAACGCCAACAGTGACAACCAACATTGATATAATTGCTGTTAAGGTAAACGTCAAGAGTAACAATCAACATTGATATAATTGCTGTTAAGGTAAACGCCAACAGTGACAACCAACATTGATATAATTGCTGTTAAGGTAAACGTCAAGAGTAACAATCAACATTGATAGAATTGCTGTTACGGTAAACGTCAACAGTGACAACCAACATTGATATAATTGCTGTTAAGGTAAACGTCAACAGTAACAACCAACATTGATATAATTGCTGTTAAGGTAAACGTCAACAGTGACAACCAACATTGATATAATTGCTGTTAAGGTAAACGTCAACAGTAACAATCAACATTGATATAATTGCTGTTAAGGTGAACGTCAACAGTGACAACCAACATTGATATAATTGCTGTTAAGGTAAACGTCAACAGTAGCAATCAACATTGATATAATTGCTGTTAAGGTAAACGTCAACAGTAACAATCAACATTGATATAATTGCTGTTAAGGTAAACGTCAACAGTAGCAATCAACATTGATATAATTGCTGTTAAGGTAAACGTCAACAGTAGCAATCAACATTGATATAATTGCTGTTAAGGTAAACGTCAACAGTGACAATCAACATTGATATAATTGCTGTTAAGGTAAACGTCAACAGTGACAACCAACATTGATATAATTGCTGTTATGGTAAACGTCAACAGTGACAATCAACATTGATATAATTGCTGTTAAGGTAAACGTCAACAGTGACAACCAACATTGATATAATTGCTGTTAAGGTAAACGTCAACAGTGACAACCAACATTGATATAATTGCTGTTAAGGTAAACGTCAACAGTGACAATCAACATTGATATAATTGCTGTTAAGGTAAACGTCAACAGTGACAAACAACATTGATATAATTGCTGTTAAGGTAAACGTCAACAGTAACAATCAACATTGATATAATTGCTGTTAAGGTAAACGTCAACAGTGACAACCAACATTGATATAATTGCTGTTAAGGTAAACGTCAACAGTGACAACCAACATTGATATAATTGCTGTTAAGGTAAACGTCAACAGTGACAACCAACATTGATATAATTGCTGTTAAGGTAAACGTCAACAGTGACAATCAACATTGATATAATTGCTGTTAAGGTAAACGTCAACAGTGACAACCAACATTGATATAATTGCTGTTAAGGTAAACGTCAACAGTGACAACCAACATTGATATAATTGCTGTTAAGGTAAACGTCAACAGTGACAATCAACATTGATATAATTGCTGTTAAGGTAAACGTCAACAGTGACAACCAACATTGATATAATTCCTGTTAAGGTAAACGTCAACAGTAACAATCAACATTGATATAATTGCTGTTAAGGTAAACGTCAACAGTAACAATCAACATTGATATAATTGCTGTTAAGGTAAACGTCAACAGTGACAACCAACATTGATATAATTGCTGTTAAGGTAAACGTCAACAGTGACAACCAACATTGATATAATTGCTGTTAAGGTAAACGTCAACAGTAACAATCAACATTGATATAATTGCTGTTAAGGTGAACGTCAACAGTGACAATCAACATTGATATAATTGCTGTTAAGGTAAACGTCAACAGTGACAACCAACATTGATATAATTGCTGTTAAGGTAAACGTCAACAGTAACAACCAACATTGATATAATTGCTGTTAAGGTAAACGTCAACAGTGACAACCAACATTGATATAATTGCTGTTAAGGTAAACGTCAACAGTGACAACCAACATTGATATAATTGCTGTTAAGGTAAACGTCAACAGTAACAATCAACATTGATATAATTGCTGTTAATGTAAACGTCAACAGTAACAACCAACATTGATATAATTGCTGTTAAGGTAAACGTCAACAGTAACAATCAACATTGATATAATTGCTGTTAAGGTAAACGTCAACAGTAACAATCAACATTGATATAATTGCTGTTAAGGTAAACGTCAACAGTGACAACCAACATTGATATAATTGCTGTTAAGGTAAACGTCAACAGTGACAATCAACATTGATAGAATTGCTGTTAAGGTAAACGTCAACAGTAACAATCAACATTGATAGAATTGATGTTAAGCTAAACGTCAACAGTGGCAATCAACATTGATAGAATTGCTGTTAAGGTAAACGTCAACAGTAAGAATCAACATTGATAGAATTGCTGTTAAGGTAAACGTCAACAGTAACAATCAACATTGATAGAATTGCTGTTAAGGTGAACGTCAACAGTAACAATCAACATTGATAGAATTGATGTTAAGGTGAACGTCAACAGTGACAATCAGCATTGATAGAATTGCTGTTAAGGTAAACGTCAACAGTAACAATCAACATTGATAGAATTGATGTTAAGGTAAACGTCAACAGTAACAATCAACATTGATAGAATTACTGTTAAGGTAAACGTCAACAGTAACAATCAACATTGATAGAATTACTGTTAAGGTAAACGTCAACAGTAACAATCAACATTGATAGAATTACTGTTAAGGTAAACGTCAACAGTAACAATCAACATTGATAGAATTGCTGTTAAGGTGAACGTCAACAGTAACAATCAACATTGATAGAATTGCTGTTAAGGTGAACGTCAACAGTAACAATCAACATTGATAGAATTGCTGTTAAGGTGAACGTCAACAGTAACAATCAACATTGATAGAATTGCTGTTAAGGTGAACGTCAACAGTAACAATCAACATTGATAGAATTGCTGTTAAGGTGAACGTCAACAGTAATAATCAACATTGATAGAATTGATGTTAAGGTGAACGTCAACAGTAACAGTAAGAATCAACATTGATAGAATTGCTGTTAAGGTGAACGTCAACAGTAACAATCAACATTGATAGAATTGATGTTAAGGTGAACGTCAACAGTAACAGTAAGAATCAACATTGATAGAATTGATGTTAAGGTGAACGTCAACAGTGACAATCAACATTGATAGAATTGCTGTTAAGGTAAACGTCAACAGTAACAATCAACATTGATAGAATTGCTGTTACGGTAAACGTCAACAGTAACAGTCAACATTGATAGAATTGCTGTTAATGTAAACGTCAACAGTAACAATCAACATTGATAGAATTGCTGTTACGGTAAACGTCAACAGTAACAATCAACATTGATATAATTGCTGTTAAGGTAAACGTCAACAGTAACAATCAACATTGATAGAATTGCTGTTAAGGTGAACGTCAACAGTAACAATCAACATTGATAGAATTGATGTTAAGGTGAACGTCAACAGTGACAATCAACATTGATAGGATTGCTGTTAAGGTAAACGTCAACAGTAACAGTCAACATTGATAGAATTGCTGTTAAGGTAAACGTCAACAGTAACAATCAACATTGATAGAATTGCTGTTACGGTAAACGTCAACAGTAACAATCAACATTGATATAATTGCTGTTAAGGTAAACGTCAACAGTAACAATCAACATTGATATAATTGCTGTTAAGGTAAACGTCAACAGTAACAATCAACATTGATATAATTGCTGTTAAGGTAAACGTCAACAGTAACAATCAACATTGATATAATTGCTGTTAAGGTAAACGTCAACAGTGACAACCAACATTGATATAATTGCTGTTAAGCTAAACGTCAACAGTGACAACCAACATTGATATAATTGCTGTTAAGGTAAACGTCAACAGTGACAATCAACATTGATATAATTGCTGTTAAGGTAAACGTCAACAGTAACAATCAACATTGATAGAATTGCTGTTACGGTAAACGTCAACAGTAACAATCAACATTGATATAATTGCTGTTAAGGTAAACGTCAACAGTAACAATCAACATTGATATAATTGCTGTTAAGGTAAACGTCAACAGTGACAACCAACATTGATAGAATTGCTGTTACGGTAAACGTCAACAGTAACAATCAACATTGATATAATTGCTGTTAAGGTAAACGTCAACAGTGACAACCAACATTGATAGAATTGCTGTTAAGGTAAACGTCAACAGTAACAATCAACATTGATAGAATTGCTGTTACGGTAAACGTCAACAGTAACAATCAACATTGATATAATTGCTGTTAAGGTAAACGTCAACAGTGACAACCAACATTGATAGAATTGCTGTTAAGGTAAACGTCAACAGTAACAATCAACATTGATAGAATTGCTGTTAAGGTGAACGTCAACAGTAACAATCAACATTGATAGAATTGATGTTAAGGTGAACGTCAACAGTAACAGTAAGAATCAACATTGATAGAATTGCTGTTAAGGTGAACGTCAACAGTAACAATCAACATTGATAGAATTGATGTTAAGGTGAACGTCAACAGTAACAGTAAGAATCAACATTGATAGAATTGATGTTAAGGTGAACGTCAACAGTGACAATCAACATTGATAGAATTGCTGTTAAGGTAAACGTCAACAGTAACAATCAACATTGATAGAATTGCTGTTACGGTAAACGTCAACAGTAACAGTCAACATTGATAGAATTGCTGTTACGGTAAACGTCAGTAATGACAATCAACATCTCTTCTTTGGAGACACCCGTAAACCCGAGAACATCTTCGCTGTGCTGGGACTTTTGGGGAATAGCAATCTTCTTTTGCCTACATTGAGAGTAAACATGTCGGTCGCTATAGTTACCATCTTGCTCTATCGTTTGCTAAACTTTGCTCGTACGCTTGCTCCCATTTCCAGTGCATTTATCTCGACATTGTGAATTTTCTCTCTTCTCCCCATTGGACTCGCTAAGTTTTCCAGTTTAACTTGTCCTTTGCTGATATTTCATCAATTGAGATTATAGCCTGATTCGTGTGACACTAATGCGAACGTTCTTTCTCTTCGCATTCTCGAGTTATACTACCTCACGACCCTCCAATTCTTGCCTCAACTCTTCCTTCCAGTGTACCGCTAGCTGACGTCACCTACTCCAACTCAAGGTCACATTGGATACATTGATACTTCGTCTGTCGATCGCCGTTCACTTCAGTGGAATATGTCGTATAGTTTAGAAATTATAGGCGCGACAAAACTGACGTGAAAATGTATCGGTCGATTTTCTGGCATGGCACCCTAGTACTGGACCGGGATTTAGAGGTATTCACGCCAGAAACTCGACTGTGTGTCATTTCTTCTTCTTTTTTTTTTTAACTTCTCATGGATTTTGCTACAATGTACTTAACCGTAGTGCCAACTTACTGACAAAATTTGGGCCTTGTTTAATCTATTTTGAATTTAGATGTGGAACTACAGTCGAAACCGTCTTTAAATAAAGTATTATTTACATGCTGTAATTTTCTCTTCGACGTCTAGCATTTTATAAACCGCATTTTCAAACATCCTGTATAATAGGTTTAGAATGAAGTCGGAGAATTGTCATGTTATTAAAGAAAATTAAGCGGTGCATTTGGTAGAAACAAATTATTTCATTTATTAAAGCAAAACAAAGGAACGACGATCTGCTCCGTTACAGTTTTCGGCAATATAAAAATGCTTTCGACGACAGGGCGACAGAGGACTCTAGTTGAGCGGAGCACGCACTTCATTTTTTTATCTGCATCACAAAAGGCTTCCGCAAGCTCTCGCCTTTTCATAATTTGTCTGTTTAATATCCTGAGGACATTAAAACACGCCGACTTCTTGCTGGGCCGTCATCTGTTTGCTCAGTCCTGACATCACCACGTCCCTTGAATTATAGGGCTCTTACACTAGCGCTGCTTGTGTTATCATCTGAAAGGAGCCCGGCACAAGTGGCGCGGCGAGTGGGCTTGTGCAACACTAGCCTGTCTGGGCTTGACGTGTGCGCTCCTTTCTTGTGAGGCGAGTTGTCACCTAGCAACACAGTGAAACAAATGAGAAACGTGAAATTCGTTAAATGTAGTCCGGCGAATTTAAGCACGCAGCGCTGTTCTAAAGTACAAATGTCAAAATAACACAGGTCTGTTGGTCAACATGCTGGCTTCCAGATCAGGAGGTCGCGGGTTCGATTCCCGTGCTCGGCTCTAGGTGAATTTTTTTTTTGAAGAAGAATTCCTTGGGTGTCTAGAGTCTGGAAATTTGTATGAATGTGAGTGTGATTGTGAATGTGCCGGGTTAATATTAATTAACCAATCATCACAAATATAGAAATACATCAGGACTGTCGCTGGGCAGTAACCTGAGCACACGTTTCAGCGTCACATTGTTGACAAAGTAACTCCATCTGTTAGCACAACCACAAAGCATCTAATAGATGCTATAGAGTTACCAAATTCCGTCTTTGACAGTCTTACTTACTTACTTACAAATGGCTTTTAAGGAACCCGAAGGTTCATTGCCGCCCTCACATAAGCCCGCCATCGGTCCCTATCCTGTGCAAGATTAATCCAGTCTCTATCATCATATCCCACCTCCCTCAAATCCATTTTAATATTATCCTCCCATCTACGTCTCGGCCTCCCTAAAGGTCTTTTTCCCTCCGGTCTCCCAACTAACACTCTATATGCAATTCTGGATTCGCCCATACGTGCTACATGCCCTGCCCATCTCAAACGTCTGGATTTAATGTTCCTAATTATGTCAGGTGAAGAATACAATGCGTGCAGTTCTGCGTTGTGTAACTTTCTCCATTCTCCTGTAACTTCATCCCGCTTAGCCCCAAATATTTTCCTAAGCACCTTATTCTCAAACACCCTTAACCTATGTTCCTCTCTCAGAGTGAGAATCAAAGTTTCACAACCATATAGAACAACCGGTAATATAACTGTTTCATAAATTCTAACTTTCAGATTTTTTGACAGCAGACTGGATGACAAAAGCTTGTCAACCGAATAATAACACGCATTTCCCATATTTATTCTGCGTTTAATTTCCTCCCGAGTGTCATTTATATTTGTTACTGTTGCTCCAAGATATCTGAATTTTTCCACCAGTTCGAAGGATAAATCTCCAATATTTATATTTCCATTTCGTACAATATTCTGGTCACGAGACATAATCATATACTTTGTCTTTGACGGTCTTATTAATCAATTTTCTTTAACAAAACCTATTTACATTTCAATTTATAAAATCATATTTTTTGTAAAAGGCAAGGGTCCAAGAGACCTGGTACTTTTAATAAAAACATCGTAAAACTTAAAAAAAAAAAAGTTACCAACAACGAAAAAAAAAAACACAGAATGTGGCTTCAACAAAGCAATTTATTGGCATGTTACTATTTTTTAAAATTAAACATCAAGTGATCCCTTCGTTATCTTATAGTTTGTTGCACTGTTACCCGGTTGGTAATATTGTTCATGACACTTTCAGAGACACCTTTTCCCTGGACGCTTAATTTCTCGGTTTGAGGGGTGTGAACTGGCCGGCTCGACCTCCAGACCTTACAGTTGCTGTTTTTTTTAAGTGAATATGTCTGTTCTTTCAGTCCGAGGTATGTATGGCAGTATGAAAACGACAAGCGACACTTTTCGACACTCCGTGGTCAACGCTTATAGCTATCTCAGGAACTATACATCTTGCACCGGGGTTTCATAAACAAGAGCTTTCAAATGCCCCCATAAGTAAAAATCTATTGGCTTTAGGTCCGGAGACCGTGGGGGCCAAGGAATTGGTCCACCTGTCCCAATCCATCTGTCACAGAACCTTTCTTTTAGCAACCGACGTAGCCAAGCAATGAAGTGAGTCGCACGACCTTTGTACGTACAGTTGCAAATCAACTGGTGGTAAATCTAAGAATTACGTCACGACTCCATATCACTAACCAGACGTAAACACCACTACAGTCAGATTACAAGCTGCTTGTAGACAAGCTCTTATTTATAAGCTTTTGTTTGTAAACTGGAGGAGGACTGGTGGTATAAAATGTTTATATAACATGTTTCATCATCTACATGTGAGAAATATTTCCCTAAAGTTTTGACATAACTTTTTGTTACACCCTGTATATATGTGATTTATCTGTGGTTCACACTCGCGTTAACAAATGGGTTATAATAATAAAAAAGGTATCCCCGTAACATGCCATGAAGGCACTTGAGGGGCATGGAGGTAGAGCCCCATGCTTTCCATGACCTCGGCACTAGAATGAGGTGGTGTGGTCGGCACCACGCTCTGACCGCCTTTTACCCCCGGGAAAGACCCGGTACTCAATTTTATAGGAGGCTGAGTGAACCTCGGGGCCGTTCTGAAAGTTTGGCAACGAGAAAAAATCCTGTCACCACCTGGGATCGAACCCCGGACCTTTCAGTCCGTAGCCAGCTGCTCTACCAACGGGTTATAATAATAATAATAATAATAATAATAATAATAATAATAATTATTATTATTATTATTATTATTATTATTATTATTTATTTAACCTGGCAGAGTTAAGGCCATACGGCCTTCTCTAACACTCAACCAGGAGTAAAAACTTCGTTACAAAAACACTAAAAATTTACAAAGTACACTACAATTTTACACACAAAACTGAATAAGATAATAATAAAATGTAAACAACAAGTAAGAAGAAATCAGACATAATATATAACATACAGAAAGAAAAAAAAAAGCATAATAAAATGTGAACTGCAGGTCAAAATAAATGAGACATACAAAGTATAAAAAAATAAGACAATTATTGATAACAATAATATTAATAATAATAATAATAATAATAATGATAAAAATAAGAATAGTAATAATAATAATGATAATAATAATAGGGCTAATAGTAATAATAGTGTTAATAGTAGTAATAAAATAGTGCAGTACAAAGCATACAATGAATACAATATTTTTAAGTACACACAGTAAGGAAAATTATGATTATATATAGCTCAACTTATCGCATTAGAGATATACCATTATCGGAAAATATGAAAACAAAAATATAAAATAATTTAAATATCACTAGAACATAAAAAAATGTAAATACGTGGAAACATGCAATACAACACTTGTCATAATAGTAAGTTAGGTTAGGTTAGGTGGATATTAATATTGGAGCTGACTATACTTAGAGATTCCTAACGAAAATAAAATAATTAATTTTCCCAAACACAGCTTCTTTCACTAATTCCTTATGTTACACAAGGAACCAGATAACATTTTTAAAATACATTTTCCACTCATTTGTTTTTACTAATTTTGTGTGCATCATACAGTAATAAATTGAGTCCCATATACGAAGTTTGAAGAACGGTCCGTCCGTCCGTCCGTCGTCCGTCCGTGAACGAAGACCTAATGAAGGCTGAAGGCCTATCAGCCGGATGTTGACCTCTCCTCCGTTTCCAATGGCAAGGAAAGAATTTTTTTCTGGAATGAAATCGAATACTGGGGAATTAGATTTGTAGCTCTACTTCTTTCTCCAACTCAATAATACATTATATTCCATTTTCTAACAAAAGACACACTAAATGATCTTTAATCCCCTTTTACATTACACAGAATCCGTATTCCGTTGTTTCTTCGCCATTTAGCTCGTTGCTATAGAAACCGTCTTATCCTCCCATCGCCGTGTATAAATTGTTAATCTGATGCTTATCTTTTGTTTTTTACGTCAGTATGTTTTCCGTCCTGCAGATCTTTTTGCTCATATTATATTCCTTTGCGAGCTTCTTCTGTTCGCTCTGTTAGACAAACAGCATAAGAAATGCTGCAGGGCTGGAAAAGAAGACCCTTGTTGGACCTCATTCAGCTGTCTCGGGTACAAATTACTCCATCGGTGGCGTTTACATTCAGACCTGAACCTTTCTATTAGTTTTATTCCGAAGTGCTTTCCCTCCGATTAACAGCAAAATAGCTTAAAGGAAGGAAAGTACCGAATAATAAATTACAATGAAAGAAATAGCCCGGTTCCCTTAAAAGTGAGACCAATTTATAGTTTTATGCAGATTCCTTCCATTAAGGTTCCAGAAATCGCTGCAGATTAGAGCTATAAAACCTTTTCCCTTCTTTATACTCAGTCTACAGCGTTCCGGGAACGACTGTACTCTAATACGAAAGGAAAAAGCACTAGCGAGACGGGTTGCGGGAGGGAAAGGGGTTGGTTCGCCATCTCTGTTCAGTTTCGACTATAATAAAAGCTTCTAGGTTCTAGCGACGCTTTTCAGACCTCTCTGTCCGTCCGAGGAGGAGGATGAGAGCGATTTGCATTAAAATGGAGGAGACAGAGTGCATAGGAATGAAATGTTCTCCAATATTCGGTTAATATTTGCTGGGTCTAACACGGTCATTTGGAATCCCGTGCACTATTTGGCAACGCTGGGCCGGAGGTACTACAATTGCGAAATGCATTAACTTCCGGCGTACTTACGCAGTCCCCCACTCCATTCTCCCTGCTTCAATTAGTTCTACTCTTTAACAGCTATTCTATTGTTTTACTGTGTTGCTAAGATACAGGCGAGGATCGTACGTACAGCGTGTCTCGAAAGACAAGGGTGAGATGTACTGAAACTCAAGTGGCAGATTTTTACTTATTTACATTGTGCTTGTATTTACTTTTATATTTCTTTGTTATTTTTAGGATCATTCGAAACACGGGACACTTAGAAATATGCATTTTAAGAAAATGCTTGGTCTTTTGGACTAGATATCGGGTTGATACAGAAGTCGTACCGTTTTCCGCAGTGAAAAATGTTATTTCAGATTAAAAAAAAAGACAGAAATTAATCAGTAATATATTCTCCTACATTATTTATGACTCTGTCAAGGCTGGGGTATTTTTTCGATTCCGTATCTGAAGAAATCTGCTGGTTTGAAGTTGAAGAAGTCATCAAGCATCTTCGTTATCAAAGGAGTTCCCTTGAAGATTGTTGAATAGAGAACGGAAAAGGTGGAAATCTGAGGACGCAAGATCGGGATAATATGGGGGATGTGGAATCATCTCCCAACCAAGCTCCTGGATAGCTGCTTTCGTCATGATAGGAGAGTGCGGGCGTGTATTACGTATTGCACCAGCACTTGATGCAATCTTCCCGGTCGTTTTTCTTCAATTGCGGCCGCAAGGCGTTTGATTATTGGCAATAAATGTCAGCAGTTCCTGCGAAGTAATTCGTACCTACTACACGACGCTTTCTTTGTCCCACCAGACGCATATCTTCGTCTTCTGTGGATGGATATTAACTTTTGTTCGGGATGTTTTGTGTTAAAACCACAGAACCATTTTCTTGCAGTGTTTTCTTCTTTGACATTCTCCCTGTACATGGTACAGATGTTTCCAGCCGCCTCCGCTGCCTTTGATCTTCTATTAAAGTAATATAGAAAAGTATGCGGAAGTTGTTTTTTTTTTTTTTTTAACTTTACACTCCATCTTCTCTAGCAAACAAAATTTCTTCAAATCCACAAAGTTTAAAGCATATTTACAAACACAACACTTCAAATAACAAATGACAAACGATAAAAAAATCTCCTATCAACGCGGTGTTGTGGTGAAGAACGAAAACGCTGCTAACTTATGCATGAACCCAATACAGTATATATTAGCAGATAGGTATTTGATTAGATAGTTGTGCAGGTATACACTATATGTAGGTGAACAGATAGACAGGTAGATGGTAGATAAGTAAGTAGCGACACTCAGTAGATACGTGGGTAGGTAGGAAAGGTATAAACACAGATTTTAGGTATGTAAATATACAGACAGAGAAGTATAAGCTCGACAGACAGACAGGCGGTATGTAAGCATGGGTGGAGGGATGGATGGATGTGTGGATATATAGATGATTGGATGGATGGTTGTATAGATGGTTGGATGTATAGATGGATGGATGGATATATAGATAGATGGATGGATGGTTGTAAAGATGCATGGATGTATGGATGGATGTATGGATGGATGGATGTATATATAGATGGATGAATGGATGGATGGATATATAGATGGTTGGATGGATGGATGTATAGATGGATGGATGGATGGAATGATATATGTATAGATGGTTGAATGGATGGTTGTATAGATAGATGGATGGATGGATGTATAGATGGATGGATGGATATATAGATGGTTGGATGGCTGGTTGTATAGATGGATGGATGTATAGATGAATGGATGGATGTATAGATGGATGGATGTATATATGGATGGATGGATATATAGATGGATGTATGTATAGATGGATGGATGTATAGGTGGATGGGTGGATGGATGGATATATAGATAGATGGATGGATGATTGGATAGATGCCTGGATGTATGGATGGATGTATAGATGGAAGGATGGATGGATGGATATATAGATGGTTGGATGGATGGATGTATAGATGGATGGATGTATATATATATAGATGCTTGGATGGATGGTTGTATAAATGGATGGATGTATAGATGGATGGATGTATAGATGGATGGATGGATGGATGGATGAATGGATATATGTATAGATGGATGGATAGATGTATAGATGGATGAATGTATATATGGATGGATGGATGGATATATAGATGATTGCATGGATGGTTGTATAGATGGATGGATGTATAGATGGATGGATGGATGGATGAATGGATATATGTATAGATGGATGGATAGATGTATAGATGGATGAATGTATATATGGATGGATGGATGGATATATAGATGATTGCATGGATGGTTGTATAGATGGATGGATGTATAGATGGATCGATGTATATATGGATGGATGGATATGTAGATGGTTGGATGGATGGTTTTATAGATGGATGGATGTATAGATGGATCGATGTATATATGGATGGATGGATGTATAGATGGATGGATGGATATATAGATGATTGCATGGATGGTTGTATAGATGGATCGATGTATATATGGATGGATGGATGAATATATAGATGATTGCATGGATGGTTGTATAGATGGATGGATGTATAGATGGATCGATGTATATATGGATGGATGGATGGATGGATGGATGGATATATAGATGATTGCATGGATGGTTGTATAGATAGATGGATGTATAGATGGATCGATGTATATATGGATGGATGGATATGTAGATGGTTGGATGGATGGTTGTATAGATGGATGGATGTATAGATGGATCGATGTATATATGGATGGATGGATGTATAGATGGATGGATGGATGGATATATAGATGATTGCATGGATGGTTGTATAGATGGATCGATGTATAGATGGATCGATGTATATATGGATGGATGGATATGTAGATGGTTGGATGGATGGTTGTATAGATGGATCGATGTATATATGGATGGATGGATGGATGGATGGATGGATATATAGATGATTGCATGGATGGTTGTATAGATAGATGGATGTATAGATGGATCGATGTATATATGGATGGATGGATATGTAGATGGTTGGATGGATGGTTGTATAGATGGATGGATGTATAGATGGATCGATGTATATATGGATGGATGGATGTATAGATGGATGGATGGATGGATGGATATATAGATGATTGCATGGATGGTTGTATAGATAGATGGATGTACAGATGGATCGATGTATATATGGATGGATGGATATGTAGATGGTTGGATGGATGGTTGTATAGATGGATGGATGTATAGATGGATCGATGTATATATGGATGGATGGATGTATAGATGGATGGATGGATGGATATATAGATGATTGCATGGATGGTTGTATAGATGGATCGATGTATATATGGATGGATGGATATGTAGATGGTTGGATGGATGGTTGTATAGATGGATGGATGTACTACTGGGTTCAAAAAGTTCCCGGAATTTTACTACCATTTTTCGTATTAATATATAACAAGGGATATTATACATTTGTTTTGTTGGTAACATTCATGATGTCAGTTCCTTAAAGTTTGTTGATAATGGCGATTGTTGGTTTTGAGTTGTAGGCAATTGTTTATCATAGTATTTTGTTTGTTCGTCGCATTTTGTAATTATGTCCACAGAGCAACGTACAAACATAAAGTTCTGTGTTTTGTTACACAAAACTCCTGCAGAGACATTAAGATTGTTGGAAGAAGCATATGGCGAAGCAGCAATGAAAAAAACTCGAGTGTATGCCTGGCATAAACGCTTTTCTGGTGGCCGCGATAGCATCAAAGATGACGTACGCAGCGGCCGACCAATAACTGCAACAAATGAAGCAATCACTCAGCGTGTGCATAATGTTGTGAGGGACGACCGACGTAAAACCATAAAAGAGATAGCAGCAGAGGTCGGAATATCAGTCGGAAGTGTACACAATGTTCTTCACAAGCATCTCAACATGCATTACGTGTCTCAGAAGTTAGTTCCGAAAATGTTGTCGGCAGAACAGAAAGAAACAAGAATGACTCTTGCTGGGGACATGATCAGTATGGCTGATGAAGATGGTTATTTCTTAAACAAAATTATTGCTGGTGATGAAACTTGGTGCTACTTGTACGACCCAGTCCCTAAACGACAGTCATCTGAGTGGAAATCGAAAATATCTCCTCAGAAGCAAAAATTTCCTAGGGACACTTCCAAAGGCAAAGTTATGTTGGAAGTTTTCTTCGACTCTCAGGATCTCATCCACTATGAGTTCATTCCAGAAGGTCGTACTGTAACGAAAGAATTGTACGTAGAAATCCTCCGTCGCCTCTGGGACGCAGTGAGAAGGAAACGTCCAGAAAAGGGGTAGAAAACAACTGGTTCCTTATGCATGACAATGCACCTGCTTATCGCGCAATTATTGTAAAGAATTTTCTTGCCTGGCACAACATAACTGCTTTGGATCATCCACCATACTCTCCTGATCTCTCACCACCTGATTAGTTTCTGTTTCCCCGTCTGAAAAGTCATCTGAAAGGACGGAGATTCAATGCTGAAGAGGTTATCGCAAACGCGACGAGAGCACTAAGACGAGTTTCACAAAATGGCTTCCAGGCCTGCTTCCAGGAACTCTACACGCGTTGGCAAAAGTGTGTTGTTGCAGAAGGCAACTATTTTGAAGGGAATGCTGTAGAATGGTGTTTAAGGTACGTTGTTTCTATAATACTAGCAAATTCCGGGAACTTTTTGAACCTAGTATGTATAGATGGATCGATGTATATATGGATGGATGGATGGATATATAGATGATTGCATGGATGGTTGCATAGATAGATGGATGTATAGATGGATCGATGTATATATGGATGGATGGATGGATATATAGATGATTGCATGGATGGTTGTATAGATGGATGGATGTATAGATGGATCGATGTATATATGGATGGATGGATATGTAGATGGTTGGATGGATGGTTGTATAGATGGATGTATAGATGGATCGATGTATATATGGATGGATGGATATATAGATGATTGCATGGATAGTTGTATAGATGGATGGATGTATAGATGGATCGATGTATATATGGATGAATGGATATGTAGATGGTTGGATGGTTGGTTGTATAGATGGATGGATTTATATATGGATGGATATATAATTGGTTGTATAGATGGATGGATGTATATATGGATGGATGGATGGGTGGATATACAGATGGTTGGATGGATGGTTGTATAGATGGATGGATGTATAGATGGATGGATGTATAGATGGATGGATGTATAGATGGATGAATGTATGGGTGGATATATAGATGGTTGGATGGATGGTTGTATAGATGGATGGATGTATAGATGGATGGATGTATAGATGGATGCATGTATAGATGAATGGATGTATAGATGGATCGATGTATATATGGATGGATGGATATGTAGTATTTTGGATGGTTGGTTGTATAGATGGATGGATTTATATATGGATGGATGGATGGATGGATATATAATTGGTTGTATAGATGGATGGATGTATATATTGATGGATGAATGGGTGGATATATAGATGGTTGGATGGATGGATGGCTGTATAGATGGATGGTTGTATAGATGGATGGATGTATATATGGATGGATGGATGGATGGGTGGATATATAGATGGTTGGATGGATGGTTGTATAGATGGATGGATGTATAGATGGATGCATGTATAGATGAATGGATGGATGGATGGATTGATTGATATATGAACAGGTACACAGCAGATACGTAACAGTAGATTGCTGGTGCTGAATTCCAGAGGTGGAAACAAGATAGAACCCATGGAATACAGAAGTTCTGATCGCTATGTAAGACAAGTTTTTGAATATTACTTACCTCCCTCCGCTCCTATAAATGGCTGGCCAAACAATCTGAAAGCCGGATAAGAAAGAAAGAAGAAAAACAGCGAAGAGCGAAGTGTTAAGTCCCATTGAACGTCTAATGATATGCAAGCTTAAAACACTTCGATACTGAAACAAAGCCAGCTCTGAACTGTTGTTCTTGCTAAGTTGTTAGGGGAAGACAGGGCTCAGTGACACCGAGTGAGGTGACGTAAGAAGTTAATATTTAGACTTGTTGAAACATTTCAAACTTGAAACTTTCCTTGTGCAGGGCTGTACAAAGCTCTCTAGAATGATTTCTAGTAACATTAGGGACTAAGTGGGGGTATTTTGTGTTAAGCAATTCATTCAGTTTTCAACATATATTGTGTAGATTGAACTTTGAGTTCGTTAAGGAATTTGTCACTAACAGAAGCCGAAATTAATTCCGGCGACATCCTTTTACAGCAATAACATCTGTATTTGGATAGAGATTTAAATGAAAATAGTGTGTTATTTAATTAAATGTAATGTAACTCCTATGGATTTAGACTTATGGGACACCCTGTATTTCATATATGCTAAAACAATTTTTATCTCGAAAAGGAAACAAAAAAGAAGAAAATTGTATTAAACTTTTTTGTTTCAAATATCTCAAAGAATAACACCGTGAAAATAATGACATTAATTCCGGATCACCCTGTATAATTTGTCTTAGACTAATACTGTGTTTTAAACCTGCCATTGTGAAAATTGTTTCCTCTCTTAATGATATATTAAGTCTAGTATTGTAAACATAAGTAAGTGGTGTATAATGTTTGTGACTTTTGTTATAATATTTCAATAATTTACAAGCAATTTTTTTAGTTTTATAGATTTTAAGTTGTAAAAAGGCGAGTTTATAGTGTTAAATTTATACTACGTCGTACTACTTTTGACCAATAAAACGATACCAAAGGACGTGTTTCAACTAATCATGGCTGTTTGTCGCTACAATTTTATCACTTCCCTAGCATTTGTTTGTTTTTAACACTTCCCTAGCATTTGTTTGTTTTTTACCACTTCCCTAGCATTTATTTCTTTGTTTTCCAACATTTCAAATGCAAGTTCTTTACGGTAGACTACTATAAAACATTCTTTGCGATCGTCATTTGTTTCCCGCATAGTCAACTGAAAATGACGGCTCCGTTCAAACGTTTTGGTGAAGCTAGCATTAGTGAAATAGAATTTCAGTAAGTCAATTAATTTTTTATTGTATTAGAGTACTTTATTTCTTGTAATCTTTATATACTTTCTTCTAATCGTGTAATAGTCAATTAAATACCAATCGAATTTTGATTTTCTCTAGAAGTCTAGATGAATGAAAACCTCTAGTGAGATTACTATTGACTATGTCGTTTATATGACGTCATTCCATTTTCGACCAATGAAGTGTAATGAAATTTTGAATTCCAACCAATCACTGTCACACTTTGCGATAATTTTTGCAGCTAGATTTATCGCTATCAATTTATCGCATGGTCGTTCTTTTGTTTAGTCGTTGTCGCCAACTGTTTCCCCGTGAATTGATGATCATGAATACATTAAGATGCAACTACACGGTTAAACTTTTCTTTCAACTTTAAAGCAATGAATGCAAGTTTGATATTTAATATTAATTTATATATTTACGCAGTGAAGACGACGTTCAAAACGGCGCACCATGTAGACACCTTTTAAACTTGATTCTTTCAATATTCTTCCCAGATTGCACGCATACGCATACGCGATTCGAATATTGAAATGTGTATATGCAGCTTTAGTCCCTTTACACACTACAGCGAGAATGCGTTTGTCGAGCTATAAAAAATGCTTTCCTGTAGCACTGAGTAAGTCGAAATAAGCCACAGCTGACATTGGTCCTGCTCCCACAGGTAACTTAACCTATAATTGTAGTCTATAAAATTTGTATTTTGTGAATGAAATTAAACAATTAATAGAAAGTCAGATGTTTAAATTTATGTAACATCATCGCATATCAAACCCAAACATCTATATCTTCATCTTCTAATTCCATGTCCATTGTAGGCTATCTGAAAAAATTGCATTCCTGCATTCAGATTTGATAACTGCGTTTTCAACAATTCTTCATTTAATTAATGTATTAATCAGGTTACTGTAATTATATTATAAAATTGTAAATTAAACTGTGATTTCAGCAGATAATGAAAATGTATTTATATTATAATAATAAGAGAAAAGTGTAGTACATGTAATTAACATTGTTAAACCTGTATTTCGCTTTTCGCAATTGGCATTACTGAATAATAACATCGAATTTCTTTATTGCAGTAATGGATATTAATCTATTTCAACTTCACAATGTCTGAATAGGTTAAGTATTCGTAAATATACAATTATTAACATTTTGTGATCGAATTTTAGGGATATATTATTTACATTTTTATTTTATTCACGAAATAGTCCTAATAAATGTCACTCGAGGTCTAAGATTTCCCAGATAAATATCAGACTCTCGTGACATTACTGTTGATAATCCATAAGTTTTATAGCAGATTTTGATTTTCTTTTTCATAACAAATTTAGAGATTTAAAAACGTTTTGAAGTTCCACCTACGTAATAATTCCATGTTGGAAGATGGATTGAAAAAGAGCAAAATAAACTGTACGTCAGATACTGATGGGTACAATACAAAGAAGAATGGCATCTATAAATTGTTTTACGTAATCTGCTATTGTATACTACGGTATGGTGCGTAATATTAACCTGGCTATATCTTTGGATTAAAAGTCTAAAACCGGAAACACCGCTTGCTCCCCCTTCCATGACTGGAGTTCGATGATACTGCCGTAAAATAAAAAAAAAACACTTTACTAGGTATAGGAGGGAAGAAAAGTAGTTCATCCATTTACGTAAACTAGGAAATATCGCAATTTTGAGTTCGATAATTTTCATTAGATTTTTATTTAATCAAAATATAGTACAGTATTAACACTTAGTGTTTTTACTCACGAACAGAGCTATCCATTCGGACGTATTAATTATGTTGTGTATATTATACTGTCTACAGCACATTAGCGTTCAATATAGAGAATGAAGTTAAATTGAAAAATAATCATAATATGGATATTTAAACACATTTTTGAAAATAGTGGCCGTTCATTTCGATACAGGGTTCAGTTCTTTTGTGCATATTATCGAACTATAAACTATTGTACCTAATCCCAATTACCAGTTTCGTCCTTCGTACTAGCAACTCATGTTGAAATAATTCTATACCTACTCTATAAAAGAGTACCTTACGTACTGTAAATTCAATCTTCACTTCTGCCCGATCCGAAAAGATAAAATTACTCAGAAATGCTATCTACTGTCCGTTCAAGTGGTTTTTGTCGCAGGGTCGTAGAAAGGGGGGGGGGAAATCACGTGACAGTTAATTACTTAACGAGGCCCTTTTATTTAAGTTATTTTAAACAGTTGTATAATATTAAGTAGACGTCCAATTCCTAACAGAAATTAATGTTTTCAGAAAAGAGCCAAGACAGCCCAGCCACTAGACTTTACAGAGGGGCGAACAGAAGCAGGTGGGGGAAACCGGGATGCGATGTAGGCAAACGGACGACAGTACCTGTGCGAAAATATGATTCAATATTGAAAGCTCTTTCGTTACTGGAAAACGCGAACATATTTCTGGAACGTACTATACTTACTCAGTACTGCTTACGCGCTCTTGGTTCTGTGTGGAGGAAATTGGAAGTTTAGTAGTAGAGGGGTGGGAGTGAAGTACATTAAAAAACTCAGGTACAATAAAAATTTAAGCAAAATACAATGTCCCTGTAGTATTATTTCGTAGTGGTCTATTCTGGCACATAGTGGCATTAGTTCTGTAAGTTACAGCGTACCACTGTTGGTGTTGTGTACAATGCAACGGAAAGCATTTGGTGCGCCCCACTCTTTCAAGCACTGGACTCCAACCGCAAACACTCAAATAAGCGTGAGATAACGAGGCTCGAAGTGGACACTTCAGACAGAATATACTGATATCACAAACAACTGACATGTTCCCGCTATGCTGACATATAAATCATCCTGTCCCTGACGAGGTTCGAATGGGGTCCCACTTGTCCACAGCGTTCCATAAGTACATCCGCGCTGCCCATTTCCTTCCCCCGAAAAGCGAGGGGGTATAAATTCGGTTGCATTAGGCCAAATACCCCGCGTTGGTACGCGAAGCGGAATTTCATGTGCTGCCTCCTGGATGTCTGGAGTGCAGTTCATTTTTGTCATTTTAATGCGCCTGTCGGAAACAACAGATACTAAAAACAAAAGTAGAGGGAGGAGGGAGGGAGAGAGCATCGTGTGCATGACGTTGACAACGGGGCTTGCGGGCGCATGCGTGGTGGTAAAACATTTTTAAAGAGAAATAAAATACAACAAATATTCTAGATTCCTCGTGTTTACAGACCTATAATTCAGCCAAAATGCCTCCCTCACCCACTCCCAACCTTCCCCCTTGTATTACTCCGCCCCTTAAGCGTCTTGGACGTGTGCAGAGTTACCCCGCGAAATGGAAAATACGTACAGAATTTGCAATGAGATTTTCGTAATACAAGAAATCCGTCCCTATGCAGTGATAGGAACCGGGACGAGCGACTGTCTTCTGTTCTTCCTTGTAATACGATCTTTAAGAGGAGAGGATGGTATTTTTTGGTGAAAAATCAGTAAATTAAAAAAAAAATCTTTAAAATACTCCGTGATATGTTTGGAATGCATAGCCTAACATTTTGTCGATATTTGTGCCCTTATCGGATGTTGAGACGCCATTTTTAAACTTCCTGCGTTATGGATTTTTAAATCACTCGCCCGATTTTATTGTTGTTTCCGGTAAATTAAATTAAAAAAATATTTTTTTTTCTTTAAAATACCCTGTGTTATGTGTGGAATGCATAGCGTAACATTTTGTCGATATTTGTGCCCTTATCGGATGTTGAGTCACCATTTTTAAACTTCCTGCGTTATGGATTTTTAAATCACTCGCCCAATTTTATTGTTGTTTCCGGTAAATTAAATTAAAAAAATATATAGTTTTCTTTAAAATACCCTGTGTTATGTGTGGAATGCATAGCGTAACATTTTGTCGATATTTGTGCCCTTATCGGATGTTGAGTCACCATTTTTAAACTTCCTGCGTTATGGATTTTTAAATCACTCGCCCACTTTTTTTTTGTTCTTTCCAGTGAATTAAATTTTCAAAAAAATGTCTTTTTCTTTAAAATACCCTTTGATATGTGTGGAATGCATTGCACAACATTTTGTGGGTATTTGTGCCCTTATCGGATGTTGAGTCGCTATTTTTAAACTTCCTGCGTTACGGATTTTTAAATCACTCGCCCACTTTTATTGTTGTTTCCGGTAAATTAAATTTTAATAAAAATTTCTTTTTCTTTAAAATATCCTTTGATATGTGTGGAATGCATTACATAACATTTTGTGGGTATTTGTGCTCTTATCGGATGTTGAGTCACCATTTTTAAACTTCCTGCGTTATGGATTTTTAAATCACTCGCCCACTTTTTTTGTTCTTTCCGATTAATTAAATTAAAAAAAATTCTTTTTCTTTAAAATACCCTTTGATATGTGTGGAATGCATTGCATATCATTTTGTGGCTATTTGTGCCCTTATCGGATGTTGAGTCGCTATTTTTAAACTTCCTGCGTTACGGATTTTTAAATCACTCGCCCACTTTTATTGTTGTTTCCGGTAAATTAAATTTTCAAAAAAATGTCTTTTTCTTTAAAATAACCTTTGATATGTGTGGAATGCATTGCATATCATTTTGTGGGTATTTGTGCCCTTATCGGATGTTAAGTCGCCATTTTTAAACTTCCTGCGTTATGGATTTTTAAATGACTCGCTCACTTTTAGTGTTGTTTCCGGTAAATTACATTTTCAAAAGAATTTCTTTTTCATTAAAATACCCTTTGATATGTATGGAATGCATTGCATAACATTTTGTCGGTATTTGTGCTCTTATCGGATGTTGAGACGCCATTTTTAAACTTCCTGCGTAATGGATTTTTAAATCATTCGCCCACTTTTATTGTTGTTTCCGGTAAATTAAATTTTCAAAAAAATTTCTTTTTCTTTAAAATATCCTTTGATATGTGTGGAATGCATTACATAATATTTTGTGGGTATTTGTGCTCTTATGGATGTTGAGTCGTCATTTTTAAACTTCCTGCGTAATGGATTTTTAAATCGCTCGCCCACTTTTATTGTTGTTTCCGGTAAATAAAATTTTCAAAAAAATGTATTTTTCTTTAAAATACCCTTTGATATGTGTAGAATGCATTGCGTAACATTTTGTGGGCATTTGTGCCCTTATCGGATGTTGAGACGTCATTTTTAAACTTCCTGCGTTACGGATTTTTAAATCACTCGCCCACTTTTATTGTTGTTTCCGGTAAATTAAATTTAAAAAAATATATATATTTTTCTTTAAAATACCCTTTGATATGTGTGGAATGCATTGCATATCGTTTTGTGGTTATTTGTACCCTTATGGATGTTGAGTCGTCATTTTTAAACTTCCTGCGTTACGGATTTTTAAATCACACGCCCACTTTTATTGTTGTTTCCGGTAAATTAAATTTTGAAAAAAAAAATTGTCTTTAAAATACCCTTCGATATGTGTGGAATGCATTGCATAACATTTTGTGGATATTTGTGCCCTTATCGGATGTTGAGACGTCATTTTTAAATTTCCTGCGCTATGGATTTTTAAATCACACGCCCACTTTTATCGGTTTCCAGTAACTTCATTTTTTTGCTGCATTGCCAGACAAAAATGGATATAATTTCTGAACTATTAAAGATACATGCACGAAATTTAGAACACACATTCTTTAGACCATTAGGAAACTTTTCTCTGTAACAGAATTTTGTTAATTGATTTAATTTTAAAAATACGTCCGTTTGTTTGCAAGAAAGAAAATCATAAAATTGTTATTAAATTTTAATTGTTTATTTTACAAACATAGGGACCAATATTAAAATTCTGTTATACATTGCAAAAACTGTTTGAATCTATCTTTAAAAACGGTTTAGATATATCGGTTTTAGTACAATCTGCATTGGGAATTTTGTTTTTTCAAATTTGGGCCGCCAAACAATTTTTTTTTTCGAAATATTTTTATTTGGTTGAGTTGCCACAGCTATGAGCTCTCTACATACAAAAAATTAATATTTTACACCAAATACGAAAAAAGTTAAAAAAAAATACCATCCTCTCCTCTTAAGTAGCTATGTCTTGTATTCGGAAGGTCCGTGGTTCGATCCCGGGAACCGGCTCTCATGGCTTGGGTTTTCGTAGTTTTACGATCTGCTTTCTTTGCAGTGCTATGATCAATACATTTAGTAGTAACTCTCTTCATTCTTAAAAAAAAAGTTTTTTACGTATGATATTTGTATCAAAATGTTCAATATTGACTGACTGGTGGTGCAATTTTGCTAGTGAAATTCACAGGAGGAAAACTCTACTATCTGTAAAATTTACGAAAATGAAATGAACTACTTAATTTTTCGTGAACGGATATATTTTCTTTATGCAAACGTTACTAAGCTGGGCTTGTGTACAATTTCGAAGGCCGTCAGAAGTTGTGTTGTTACAGCGTATTTAAATATGAGCAAATGAAAGTAGGTCTACAATATTTACTATATAAGTTACGTAAATAAATGAATGCTTATTAATCAGAGTCCTGCATTGGAGTTAAATCGCTCGCTTGAACTCGGTCGAGTGTCGCACCCTCGAGTGAGATACGATCGGTCGTGATACGCTCATAATAAATAGCAGCACAGTACAAGGTGATCTCACCGACATGTCTTATCTTGTATGAAGGCGACAGATAAGATACACATATGTTTTGCTCACACGGCTTTATTTTCTGCGTTTATGACAAACGTTTAATGGAACTGTCAATGGAACGTACCAAAACAGGAACAAGAAGTTATAAATAAAATAGTATGAAAAACTTCGATATACAGTTATTATTGCTAATTAATAATTATTCAATATTTGGTTTACCACATATATAATATGATAGGTCCACACATAGTGTTCCGCCTATATACTGCGACAATGTAGAAACGTTTTACAATAGTAATATACGTTACAAGAGCGGTATGTTGAAGTTTTCATGTTCGAGGAAAAGATTGAAAAAGCGAAACGTAATTGTGCGAAGATCGTTTATTACATACCTGAAAGAGGAATTTCTAATTAGTTCCAATGAAATCTCCATCTTGGTTTCTGTTCAATGACGACAACATTGGAAAACAAATATATCTATCTTCAACATTGTTGCTATAAAATGTTTTCTGTGTTTATTATATTCCAGCAGGCCGTGATATACGTCTGTCCTTTTTTTCCCTCCAGTCTATAAATGCGAACTTAAACCAAACGGCAACGTTATGTAATGATTTATTTTTCATTTAAATATTTTAACAATATTATTTATATAACATATTGCATCGGCATCTGGAATCTTGTTGATTTTTTCACGGCTTCCTTAATGTTACTTGCATTACAAATGCAATAACTTTTGTGGTGTTGTAGAATTTACTTAATTTTTGCAAATATTTAAAAACAATAATTAACAGTGCAATTTAGGTGAAATTGCAGTGGTAAGTTTCCAATTTATAATTATTACTATGTTAAACATCTCTAAAAATAATATGTTAAAAGCCTAAAGCAGTAAAATGAATATGGCGCTTAAGCGGTAAAAAGAGAGAATTGTTATGTGTGTTAGGTTGGGAATACTGAATGTGGTATTTCACACTTACCGCGTATTGGTTTTGTGCGGAAAGCAAGCAAATACGCACGATCTCGCACAAAATATTATTGATATAGCAGTAGATTAATAACATAGATAACGTCATAGAAAATATAATAAAACTAATAATCATGCTGCACAACTGTTACAGACGCAAAGATTGATACACTAATTATTAGAGATGATGATGATGATGATGATGATGATGATGATGATGATGATGATGATGATTACTATTATTATTATTATTATTATTATTATTATTATTATTATTATTATTATTATTATTACTCCTAGAAAACTTGATACAGTTCTTGCATTATCGTGATTGTGTTCTCCGTTTATAATAATTACATTTACATCCAATAACATCTATCAGATGTGGCGAAAACAAAATCACTCCTGTGTGAAAAAAAAAAAAAAAAAAAAAAAAAAAAAAAAAAGCATTTACCTACAACATTTATATTACATTTTAAATATAAAATAGCATTCAATTATTTATACACCTCATTCATTTGTTTTCGCATATTTTCTTTTCTATCGTCGCATGGCAACCTGGATTCTTGTTATTGTTGATTAGAGCTGAAGAGAATAAAGCTACAAAAACTATTCAACATTTCTTGTAAGAGTTGTTTTTGTGTATTAAATTATTTTATGCTCGACCATGCCGAAATGTAGTAATTATACACCTGGTAGCAGTCCTTTAATGCATGTCATTAAAGTACACCTATTCATTAAAGTTCAGGTTTTCGATCATTCTCGGATATGCAATCGAAAGACGACGAGGGAAACGTCACGGAGGCTGGAAATCCAATATTGTCGCAGAAGGTTATGTTCTGTCACTATAATAATTAGCGTTAATTGTAAATAATATTCAAATAAATTCAATTTGTCATCTCGTTTTTCAATTCTAAATCAATATCCAGGTTATATCAAAATTAGTTCATGTTACATTACATCAAGGTCAATGACATTATTGTTCCTCGGAAAAAATCAATACTTTCGCGTCTGCGCACATCTCACAATTTAAGAGCTATGAACAAGGTCACTTCCGATCTTCTGTCAGATACAAATAAAATGAATACTTCTGAATAATTTCAAGTTAGAAATATGGTCGAGCATAAAAAGTCATATGGAACTTGCCTATAATGGTAATTAAGACGCTTGTATGAAAATTATGAAACTCGCTTGCTTCATAAACAAACATACTCGCGTCTTAATTACTATCATTATAGGCTCGTCGCATAATGTACTATTAAAATGGTGTATGCTCTTCAAGAGAGAACAGAGATCATCGTTATTCATTAAAATTATGAAATTACACAAAATAAGCTGTTTTTCATCCTACAATCAACTGATAATAAAAAATCTAAACTGACGTGTTTTATTATTTAATTTGAATTCAATTTAAATAATTAGATATTTAGACTGAGAAGTTTTGAAATTCCCCTACGTTTACTTACTTACTGTAACACTTTGTACATCCCTGCCTGAACACTTAGTAGCAGTATATTTATATGCAGTCTTATACAGCAGAGCACGTGGCATATTCAATACCTTCAAAATCACAAGTTGCCGTGTTGATTCCGTGACACCCCTGCGATCACAAAGCAAGGTCCGAATTAGACCTCGGTTTACATACCGCCCTTCTGGCTTTTGGCTTACTGTTGGGTTCTGGCATAAGCTCTATCAACTGGAACATAATCAATGTAAAATAAATGGATGCAGTGACTTGGAACACTGTTGCACTGAGACGCCTGTGGGAAGACAATGCCTGCTGACTGGATGCAGGGAACGCTGTGTCCATTTCCAGAAGAGCTATAACCCCTCTCCTCCACCTTTTTGTGGTCAGCGGTCTTTTCACTAGAAACGAGCAGCAACAAAATGATATTGATGCGTGTATTCCATATTTCCGCCTCAACGAATCTAATTACATTTCGGAAACTTCATCGCCATTAGTAGTAACATGTCTGAAAAATATATTTATTACTTTGTTTTGAACGACACGTGCCACTAGCTGGAAACTAACACCACAAAATGTATGTTTATTATTATTATTATTATTATTATTATTATTATTATTATTATCATTATTATTATTATTATATGACTCGGTTAAGAGAGAAGTTTTATATGACATTCTTATTGAATTTGGTATTCCCAAGAAACTAGTTCGATTAATTAAAATGTGTCTCAGTGAAACGTACAGCAGAGTCCGTATAGGTCAGTTTCTGTCAGATGCGTTTCCAATTCACTGCGGGCTAAAGCAAGGAGATGCACTATCACCTTTACTTTTTAACTTCGCTCTAGAGCATGCCATTAGGAAAGTCCAGGATAATAGAGAAGGTTTGGAATTGAACGGGTTACATCAGCTGCTTGTCTATGCGGATGATGTGAATATGTTAACAGAAAATTCACAAACAATTAGGGAAAACAAGTTTACTTGAAGTAAGTAAAGAAATAGGTTTGGAAGTAAATCCCGAAAAGACAAAGTAACTTATATGATTATGTCTCGTGACGAGAATATTGTACGAAATGGAAATATAAAAATTGGAAATTTATCCTTTGAAGAGGTGGAGAAGTTCAAACATCTGGGAGCAACAGTAACAAATATAAATGATACTCGGGAGGAAATTAAACGCAGAATAAATATGGGAAATGCCTGTTATTATTCGGTTGAGAAGCTTTTATCATCCAATCTGCTGTCAAAAAATCTGAAAGTTAGAATTTATAAAACAGTTATATTACCGGTTGTTCTATATGGTTGTGAAACTTGGACTCTCACTTTGAGAGACGAAAATAGGTTAAGGGTGTTTGAGAATACGGTGCTTAGGAAAATATTTGGGGCTAAAAGGAATGAAGTTACAGGAGAATGGAGAAAGTTACACAACACAGAACTGCACGCATTGTATTCTTCACCTGACATAATTATGAACATTAAATCCAAACGTTAGAGATGGGCAGGGCATGTAGCACGTATGTGAATTCAGAATTGCATATAGAGTGTTAATTGGGAGGCCGGATGGAAAAAGACCTTTAGGGAGTCCGAGACGTAGATGGGAAGATAATATTAAAATGGATTTGAGGGAGGTGGGATATGATGATAGAGACTGGATTAATCTTGCTCAGGATAGGGACCAATGGCGGGCTTATGTGAGGGCGGCAATGAACCTCCGATTCCTTAAAAGCCAGTAAGTATTATTATTATTATTATTATTATTATTATTATTATTATTATTATTCCTATTAAAAAACATGCTGAAACTTTCCTTCTGGAGTGTCAAAATGGCTTTAGAAAAGGAAGATCATGTGTAGATCCATTATTTAGTATCAAACTATTGTTGGAAAAAAGAAGAGAATTTAATTTAGAAACCCATATAGCTTTTATTGATTTTGTGAAAGCTTTTGATAAAGTCCGAAGAGACCTTTTATTCGAAATATTACAAGAAAAAAATATTCCAAATTTGCTATTCCAAAATATAATAGAAATCTACACGGACAGCAAAATAAGTGTCAAAATAAATAACTGTATATCCGAAAGAAAATTAGTTAATAATGGAGTTCGACAAGGTTGTCCACTATCACCAACTTTATTTAATATTTATATAAATGAAATTATTTTAAAATGGAACCAAATCTACACATCAGGAATCAAAATAACCAGTGCTCTAACATTAAATACCTTACTCTATGCCGATGATCAAGTCATAATTTCCAATTCAGAGGATAATTTACAAAGAGGATTGTATACATTAAATGAAATATTAAAAGATTTTGGGATGGAAATTTCAGCACAAAAATCAAAAGTAATGGCATTTTTAGGACAAGACCCAGTGAGAAGTAAGATAATGCACAATAACCAATGCCTCGAACAAGTGCAAAATTTCAATTATCTGGGCTGTGAAATATCTTATCAAAATGAAAAAGATGTGAACAAGAAAATTACCAAATTTACACAAATTCTAGGAATAATAAACAATACATTAAAAGCTAAATTAGTACAAAAATCTACAAGAATAAAAATATATAATACACTAGCATTACCCACCCTTCTATACGGAAGCGAGATTTGGACATTAAAGAAAAAAAGACATGAACAGAATCAAAGCAACGGAAATGAAATTTTTCAGGAGAACAGCAGGATATACTCTTTTAGACCGAAAAAGGAATGAAGAAATTTTAGAACAATTAGAAGTAGAGTCAGTAGAAGAAAAAATCACCAGATACAAATTCAATTGGCTAGATCATGTAAGAAGAATGGAAAATTCAAGAATCCCAAAAATTATGATGCAATATAAACCTAGAGGACATCGTCGACCAGGAAGACCGTTAAGAAGACTGCTAGATGGGGCCGAAACAGGTCTACAGAGGCCTAATTCGTGAAGGATGATGATGATGATGATGATTCCTATTACACAAGTCTATGGTGCACAATTAATTACAACGACGGGAATAGTCACTATATAGTACATAGTACATCTGCCTTACTTACAAATGGCTTTTAAGGAGCCTGGATGTTCATTGCCGTCCCCAAATAAGCCCGTCATTGGTCCCTATCCTGAGCAAGATTAATCCATTCTCTACCATCATATCCCACCTCCCTCAAATCCATTTTAATATTATCCTCCCATCTACATCTCGGCATCCCCAAAGGTCTTTTTCCTCACGTCTCCCTACTAACACTCTATATGCATTTCTGGATCACCCATACGTGCTACGTACTTTGTGGATTTTCTCTAACATAGCCTATTCAAGTCATCCGCATAGACAAACAGCTGATGTAATCCGTTCAATTCCAAACCCTCTCTGTTATCCTGGACTTTCCTAACGGCATATTCTAGAGCAGCCATGTCAATTGATGCCCACAGGAGCAAGTGAGCGCTTTAGAGCCCAGGAGAGCCTGAGCGCTTTACAGCGGAAAGGAAAGAGACAGACGAAAGAGGTGGTATATGCCGCTTGGTCGAGCTATATTCAGGGATGGCCAGCACTGATTCAATGGATAAAGGGAAGATAAGTTATTAAAACTGTATCCATGTTAATTTTTAGATTTGTCTGAGAAGTACAAGTGTATTATAAGAATGTAAGTTTTAATGTTAATGCTCATTTTTTCACAAGTTTGATTTTTTTATTCAAAAGAAATATTTTCTCAACTTTTCGTATAGAAAAGTGAAATTGTCAGGTATAGCCCTATTTATTTAGTAGCCTTACAGAATGTTTTCGTAAATCTAATATACCGTATATACGTATTATGAAGACAGTGTATTGAAAATTTTGAAAATATTCGCATGGAAATTGTTTGTAAGGAAATGAATTAACAAAGCAACTACTGTTACATCATAAGCAAAAGATACGTGCCCATGTGTTGTAAAAATGTCAGCTCTATAGCTTCAGCAGATTTCGAGAAAATAATTTAATATTCTGATGATAGGAAGTTGCTCACAAATATCACCTTAAAAGCATAATGCGATAAGAGTTTTGTTAAGTAATATCAGTTACACTTAAAACAGATACAGTACCTAGGTAACTTTGCTTTGTACTGTAATATTGTTTTGATTAATTTATTGATTACTTTTATAGGACTGAAGGTACCATCAATATAAATTCCAACTTATCATTTCATACTCAATCTCTTTCTTTTGAATATCACTTTCTTTATGAATGATGTGTTTTATTCACTTAGTACAGTATAATATTATACTACTATGGAATTTAAGTGAATATTCCTTCTTAACTGTCTATTATGTTATTAAGATTTAAAACACAAGTGCAATATTAAGAAATCAGTATTACTACATTTGTTTTACAGACAATATAGATAATATTAAACAGAAAGAAGCCATATAAAAATAACGACATAAAATTTCACGTTCCGTTTGAAGTTTGTGCACCACTGTTTTCTTAATCCAACAGGCTGCTTATTCATATACACAACCCTTCCTCTTTCCATACTTAGCGCTTGCTGCCCGCGCACGACGTCAAGGTCAGAAAAATGCGCTTGCTTTGACATCACTGTTCTAGAGCAAAGTTAAAAAGGGCCTACGTCTTTCTAAAAATTAAATTTTATTACACGTATATGAAGCTAACGAATTTTCTGACTTTATTGTTAATTAGTTACAGCATCCCTAATTGATTTACATGCACTACAAGTTGAAATGTCTTATAAATAATAACATAGGGTGTCATGCAGAAAACAATATTGCGAATTACCAGCGACAAATAAAAATGACAACATAAAATCGATAATATTGCAGCGATAAACGTTGTGCTTGGTTGAAATTTAACGATTTCCTACACTTCCTTGCTGGATTGGCACCATACATGAGCAAAGCAGGCAATAAAATTAATTGTCCTTACACTGATGCAAAAAGATCGTTTCCTTTCGCACGGAAAGTCTTGCATTGTGCCTCTCACTGTTGCCATGGTGATGCCGCCCGCATAGACGTTCAGTTTTTTTGGATCTGCTTTACCGCTTTTGCAGCTTCCTCTTGTGCACTGTTGTGCTCTCTGACGACGATTCCCTGCTGTAACATCTACAGACTTCTGTTAAGCTTCTGATAGCTTTTTTTAAAGTATCAACAAGAATTATCTTGGACATTATCGGGAATCTTAAGTTGTAATCGCATTTCTCGTCTGTCCTAAAAGTTTTCTACCTGGCACTGAAATGCTCGTATTTTAATACCTATCTATACTTACTTACTTACTGGCTTTTAAGGAACCCGGAGGTTCATTGCCGCCCCCACATAAGCCCGCCATTGGTCCCTATCCTGAGCAAGATTAATCCAGTCTCTACCATCATATCCCACCTCCCTCAAATCCATTTTAATATTATCTTCCCACCTACGTCTCGGCCTCCCCAAAGATCTTTTTCCCTCCGGCCTCCCAACTAACACTCTATATGCATTTCTGGATTCGCCCATACCTGCTACATGTCCTGCCCATCTCAAACGTCTGGATTTAATGTTCCTAATTATGTCGGGTGAAGAATACAATGCGTGTAGTTCTGTGTTGTGTAACTTTCTCCATTCTCCTGTAACTTCATCCCTCTTAGCTCCAAATATTTTCCTAAGAACCTAATTCTCAAACACCCTTAATCTCTGTTCCTCTCTCAAAGTGAGAGTCCAAGTTTCACAACCATACAGAACAACCGGTAATATAACTTTTATAAATTCTAACTTTGAGATTTTTTGACAGAAGACTAGATGACAAAAGCTTCTCAACCGAATAATAACAGGCATTTCCCATATTTATTCTGTGTTTAATTTCCTCCCGAGTGTCATTTATATTTCTTACTGTTGCTCCAAGATATTTGAATTTTTCTACCTCTTCGAAAGATAAATCTTGAAAATTTTTATAGTTCCATTTCGTACAATATTCTGGTCACGAGACATAATCATATACTTTGTCTTTTCGGGATTTACTTCCAAGCCTATCGCTTTACTTGCTTCAAATATAATTTCCGTATTTTCCCTAATCGTTTGTGGATTTTCCCCTAGCATAATCACGTCATCTGCATAGACAAGCAGCTGATGTAACCCGTTCAATTCCAAACCCTCTCTGTCATCCTGGACTTTCCTAATGGCATACTCTAGAGCAAAGTTAAAAAGTAAAGGTGATAGTGCATCTCCTTGCTTTAGCCCACAGTGAATTGGAAAAGCATCAGATAGAAACTGGCCTATACGGACTCTGCTGTACGTTTCACTAAGACACATAAATTTATTTATTCGTCACTGAGTGTTAACACTTGAAATGCGTTGCTAGAATAACGCAAAACCTTCCTGCACACGTTTGAGACCGAGTCTGCACCCCTTTGTAACAGGAGATGTAAAACAATGTTTTTCACATTCACCTGGCGTCGAACACGCTTCTGTAGAATATACGTTGAAATAATGCATGTTAAACTAAATTGTAATTTACATAAAAATACAAATATACCCTGGTTCTATTCTACCATAAAGTTTACAACTATCCTTTACTCAGTTAGCATTTTTAATGTACTTTCCACTTTGTGTGAAAAGTGGAAAAAAAAAAGTGAGTTCATTTGTTTTATACAAAAAATTGAAGACTTTCATTTAGCTACCTATTTATATCTTTCATACTTGCTTCGTTTCGAAACACATAAAAGAATATTCTATTCACATTTAATAGGAAGAATCCATATCATTTATCTAATATTTACAACACTTTAATATATTTTTTATGTGTCGTTGTTAGCAGAAGAGGAGATTATACTAACGGTTATGCTACTGGAACTAAATGACAGCTGGGAAGAGTATTGGATGAAGATAAATGCTAACAAAACGAAGGCCATGGTCATAGGAAGAAAAGTAAAGAAGGTAAACTTGCGAATTGTAAATGAGGCAGTAGAGCAAGTGGACAGCTTCAAATACTTGGGGTGTACTATAAGCAGTAACATGAGTTGCTGCCAGGAAGTCAAAAGGAGGATAGCAATGGCAAAGGAAGCTTTTAATAGAAAAAGGAGCATCTTCTGCGGACCTCTGGAAAAAGAAGTAAGGAAGAGACTAGTGAAGTGCTTTGTGTGGAAGTGTAGCATTGCATGGGGCAGAAACATAGACATTACGACGAAGTGAAGAGAAGCAAATAAAAGCATTTGAAATGTGGATATGGAGAAGAATGGAGCGTGTGAAATGGACAGACAGAATAAGAAATGAAGCTGTGATGGAAAGAGTGGGTGAAGAAAGAATGATGCTGAAACTGATCAGGAAGAGGAAAAGGAACTGGTTGGGTCACTGGCTGAGGAGAAACTGTCTACTGAAGGATGCACAGGAAAGAATGGTGAACGGGAGAAGAGTTCGGGGCAGAAGAAGATATCAGATGACGACAACATTAAGATATATGGATCATATGAAGAGACAAAGAGGAAAGCAAAAATAGGAATGATTGGAGAATGCTGGGTTTGCAGCGAAAGACCTACCCTTGGGCAGAACACTGTGAATGAATGGACACTTTTTTGCAGTTTTTCAATCCAGTTTCAGAAAAATATTCAAACAAACCATGTAGCTTGAGTTCAAATAACTCAGATATACGAATTATCTTGTGTATCTGTACTTTGGGTCTCCGATCATGCGCAGTGTCTTGTAGCTAGGACTGAATTTTCCAACGGTCCAATCCTTCTTTGGATAACTATGTATGCGAACACACACATACATACATATTCAATCAAAACTCCAGTTACATTGATTTCCCCCACTATTCATAACGCCAAACTGTTCCCTGAACGAAGCATTTTCATTAGAAAGAGTATTGGTAGAAAAATGGTCGTTGTGTGCCCATTTCTCTCCCTGTTGAACTGCATCAATTGTCCAATGAGATAACAGAATACAGACACCACCATATCACAGTCTAGTATATACAGTCACGAAGCTTAATACTTACTAAATATGCAAACATAGACAGTTGAAATACGCATCCATAGATAATTGCTCACCACCAGGATCGCTACTGTCGCCTCATCACACTCTTTCCCTAGCAGACCATAAAATGTATTGTACTTCCGATGTCGTGTTCTTTGGAAAAAATTAACACCCTCCTTCCACTATTGAAATGTGAAATACATAAGGTTTATATATTACTAGTGGCTTGTGCAGCAAATGCTGCTGCAAACTAAGTTCGTTAGACGTACAAATAAAAATTTTTCAGATTTATTTTCAATGAAGAATACTTGTCATTTTGATAGTTATTTGCTTCCATAATAATGAAACATACTCCCTCTGAATGGGTTTTTTAGGCCACATACTTTTTTGAACCTATCCACCTTCGGTTTTTGAGTTCCAACGCGAAAACGCAAGTATCAATGTCAGGACGATAGCAGTAGCTATTTCAGGTCATTGTGGATTGTAGGCAAAAGTTAAAAAAATGTCAGGTTTGTTAAGCTTTCGAACAATAGCATTTTCGTATAGGTGCTGCATGTAGAACTTGAAATGTAGAGCGTAAAATCATTTTATCCTACTAAGAGATCTTGCTGAAATGATCTGGAGACTACAAAATTTTCTAGGCCTCTTATTTTGTCAGTAAGTAATACATTTTGATCTTTCCTTAGGAACTGTAATTTTTGCGCTCTCTCGAGCCAATACTGAAGACAATGACACATATCAATATCTACACTACACCACCATTAAGTATATGAAAGAAGACCCAACCCCACTTGATTAAGAACTATAAAAATATTTGATTTTTAAAAACAATATTATTATCTTACGTAAGTTTTGTAGTTATATATAGCCGCCACTCAGTAAATTATAGAAATGAAGATCTAAATTAAGATATTCTCTACATTTACTCACATAACCTCAAAACGTTTCACTTTCATGTCATCAATATAGCATCAATATTATGTATAATCAATTAAAAATAGACGCATCATGACATTAACCATAGTAATATGTAATTTCTAAAATTGTAATAATGTCATTAAACCACCTCAAGTTTCGTAGATTTGAATATCCAATACACAGCTGTACTCACAAAATTATACACTGCAGAATGAGACCTGTAGATTATTATTTTTAATGACAAATTGAATTTGAGCTCTAGATATGTCTGCAATCCTGCAGGTCATGGCCTTCGTGTAATAGCCTATTCTTTATTGTAGTGTGTGTTTTGTTTTGTTTTGTTCTGAAATTCAATCAAGTCGGCCGTGATTCAATAAAATTATTTCTCAAAATTGACAACAAATGGATGTTGGAAAATACGAAAATTATGTAGGAAAATTCACATTTCACTGAAAACTACTATTTTTCCGAAAAACTATGAATGCCAGGCATGAAAATGAGGGGTCACTCATTAAAATCCGTTCAGCCGTTTTCCCGTAATTTCCATTACCAGTTCAAATTATATATATATTTTTTTCATAAAATATATATTATATTCTATAAACTCACCTTCCTGGATCTTTCAGAAGAAGGATAACTCTAACCTATTTTTCTTAGAATTTATAGTACTACAAACGTCTCCTTGTCCCATATTATTATTCAAATTATTGTATTTTAGCCATGTACAGTTATTACAACCGATAACGAACATTTCACAGTTTACATAGCTTTTCACAAAAATGCGAAATACGACACAGTCAATGCCTTTTCGATGTAGACCAGGCCGTAATGTTTGTTCGGGTTTTCTATTTCAGTGTTTGGAGCCCAGTGAAATATTATATTATAACTTTATTGCGTATCATTGCTAAGTTTTATTTAGTGTAATGTGTCCATAAGTTCCGTTTACTTCTTGTTGCATAATATGTTACAGAAATAATTACAAAACTGTGTTATTTTAATGTGAAGAGAATTTTACGTGTTAACATAATCTGTTCGCATCAACATTTTAAGTTTAGAATTGAAGCTATTTTGAGATTTAATAAAAAAGAATTTATATTGTGATTTTAACTTAGCACATCTACCTTCCTTAATTGTAGACAGAAAATTTACCATACCACTCCTATGAAGTTAGTGTACGTACAATTGTGTTATTTAGTCTCTTAGATAGTAGATAAATGCAATAATTCAGTACTCAGTTGTAGTATTAAAATACAAACAAATAGAATGTGACGGGTGTCATACATGACATGTTTAATTATAATGTATAATTGCGAATATAGGAATATAAGTTAAATATAGTAAACATAACCTATACTTTCCATATGACATAACATACATATGTAGTGGCAGGGCATAGGAGACCACTAAAATTAGACAGAAATGGGCAACTGGTAGCCTACAGTAAACATAACCTATAATTTCAACATATCTAAATATTCGTGCGGTGCAATTGAAAATTATTGAATCGTGCATAAATGAATGTACAAGAATTTCGCAATATTTAATCGAAATAAAGGCAGGTATTACACATACGAACAACGTAATTTTCACACCCTAAATAATATTACACCTTAACTCGTAAGGAATTATGTCTGAAGTGTCTCCTAATCATTGTTTTAAATTTTATTAATGCAATTACACTATATTTTAGAGAAATATATGTTACTCTTTATGCATTCCAATTAATTTATATGGTTGAAACGCCGCCCTTCATGATCGGATTAAGCGAGTCACATGGTCTGCCTTACGGCCTGTATTAGATCACGATGGCAGTGACACAGTCTATTGTTCCTAGTGCTCACAGCGCTCCAAGCGGCTAGCAACTATCGCGAGATTTGCAAAAAATCACCCCAAGCTTCGTGACCGTATCTTGCCGCCAGAGTGGCAGTAACAAGTTTACTTGCGTCCTTCTTGCCCGCGTTCCCGTCCTCTGGTCCTGTTCATTCATCCGTCCAGTATGTCTTGTTTCTACTCCAGTAGGGAAGCCGTTCCCTACATCACCAACAGTTGGCAATACTTTCCGCTTCATAATTCCGAAAATCAGGGAGCAGTTAAGACAATGCATGCAATATATTCATAATTCGTTTCCACTTATGTGAACCCACATTACGCCTCAATTACTGAGCCAACCTTGCAGAGTAAAATTGATCTGGCTTCGGGGAGGGAGAAAGAGGGAAATTTAACTAACCGTTAGAAGTGAATAATCAATATTAATTAGCGGATAACTCTCCCATTTACTAATTAACATAGGTTAGTGGCATTGTTAACAGATGCTCCTGGCTGTATATTGATGGGAGAAGCACTGAAAAAAAAAATGACGGGCGTTCGTAGTGGGATATGAACAGCTGCGTCACAATCGTTTGTCACATGTCAGACCTGTGGCGTTGCTAGCGGAGACATTCATGTGTGTGCAATACGTAAAGAGAAATATAACATTACGGTAGGTTTATACTTTCATGATGAATAAGGCTGTATCCCTTTCTTTCCGTTAACAATGAGGGATATGCAAAATGTATTTCTATAATGTAAGTAAGGTGGGTGCTCCTGTTATGGCCATGTTCCTGATATGGCCACCCCCCTATTGTGAGTTAGTTAACCAAAAAATCCGCTAAATTGCAGCAGTTTTAAGTGAAAGGGCATCCTGGTATGTCACTTGATCGTTTTCCATCCGGTCAGGTTGAGCAATATGGCGTCAGTTGCCTGTTTTGCGGTTTTCATGTGACCTCTTCTTATTTTTCTCTGGTAAGTCTCCTTTGTTTTATGCATGTTTTTCAAAGACTTGTTTCATGAAAACCATCGTACTCCATTCAGTTTTTAATGTTCTGTTGATTGGTGTTGTCGTTGATGGCGTATCCTCTACGAGTTGTTCATAATCAAACGATTTTCGTGAAAGCTTACCTGCTCCTGATACGGCCATATCAAATGCACCATGGCTATATCAAGGTCATTTAACTTTTATTTTTTCACCAGACAAATTTACATGCCTTATAGCTGCAATTACGCAAAAATTTTCTATTTTAACAAAAACAACTTAATTTTTTTTATGGAAAAACCTGTTTTGACTACACTTTTGAATTATAGAAAAGATTATTAAGTGTCATTTTTATTCATTTTACACCAACATTATTTAATTTTAACACAACTGCGCTATCAAACTGAAAACAATCACGATTTGTAGAACATGGAACAAGGGTGGCCATATCATGTGCACATGTTCCTGATATGGCCACTAGGTAGACTTTTGGAATTGGGGACTTTTTGGACAATTAAAGTACTTTCATGGGGAAAGGAAATTGTTTTAAGAAAGTCCATTAGACTGAGAACGAGTAAGAAAAAAGTGGTTTGCAATTTTTTTCAAAATGGCGGCTAGAAAAATTCTCAAACCTTAGAATGGCCATATCAGGGACACCTACCTTAGGTTCTATGTTTCATAATCACGAGGAAAGGTAGCTATCTAATTTGATCAACATATCTCTTTATTGCAGAAAATGACATATTTTAATTCTAACGTGACAACATTTTCTGTTAATACTTTGACGTCGTTGTTTACAGTAGGCTTTGCATCGCTGAAATTATGATGTGTTGAAAACAAACTACAGTCAGCCGTATTAAAACATAAAACGGAAATAAACGAATGTCACGCAGTGGCGTACTACGCAGAATTTTGTCAGGGTGGGTAATTATTAAATCTGTTTACAGTTCACAGTATCGGCATTTTAAATTTTGTGTATTATTACCACTATTATTATTATTATTATTATTATTATTATTATTATTATTATTATTATTACTATCATTACTTATTTACTGGCTTTTAAGTAACCGAGGTTCATTGCCGCCCTCACATAAGCCCGCCATCGGTCCCTATCCTGAGCAAGATTTATCCAGTCTCTATCATCATATCCCACCTCCCTCAAATCCATTTTCATATTATCCTCCCACGTAAGTCTCGTCCTCCCCAAAGATCCTTTTCCCTCAGGCCTCTCAACTAACACTCTATATGCATTTCTGGATTCGAACATATGTTCTACATGCCCTGCCCATCTCAAACGTATGGATTTAATGTTCCTAATTATGTCAGGTGAAGAATACAATGCGTGCAGTTCTGTGTTGTGTAACTTTCTCCATTCTCCTGTAACTTCATCGCAAATATTTTCCTAAGAACCTTATTCTGAAACACCCTTAATCTCTGTTCCTCTCTCAAAGGGAGAGTCCAAGTTTCACAACCATAAAGAACAACCGGTAATATAACTGTTTTATAAATTCTAACTTTCAGATTTTTTGACAGCAGACTGGATGATAAAAGCTTCTCAACCGAATAATAACAGGCATTTCCCATATTTATTCTACGTTTAATTTCCTCCCGAGTTGATCTATATTTTTTGTTACTGTTGCTCCAAGATATTTGGTCTCACCTAGGCAGGTGTCTTTCTGTAGTACTGACAAAGATAATTGTTTGTTTATTTATTTATTTATTGGATTTGATTAATTTAATTTAATTTAATTTATTTAATTAATTTTATTTATTTATTTTATTTCATTTCATTTTATTTATTTAATTTAATTTAATTTATTTTTATTCATTTAATTTATTTAATTTTTAAAATTTATTTTATTAATTTAATTTGTTAAATTAATTTTATTTATTTATTTTATTCATTTTATTTATTTTATTTTATTTATTTTATTTTTATTTATTTTATTTTTTTTTGTTTATTTTATTTACTAAGAGATAACCACACTTTGAGAGTCCCGTCTTGCCTCGAAACAATCACGCTGAAAGCTAACAACCATCAAAACGCTAAGTGGGATTCTAACACACGGTGTGACTGTATTTCCTTACATTAATGCTCTGCGCAGATCTGGCAAAGTTACTTGGCTACGACTGTACATTGCAATATGTGAACTTTAGCGACATCAAACTTTTGGCACGCTAATAAGTTACCATAGCAACTAGAAATTAGTGATTCTTTCAGGCCATTGACGTCACTGAACAAAAACTTCACATTTTAAATTATCACAGAGTATACAATTGCTGGACGATACCGACGTTTCAATGGAAGTATATTATTCTTTGATCTGGTTACCGCTAGAATTTTATTGGTTAATTGGTTTACGCTTCTATTAGCGATACAAAAGAATGCCGGATTCATTAATTTGAATAATTCACGTTAACGAGATTAAAAAGTAATCCCATGTCAGCTGTTATTGGACGCCATTTTTCCGCTTCAGTACATAATTGCTGTATTGTTCCCTGATTTTTTTGTTCTCCTCCCCCCAGACCCAATTTTTTGCGTCAGAAGTGATCGCCAGACATACAGAGGGTAGTTGTACGTGTGGTGCAATACATCAGGAGGGAGAGCAGTTAGTCGTGTGTCGTGTGAGGAGGTTGAAGGAGGAATCCTCTTGAAAACAATGCAGTGTAAATCATTTTCATATCCTCCGAATCAGACAGCACTAATATCCTGTTAGGATCAGTTATTTCGACGACACTGTTTTGATAGAAGGCACAGATGAATTCATCTGCAGGAGATCCATTTTACGTTCCAGGTTGAAATGTCCACTGTCATAAGTACATATTACTAGATGCTCAATAGCAAAGTACCGTAGAAGAGGGTAAAGTCGATCAAAATTTTGCAATATATGTATATATGTAATTTTAAATAAAAGTCGCAAATGATCGATTATACACCCACTGATTGACATTACCCACTTCTACGGTACCTACAGCAGAAGTAAAAATATCTGTATAAAAAAGGTCACAGTAGCATGTGCACATGTACACAATGTCTGTGTTTTGGTAATGTAACATTTAGTGCTTATCTTGCCTAAGTAGTGAGTTTTCAATTTCAAGCAACAGCAATTGACTGACGCTTTTGTCTTCCAGAGAAAGAATAAATCACTAGATATTATACATGTGTATAAATAAATAGAGAATACAAAATTAATAAATAAATAAATAAATAGATAAGTACTTAAGTAAATAGATAGACAGATAAGTAGATAAATGGAAAAGAGATAGAGGGATAAACACATAGATAGAGAGATAAATAAAGAGATAGAGGGATAAACACATAGAGAGATAAATAAAGAGATAGAGGGATAAACACATAGAGAGATAAATAAAGAGATAGAGGGATAAACACATAGAGAGATAAATAAAGAGATAGAGGGATAAACACACAGATAGAGAGATAAATAGATAGAGGGATAAACACACAGATAGAGAGATAAATAGATAGAGGGATAAACACATAGATAGAGAGATAAATAAAGAGATAGAGGGATAAACACATAGATAGAGAGATAAATAAAGAGATAGAGGGATAAACACATAGAGAGATAAATAAAGAGATAGAGGGATAAACACATAGAGAGATAAATAAAGAGATAGAGGGATAAACACATAGATAGAGAGATAAATAAAGAGATAGACGGATAAACACATAGAGAGATAAATAAAGAGGTAGAGGGATAAACACATAGATAGAGAGATAAATAAAGAGATAGACGGATAAACACATAGAGAGATAAATAAAGAGGTAGAGGGATAAACACATAGATAGAGAGATAAATAAATAGATAGAGGGATAAACACATAGAGAGATAAATAAAGAGGTAGAGGGATAAACACATAGATAGAGAGATAAATAAATAGATAGAGGGATAAACACATAGAGAGATAAATAAAGAGATAGAGGGATAAACACATAGATAGAGAGATAAATAAAGAGATAGAGGGATAAACACATAGAGAGATAAATAAAGAGATAGAGGGATAAACACATAGATAGAGAGATAAATAAAGAAATAGAGGGATAAACACATAGATAGAGAGATAAATAAAGAGATAGAGGGATAAACACATAGAGAGATAAATAAAGAGATAGAGGGATAAACACATAGAGAGATAAATAAAGAGATAGAGGGATAAACACATACAGAGATAATTAGATAAAGAGATAATGTGATAAATAGCTAAATAGAGAGATAAATAGGTAAAGAGATAAACTGATAAATAGCTAAATAGAGAGATAAATAGGTAAAGAGATAAACTGATAAATAGCTAAATAGAGAGATAAATAGGTAAAGAGATAAACTGATAAATAGAGAGATAAATAGGTAAAGAGATAAACTGATAAATAGAGAGATAAATAGGTAAAGAGATAAAGTAATAAATAAATACAGAGATAAATGGGTAAAGAGATAAAGTGATAAAAATCTATAATATAATTTAATAAATCCTGTTACACAACGTACAACAAAAATGTACTTTTTTGTTGTTTTAAGAATTTTTTTTTTTATTGGTTCATAATTTTATTTTGTAATGAATTTTCTTCTTACTTGTTGGTAATTCGATTTTTAATTAATATAAGATATTATAGGTAAATAGAGAGATAAATAGGTAAGGAGATAAAGTGATTAATAGAAAGATAATTGGATAGAGGGGTAAATATATTCATAAATAATATCATAAATTAGAATTGTAATTAGAAGTACAAAAATAAATAAAAATAAGTACATAAAAACTCAAGTTTGAATAAATTATCCAAAACTGTTTTAGTTTAATTTTAATGCCAATTATAAAAAGATTGAAAACCTCGATCTCACTTGTGATGCATTGAAGTCAGAATCTACAGACGATACGTCATACAAAAGAATATACAATGCGTTCGTTTTTAAATAATGTGAATGAATCCACCGCTGTGTAATAAAGGTTAAGATGCCTGACCGTGAAACAAGCGGGCCTGAGTTTAAATCTCGTTGGGACAAGTTGCGAGGTTGAGATTTTTTTCAGGGTTTTCCCTCAACCCATCAAGAGCAAATACTGGGTAACTTTCGGCGTTGGACCCCGGACTCATTTCGCTGGCATTATCACCTTCATCTCATTCAGACGCTAGATAACCAAAGCAGTTGAAAAAGCGTCGTAAAATAAGTAAATAAAAAAAGGAAAACAAAATGTGAATGACATTTCCGATTAAACATTGAACATATTTTATGATGTTGATGAACAAGTATTCATATCCCAGAAGATATTAATTTTAGGACCATGTTTATTATAGGTACTATCTTTTGTTTAGATGAATGCGAACACTTCTCAAAATATTGAATACTTTTTAATCCCCTGTTTATATTGGTGTAAGAAAGTATTTTCCACTCTCCATTCATTAAAAAGATTGTACCGCTATCCAGCTAAATTAAAGCAGACGCTTGTACAGACTCTTATTATGCCTCATTTCGATTATTGTGACGCTTTATTCAGTGATCTCAGGGTGGATTTATCCCAGAAACTGGAACGTGTTCATAATACGTGTGTTCGTTTCATTTGTAATGTCCGCTACTACGATCACATTTCGCCTTCTTTCGATAAATTAGTCCACACCTGTGGAGTAACGGTCAGCGCGTCTGGCTGCGAAACCAGGTGTCCCGGATTCGAATCCCGGTCGGGGAAAGTTACCTGGTTGAGGTTTTTCCAGGGTTTTCCCTCAACCCAACACGAGCAAATGCTGGGTAACTTTCGGTGTTGGACCCCGGACTCATTTCACCGGCATTATCACCTTCATATCATTCAGACGCTAAATAACCTAGATGTTGATACAGCGTCGTAAAATAACCCAATAAAATAAAAAAAATCGATAAATTATTGTGGCCCAGGTTAAATGAGAGGAGAAAGTTACATTCCCTTTCTCTCTTATACCGAATTTTGCACACCTCTACTCCCTCTTACTTATCTGTCCGATTCCACAGTCTTTCTCGGTATCATAACTTAAATGCTCGGTCACAATATGATAACACGCTAGAAATACCACTGCACACATCATCTCTTTATTCTTCATCTTTCACTGTTGCTACTTCTCGTCACTAGAATTCTCTGCCGCCTGAAGTCAAGGGCTGCCGAACTTTAATTTCCTTTAAATGTAAATCAGAAAAATATCTTATGATGAGTTGCCAGACCTAACGCGTTGCAAATATTTAATGGAATGTGTTCCACTGTATTTATTTTTATTTATTTATTTTTTTTGTTTCTCATTTTTATTATCTAAATCATGTTTATTTATCACTTAACGCCAATATGTATCCCACTGTGTTGTCGTTTTTTATTATTAATCTATTTTTTGTGTACATTTTATTCAATTGTCGGTTTCTGGTTTAATTATGTAAATCCTACTTAATTGTAATCTAATACTAATATGTATACTAATGTGTTTATTTTTATTTTTACTGTGTACATTTTTTTATTGAATTATCGGCTTCTGTTTTTATGTGATTCGTATTTGGTTCTAACAACATTAATATGTATTCCACTATGTTTATTTTTATTTTATGAGGTAAATTTTATGTAACTACCTCTTTTGATCTCATTATGTACCTAAATTGTATCAGTATGTAATTACTTAATTCCGATCCAGTTTTATGTTCAACTATGTAAGCAAGTTTTAATCCTGGTTGAGTGTAAGAGAAGGCCTTACGGCCTTAACTCTGCCAGGTTAAATAAAGCTATTATTATTATTATTATTATTATTATTATTATTATTATTATTATTATTATTATTAATGTACCTGGGTATATAGGCCTATATTTAGAGTTTCACATCTTAATATTAATTTTATTTCATTAAGCTCTCACTTACCTCCCTCAATGCATAGGTTTCATGTATTTTCTTTAGAGGGAACGTAGCACATTAAAAACATGTGATTTTGTAAGAAATAAAAACAGAGAGGTGGTCGTGTAACGGGGCCTAGCTACATTGCAGGCAGAGTAAAAAAAAAAAAAGAACGTCAAAGTGCAAAGCTTGAAAACCGAAGCCATGTGATGAGGGGAAAAAGTGGAGCGTATTAATTTTAATCAAAATCCATTGTTTTGGGGGAATGTATTACTGGCTGCAGAGGCTTTTCAAAAGCACGAACAGCCTATAATGGTAGGATGGGGAAAAAACAGAGAATGTCCGTCACTATGGTAATAGCTTTTGACTTTTATTACAAGTGACGATCGACGCCCTTTGTTTTATGTGATTAATAAGGACGATACTATACTATATTATTATTATTATTATTATTATTATTATTATTATTATTATTACTATTATTTGTTTTACAATTCAATCCTTTTATCACGTTAAATAATACTGTATTCATGTTTACATTATTCCAGTTTATTTCCTTAAATTATCATTCAAAAGGCGTATGTAAATGAAATAATTAATAACCGTTCAACGTATAAATATGAATTTTGATTGACGTCATTGCTCCCGAGTTAGGGGTGAGTGTAACTCCAACAATCATCTACTCCGCATGACTTGCGAGAGGAGAATGTAAACAAAAACGTATCATCAAATACGTTTCGATCAAATTATTGTACATACATAACACTTAACACATTACTTAACATTACTTACTCACTCACTTACTTATTTACTTACTGGCTTTTTAGAAAACCCGCAGTTTCATTGCCGCCCTCACATAAGCCCGCAATCGGTCTCTATCTTGTGCAAGATTAATCCAGTCTCTATCATCATATCCTACCCTTCTATAATCCATTTTAATATTATCCTCCCATCTACGTCTTGGCCTCCTCAAAGGTCTTTTTCCCTCCCGCCTCCCAACTAACACTCTATACGCATTTCTGGATTCGCCCATACGTGCTACATGCCCTGCCCATCTCAAACGTCTGGATTTAATGTTCCTAAATATGCCAGGTGAAGAATACAATGCGTGCAGTTCTGTGTTGTGTAACTTTCTCCATTCTCCTGTAACTTCATCCCTCTTAGTCCCAAATATTTTCTTAAGAATCTTATTCTCAATCACCCTCAATCTCTGTTCCTCTCTCAAAGTGAGAGTCCAAGTTTAAGAACCATATAGAACAACAGGTAATATAATTGTTTTATAAATTTTAACTTTCAGATTTTTTGACAGCAGACTGGATGATAAGAGCTTCTCAACCGAATAATAACATGCATTTCCCATATTTATTCTGCGTTTAATTTCCTCCCGAGTATTATTTACATTTGTTACTGTTGCTATTAGGTATTTGAATTTTTCCACCTCTTCAAAGGATAAATTTCCTATTTTTATATTTTCATTTCGTACAATATTCTCGTCACAAGACATAATCATATACTTTGTCTTTTCGGGATTTACTTCCAAACCTATCTCTTTACTTGCTTCCAGTAAAATTCCCGTGTTTTCCCTAATCGTTTGTGGATTTTCTCCTAACATATTCACGTCATCCGCATAGACAAGAAGCTGATGTAACCCGTTCAATTCCAAACCCTCTCTGTTATCCTGGAATTTCCTAATGGCATACTCTAGAGCGAAGTTAAAAAGTAAAGGTGATAGTGCATCTCCTTGCTTTAGCCCGCAGTGAATTGGAAACGCATCTGACAGAAACTGACCTGTACGAACTCTGCTGTATGTTTCACTGAGACACATTTTAATTAATCGAACTAGTTTCTTGGGAATACCAAATTCAATAAGAATATCATACAAAACTTCTCTCTTAACCGAGTCATATGCCTTTTTGAAATCTATGAATAACTGATGCACTGTACCCTTATACTCCCATTTTTTCTTCATTATCTGTAGAATACAAAATATCTGGTCAATAGTTGATCTATTACGTCTAAACCACATTGATGATCCCCAATAATTTCATCTACATATGAAGTTAATCTTCTCAAAAGAATATTGGACAAAATTTTGTACGACGTCAACAAAAGTGATATTCCTCGAAAGTTACTACAGTTAGTCTTGTCCCCCTTCCTAAAGATATGTACGATTATGGACTCCTTCCATTGTTCTGGTACAATTTCTTTTCCCAAATAGCAAGTACAAGCTCATAAATTCCGTCAGATAATGCGCTTCCATCCTCTTGTATTAATTCTGCTGGAATTTGAACAATACCTGGAGACTTATAATTTTTCAGATTTTCTATCGCAATTTCGACTTCAGTAAGTGTGGGTTCGGGTATAAATGGCTCAGCAGTTTGTATTTCAATTTCGTCCCGATCATTTCTATTTGTCCTATGTATATTTAGTAGTTGTTCAAAATAGTTTTTCTATCTGTTCAGGATTGAATAACTTCATCCCTCTTAGCCCCAAATATTTTCCTAAGAACCTTATTCTCAATCACCCTCAATCTCTGTTCCTCTCTCAAAGTGAGATTCCAAGTTTCACAACCATACAGAACAACCGGTAATATAACTGTTTTATAAATTGTAACTTTCAGATCTTTAGACAACAGACTAGATGACAAAATCTTCTCAACCGAATAATAACAGGCATTTCCCATATTTATTCTGTGTTTAATTTCCTCCCGAGTGTCATCTATATTTGTTAGTGTTTCTCCAAGATATTTGAGTTTTTCCAGCTTTCGAAGGATAAATCTCCAAATTTTTATAGTTGCATTTCGTACAATATTCTGGTTACGAGAATAATAATAATAATAATAATAATAATAATAATAATAATAATAATAATAATAATAATAATAATAATAATAATAATAATAATAATTTAATGTGTGTAAAATCCATGATTATTTGTTGGGGTGGCGTCGAACTCAGTAATTTTGGGAGCAATGCACACTGTTGCTACTTACAGGGTATTCATTCCAGCTACACAGAATGGCGGTTTATGAAAGTGTTGAACGGTTTTTGTATTGAAGCTTGCAGTCTATTCATCAAAGTGGCAGATATTAGTTCGCAAGACCACTGAAAGCTCTTTGAGCCCCATCTGCGTGGTGATGAGAACGGTACAAAAAGATTACATGAATAATTTCTATAAAACCCCCTCAGTTGAGTGGCGTTTTGGTTATTGATGTAAAATCTATGTTAGTCTCTCAATAGATTGTGTACACAACATGGACTCCAACTGGTGATAGCATTCTGAAACAAATTTCCATATGAATGCCACATTGTTACCACGGCAACCTGAATATTCATACGGTCAAGGCCCACTACATCATGAAATAGTTTATTACTGAATTATAATTCTTAAAGCTTCCTAGATACACAATCGGGCATCTGATGGCTTATCGATGAAGGGAAATGAGTTCATTGACAGATCCTATGAGATCAGTTTTGGGAATTGATAGAGGATTTTAGGACAAAAACTTGATAATCTGCATTTTGCCATGCAGTGATGTAATTGTAGCACAGACATTGTCATGAAGTTTTCTGTCTGAAAAAAGGAAGTTCGTGCCACCCCAGGAAAGTGTAGTGGACAATTTAACACTCATAATTTTATGCTCACGATAAAAGGAAAAAGTTGACAACCATCAGTTTCAGCATTGCTGCTATACAAAAGGAATTAAGAAAGTATTAAATTAATATTTCAACATTTTCCATTTTTGTAGAAATACACAATTCGCAAAGATATGAATGGAAGAATTATACAGGGTTAGTTAAAAGTCCCGTACCACCTAAATAACCTTTGAAGCATACGGTTCAGTGACAAGAAACTTAGTATGCGGAGATAACCATATACTAAGAACTGAATAATGGTATTACCGAGTTTTTTCTACTTCTGGTTTAACCGGAAGTAACTCCAACTCTCTTATTTTAAATGGAACACCCAATATATATATATATATATATATATATATTTTATTTTTTAATAAAGCTCATTAAGAGCTTTTCAAAAAGCATCCACACTTAATACTTCTGTACAAATTCAGTGTTGCTAAATAAAAATGGAAGTGGTGCAAGATATTCCTAAAGCCTGGTTAAATCATTCCTTAAATGGTTTCTATGATCGAGTGACACATTGTAAAGCAGCTGAGGGCTACCAATTTGAACACATAATTTAGAAGGTGAGCTAGCTTTGTTTTGTTTTTATTAAGGAAGGAGTATTTTATTATTTTAATATTCGATACACTTTTCTGTTTTCTTGACTTAGCAACACTGAATTTGTACAGAAGCATCGAGTGTGGGTACTTTTTGAAAAGCTCTTAATGAGCACTATTCAAAAATAAAAACATATATTGGGTGTTCCATTTAAAATAAGAGAGTTGGAGTTACTTCCGGTTAAACCGGAAGTATAAAAAACTCGGTAATACCGTTATTGAGTTCTTAGTATATGGTTATCCCCACATACCAAGTTTCATGTCACTGAACCATATGCTTCAAAAGTTATTTAGGTGGTGCGGGACTTTTAACTAACCCTGTATAACTCATACAAACTAGTAAAATATTACTGAATAACTATGATGAAATGCGTAAGATTTGAAACAGAAGTAATAATAATAATAATAATAATAATAATAATAATAATAATAATAATAATAATAATGATATAGGCTAACAACAGAATCTCCTAGCAGACGTTACATACAGACTCATATTTATCTTACTATGCCCCTGGATGCCATGGTGAAAAGTGAGTAGAATTTTCATTTCTGTACATTTTGTAATGTGGATGTATATCATTTGATCTGCCCCAACCCCAGAAATTTACGATATAAGATTTCTATCACATTAAGGGGAACTGAAAATATATCATTTCCTGCTGGAATACAAATATGTGTAACTCTGTACCGATATTCAATTTATTTTATCATCTATATGTATTTACTTATTTATTCTGCAGATATTTCTGTTGCTAGAAGAGCCAAAGCAATTTCTTGCACGTATGTGTTTGTGCGCCGGTAACTTTTCTGGTATTCCCGCTGCAAGTTGCCATAGAAACCAAGAAAAAGGGAAAGCGCTGTGTGCGGAAATGGGAGTGGGGAGTAAGACGGGATTGCTTATTTCATCGTGCTTAGATTGTAATCTTAAAGTTTGCATGGCTGTCACGTGCTACGGTCACGACAGATCACGTGATGATAATAATAATAATAATAATAATAATAATAATAATAATAATAATGACAACAACAATGATGATAATATGAATAATAATAATGATAATAATAAAACAATAATAATGATAATGACAACAACAATAATGATGATAATATTAATAATAATAATGATAATAATAAAACAATAATAATGATAATGACAACAACAACGATGATAATATTAATAACAATAATAATAATAATGATGATGATAAAAATAAAACAATAATAATGATAATGACAACAACAATGATGATAATATTAATAATAATAATAATAACAACAATAATGATAATAATAAAACAATAATGATGATAATGACAACAATGATGATAATATTAATAATAATAATGATAATAATAAGACAATAATAATGATAATGACAACAACAATGATGATAATATTAATAATAATAATGATAATAAAACAATAATAATGATAATGTCAACAACAATGATGATAATATTAGTAATAATGATAATAATAACAATAATGATAATAATAAAACAATAATAAGGATAATGACAACAACAACGATGATAATATTCATAACAATCATGATAATAATACAACAACAATAATGATAACGACAACAACAATGATGATAATATTAATAATAATGGTAATAATAACAATAATGATAATAACAAAACAATAATAATGATAACGACAACAACAATGATGATAATATTAATAATAATGGTAATAATAACAATAATGATAATAATAAAACAACAATAATGATAACGACAACAACAATGATGATAATATTAATAATAATGGTAATAATAACAATAATGATAATAACAAAACAATAATAATGATAACGACAACAACAATGATGATAATATTAATAATAATGGTAATAATAACAATAATGATAATAATAAAACAATAATAATGATAACGACAACAACAATGATGATAATATTAATAATAATGGTAATAATAACAATAATGATAATAATAAAACAATAATAATGATAACGACAACAACAATGATGATAATATTAATTTATTTATTTATTTATTTATAATATTAATGTGCGAAACAACAGCACAAGGCCAATTACAGTTTAGCACGATACAAAATAGAACAAAACAACAAATGATGATGAGAATGAATGATAGAAAATGGCAGTGAGATGAAATACAAACAATATAATAGTCTACATTAATCAATTGACCAAATTCAACAAAATAAATAGGACAAATAATAATTATTGAAATTAGTTCAGTGAGATAATTAAAATGATGGCAATTAAATAAAATGTATTATAAATGAATTAATGAAACCATATAAATGAAGACAGGAATCATATAATTAATATTGTAAGTTATGCAAATGACGAGAATAGTGTGATACATATCTAACAATGGTATAAATAATAAAACTGACATAAAACTCGAAAAGTATTACTACACATTAAATGGATCCAAGTTCAATCCATGCAAATTAGCATATTTAATACATCTGCAGACCGGAGACACAGATTTAGAATTCCTTTTATAAAACAATTTATGAAATCTTAAACCCTTAGCAGGAATATGAAGACTGATATTGCTTATGAAAGATTCACAATCAATATCACCCTTAATGACTTTGCAAAAAAATAAATAATCAAGATCCTGACGTCTGGTGAACAAACTACCGCAATTGAAATAATTGCATTTAATCTCATAGTTATAATCGGAATTTGGTAAAAATCTATAAGAACACAAGGAAATAAATTTTCTTTGGATATTCTCCAATTTAGCCGAGTCAGTTTAAGTAATGGGGTTCCATACAACAGATGCATATTCAAGCTTGGATCTGACCAACGTATAGTATAAAATTAATAAACACATAGGAGTGGAAAAAGAATAAGTTATAGACCTAATTAGACCAAGCATTCTTAACGAATGGGTATAAATATATTGCACATGATCATGAAAGTATAATTTTAATAATTGTAATAATAATAATAATAATAATAATAATAATAATTAATAATAATAATAATAATAAAAGTGATAATAATAGAACAATAATAATGATAACGACAACAACAATGATGATAATATTAATAATAATAATGATAATAATAATACTTACTAACTTACAAATGAATTTTTAGAAAATCAGGAGGTTCATTGCCGCCCTCACATAAGCCCGCCATTGGTCCCTATCCTCAGCAAGATTAATCCATTCTCTATCATCATATCCCACCCCTCTATAATCCATTTTAATATTATCTTCCCATCTACATCTCGGAACCCCGAAAGGTCTTTTTCCCTCCCGCCTCCCAACTAACACTCTATATGCATTTCCGGATTCGCCCATACGTGCTACATGTCCTTCCCATCTCAAACGTCTGGATTTAATGTTCCTAATTATGTCAGGTGAAAAATACAATGCGTGCAGTTCTGCGTTGTGTAACTTTCTCCATTCTCCTGTAACTTCATCCCTCTTAGCCCCAATAGGTACATTTATGGACACCTCCATTGTTCTGGTACAATTTCCTTTTCCCAAATAGCAAGTACAAGTTTATAATTTTCACCAAATAATGCATCTATACCCTCTTGTATTAATTGTACTGAAATTTGATCGATACCTGGAGACTTGTAATATTCCAGCTTTTCTATCGCAATTTCGGCTTCAGAAAGTGTGGGTTCGGGTATAAATGACTCAGCAGTTTGTACTTGAATTTCGTCCCAATGATTTCTATTTGGCCTATGTACATTTAATAGTTGTCCAAAATAATTTTTTCATTATCTTCGAGGTTATGATGATATCATGAGAATCATTTTTTCAGCAAATTATACATTTATAATTAGGTACAGGATTTTTATGTAATATCAAGGTATGAAATATGTACATATTTATTTAAGAAAAATAAGCTGAATATGTACCTTACTTACAAATGGCTTTTAAGGAACCCGAAGGTTCATTGCCGCCCTCACATAAGCCCGCCAGCGGTCCCTATCCTGTGCAAGATTAATCCAGTCTCTATCATCACACCCCACCTCCCTCAAATCCATTTTAATATTATCCTCCCATCTACGTCTCGGCCTCCCTAAAGGTCTTTTTCCCTCCGGTCTCCCAACTAACACTCTATATGCATTTCTGGATTCGCCCATACGTGCTACATGCCCTGCCCATCTCAAACGTCTGGATTTAATGTTCCTAATTATGTCAGGTGAACAATACAATGCGTGCAGTTCTGTGTTGTGTAACTTTCTCCATTCTCCTGTAACTTCATCCCGCTTTGCCCCAAATATTTTCCTAAGCACCTTATTCTCAAACACCCTGAAACTATGTTCCTCTCTCAGAGTGAGAGTCCAAGTTTCACAACCATACAGAAGAACCGGTAATATAACTGTTTTATAAATTCTAACTTTCAGAATTTTGGACAGCAGACTGGATGATAAGAGCTTCTCAACCGAATAATAACACGCATTTCCCATATTTATTCTGCGTTTAATTTCCTCCCGAGTGTCATTTATATTTGTTACTGTTGCTCCAAGATATTTGAATTTTTCCACCTCTTCGAAGAACAAATCTCCAATTTTTATATTTCCATTTCGTACAATATTCTGGTCACGAGACATAATCATATACTTTGTCTTTTCGGGATTTACTTCCAAACCGATCGCTCTACTAGCTTCAAGTAAAATTTCCGTGTTTTCCCTAATCGTTTGTGTATTTTCTCCTAACATATTCACGTCATCCGCATATGTACCAAAATATGTAAAATCATGAAAATATTTAATATCAATATCTGGCAGGTATGGAATAGGCAAAACTGCGCAAAAAGCAGCGGTAAACAATATGTAGGCCTAATTACTACATAATGCATTTTAGCTGCTCCCTGTAAGAAACAAAGTGCCTAATAAAACCTCAAACTATAGGCATTTACAAACTGTTGTTTGAAAAGTGACATTCCTGTCTCATTCAGAAGGGTGGGATTATTCCAGCCTAGAACCATACTTTCTAATTGCTCGAAAAATCCCATTTCCTTATAGGTCTACTAAATTTAAAGTAAAGAGGTCAAGCAATAACCTGAAAAGCTATTTATTTTAATTTTTCAACATCTTTCCAGTTTGTTCCTTTACTCCAGCTTCTTTTCAAAAGTCCGCTACTTTATTGCGGCTCATGCCAGACTTGACACGGGTTTTCCCTGGAAGGATTAGGAAGAGGATGGGTAAGGTTGCAAATTGCATGGGAACGGCTTGTTAAGACGTGTGCAGAACAATTATAGTTCGAGACAAATCATGTCGTCCTTTTCCCACTCCACCGCATGAAGACAACGCTACTTTCTGAGTGATTTTTACAATACAAGGTAGTTGTATGAGAAAGGTTGCCTTTTGTTCACTCATATTTACAGTGGGCGGTATGGGGTGAGTGCCTCTATTACGTCCTGGAATTAAAGAGTTATGTTTCGTCCCGAAATACATTCTTGCTTGGGTAGGTGAAAAGGCTTTTTAAATCTGTGTATTTCAAATTGTAAACTTCCCCAACAGAAGTTTTTCTTTTCCTTTTAGAGAAGTAAAAAATGAATAAAACTCCTAAATATGTAGATTTATGTAATACCAAGCCATAATATGTAATGTGGGGTAAATATGTAAAAATATGTAGTACCAAATTTTAATATATTAATGGTAATTACAAGATTCGCAAAGATTTGTTATTTATATACGGTTAGGTTGAAAGGAATATAATATGTAATTACATAAAAATCCGGTCCCTATTTATAATGTACAAGTCTCATATTTATTGTTACAAAAATAATCAATTTTAATATATTTGGAGATCTGTGAAAGAAATTTAAAATTTCTGTGCTGGATAGATTGTGTTGTCATGATGATGATGATAATGATGATGATGATGATGATATTCATAAATACAATAATAGTAAAAAGGTAAAGGTATCCCCGTAACATGCCATGAAGGCACTTGGGGGGCATGGAGGTAGAGCCCCATGCTTTCCATGACCTCGGCACCACGCTCTTACCGCTTTTTATCCCCGGGAAGGACCCGGTACTCAATTTTATAGGAGGCTGAGTGAACCTCGGGGCCATTCTGAAAGTTTGGCAACGAGAAAAAATCCTGTCACCACCTAGGATCGAACCCCGGACCTTCCAGTCCGTAGCCAGCTGCTCTACCAACTGAGCTACCCCTATTAATAATAATAATAATAATAATAATAATAATAATAATAATAATAATAATAACAACAACAACACTGTTTAATAAGTTTGTTTTTTTTCTATTTCGCAGGTAAGAATCTGGAACTCTGTGCTGCTTTGCAGTCTACCGGTACGTAAATCTTTGGTTATCGTAGTTTGTACGTAGGTACAAATGTGTAATGCAAGTGTTATTTGGAGTTTTAGACGTTGACCTGCCCATTTTATTGGTTTTCCCTCTTCTCAACAATCAATTACATAATTAGGAACTCAAAGTACTTTTGTAATGAGTGTCCTTCAGTTAATGAAATTTGAGTCAAAATTGACTTTGTGTATTTCACTACCGAGCAACGTTATTGGAGAGGGAATGTATTGCCTTTCTATGCCGGACAACTGAGTTCAATTCTCGTCGGCATTAAATAATACAATGCCGCACTTGTGATGTGAGGTTGAGTTATGAGGGGGTATTAATTAATTGCTGATTGTTGGATTGCTTTATGGACGGATAGAAAGGCTGTGGAGTGTGTCATGGATAGCTAAGCAGTAAGCTAGTTCATGATTCATAGCTCAGGATTGGAGGGTAAGAGAGAGAAAGCATGCAGAAGGGACAGGGATGAAAACAGAATAAATAGAAAAATACATCTTGATTACACAACTTTTACCACTGTATCACTTCGGAATATGTATGGTAAGTCTTCCCTGTGTTCAATTTCAACGTATCTCGTTTACATGTTTCGACCTATTTATGGGTCATCTTCACAACTGGTCGTTGTTGGTCTTGACGCCACTTGTTCTGCATCCTGTGAGGGTGTGTTCCTGTGGTATAGTGTAGAGTCAAAGAGTGTGTGTGTTTTGAAGTTGAAGTTGAAATATACAGACACACAAAAACACAACCCAACGAAATTCTCAACACACAACTCAACTTCAAAACACACACACTCTTTGACTCTACACTATACCACACGAACACACCCTCACAGGAAACAGAACAAGTGGCGCCAAGACCAACAACGACCAGTTCTGAAGATGACCCATAAATAGGTCGAAACATGTAAACGAGATACGTTGAAACTTAACACAGGAAAGTCTTACCATACATATTCAAAATAGAAAAAGGTTATGTATGTATGTATTTATTTACACTGCAAGTGGGCAAGCACCCGGTGGCAGTGGTATATACAATATTAACAATACACAATAAAATGATAAGCAAATTTACAATACACAATACAATTTTACAACACATATACAATTTTATACACAATACAATAAGAATACACAATACAATTTAACACAATAATAATAAAACATAAAATAAAACACCTAATTTTACAACACAACCTACATAATTATGTACAGGTCCTACATAAGTTTCAATAGTCTTTCACTTTACTCTCATCTCACTCCCTGTAGTGGAACTATGACGCATTTCACTGACACTTTAGGACACATTTCACTGACACTCTGTAACACATTTCACTGACACTATAGAACACATTTCATTGACGCTATAAATTATCACTGATCGGAACTGTTCATTGCACTGTAAAACCATAACTTCACTGACTCACCTCGCTTCACTGATACAACAGTTCAAATAAGTCAAATAATTACACCCTTATGCATACTTATAAACAGAACTACATTTAAGCTAAACATTTCTAGTCTAAGGCCCTCTTACACGCTATTTTTAAATAATTTACAATTCAAACCAAGGAAGTAAACTCGTCAGCCTAGATAAATACATGTCACCTTAAAAAATTAAATGTTGAATGTCACCTTAATTTTAATTTGCACTTTATACACAACTTTTTAAGTTATTCTTGAATCTCCTTAAGGAAGGACAGCCCTCAAAGACCGCTGCAGGTAGGTCATTCCAATCATTTATAGTTCTATTTAAAAATGAGAATTTACCTACATCCGTTTTCTGTTTTCTACATTTGATTTTAAAATCATGATCGTTCCTACCATAGTACGTTGGCTTTTCTAACTGAGCCGTTATGTCTACCCATGCTTCCTGACCTAGATGTGCTCTATACAATGATGTTATTCTAGTTTTCCTACGTCTGTTTTCCAAAGTTTCCCATTTAAGTTCTTTTATCGCATCGTTTCCATCATCTCTTTTACCTTTAACAAATTTCGTTGCCCTACGCTGGATTCTTTCTAAGGAATTTATCTGATATATTCTATAGGGATCCCAACATGTAGTTCCGTATTCCATTAACGGTCGCACTAACGTTAGATATGCTATTTCCCTCGATTTGGGGCTAGCCTTTCTCAAACAGTTGAAGAAAAAGAAATGAGGGAGCATAAGTAAAGAAGAGAAAATATACACAAGGAAACGAGGAAAAAGGGAAAATAGAAAGAAGAAGAAAAATTATCAGGAGATTCTTGGAATACCTAAAATCGCGTCAAACGTTTATGTTGTTCTTGATTGTTATTGTGAGCATGGTTGGGATTGTAAGGATGTTTGGGATTTGAAATAAAAGTTTGATATTTCTTTTAAGTTCTGTCTTCATACTCTCCGCTTTTATTAATCGCCCAAATTGTAGTGTATAAGAATAATTACGTTTGATTACATTACATTTAAATTCAATACATGGCTAAGCTTTTATACCTTAAAAAAGAATTTTTCATATGAATCCTTTCCAAGTCACCTGAGACCGAAATTACAGATACAGCAACTGTTTTTAACACTGCCAATCTTGAACACAGATATAAATCACTGAAATAAAGAAACATCAAAATACATGCTTCGTTTATTTATGTCTGTTGGAATTGCCTATACAGACTAAAGACATGACATCCCGGAAGGTTGGGTGGTTTCTTTCACGAAATTCTGTTAATAATATGGAAACAAAAAATTGGGGAAAGCAGCAGAAGATAATCGAAGAAATAAGGAGATAAAAAGGAAGAGAGCAGTAATAAGTAAGAGGTGAGGAAAGGAAAGAGAGAAGAACACGTCGAAGGTGTGAATTGAGAGAAGGAAGTAAAGGAGAATGTATGTATGTATGTATTTATTTACATTGCAAGTGGGCAAGCACCCGGTGGCAGTGGTATACACAATATAAACAATACACAATAAAATGATAAATAATACACAATAAAATTTACAGTACACAGTACAATTATACAATACACAATACAATAAGAATACACAATACAATTTGACACAATAATTACAATTAATAATAAAACATAAATAAAATACCTAATTTTACAATACAACCTACATAATTATGTATAGGCCCTACATAAGTTTCAATAGTCTTTCACTTTACTCTCATCTCACTCACTGTACTGGCACTATAACGCATTTCACTGACACTTTAGCACACATTTCACTGACACACTGTAACACATTTCACTGACACTATAGAACACATTTCATTGACGCTATAAATTATCACTGATCGGAACTGTTCACTGCACTGTAAAACCATAACTTCACTGACTCACCTCGCTTCACTGATACAACAGTTCAAATAAGTCAAATAATTACACCCTTATGCATACTTATAAACAGAACTACATTTAAGCTAAACATTTCTAGTCTAAGGCCCTCTTACACGCTATTTTTAAATAATTTACAATTCAAACCAAGGAAGTAAACTCATCAGGCTAGATAAATACATGTCACCTTAAAAAATTAAATGTTGAATGTCACCTTAATTTTAATTTTCACTTTATACACAACTCTTTAAATTATTCTTGAATCTCCTTAAGGAAGGACAGCCCTCAAAGACAGCTGCAGGTAGGTCATTCCAATCATTTATAGTTCTATTTAAAAATGAGAATTTACCTACATCCGTTTTCTGTTTCCTATATTTCATTTTAAAATCATGATCGTTCCTACCATAAAGGAAGAAAAAGAAGAAGAAGAAGAAAAAAAAATATGGAAACGAGGAAAGAAATTTAGCAGAGAAGAACTGCCTGTAACACAGGTGGGGTTTGATAATGCTATTTATTTGGTTCGCCGGTATGCTAACATCAGCTTGTTAGATCAGAGTCTAGCAGTCGTCCGACCTCGGAAGTACAGTACTTCGTCCATGTAGAACACGTAGTACTGCATGTTGCATACATACCAGGAGGCTTGTCCACGAGAAACAATGGCTTACTAGTTGGGAAGCTGTCCGCCAGGAGCGTTGCGGTGACACACCTAGAGATGACATGCCGCCCTCCACCCTGCTCCCTCTCACTCTTGCAGAGAAGTAGAAACGTGCCCCGAATACAAGGGCCGGCGCACCCCCACCCCCTCCTAACCCCTGCACTAGAGCGGTGATATTGGAATTCGATACAAAAGATTCGAGAAAAGAAGAAGAAGAAGTAAAGTCGGCGCCACTATGCCTACTTTCGAACATAATGACGGTGCCCATGACAACTGCAATATTCAGTTCACGAGTTAGGACTGATTAGTATGGAAATTATGTGCCAGCTTTTAATTGATGTCTATTCCTACTTTGTAATAATAGAATTAATAGAAATGCCTTTTAAAAATAACTAATAATATTAGTATGCCATTAGGAAAGTCCAGGATAACAGAGAGGGTTTGGAATTGAACGGGTTACATCAACTGCTTGTCTATGCGGATGACGTGAATATGTTAGGAGAAAATCCACAAACGATTAGGGAAAACACGGGGATTTTACTGGAAGCAAGTAAAGAGATAGATTTGGAAGTAAATCCCGAAACGACTAAGTACATGATTATGTCTCGTGACCAGAATATTGTACGAAATGGAAATATAAAAATTGGAAATTTATCTTTTCAACAGGTGGAGAAGTTCAAATATCTTGGAGCAACAGTAATAAATATAAATGACACTCGGGAGGAAATTAAACACAGAACAAATATGGGAAATGCCTGTTATTATTCGGTTGAGAAGCTTTTATCATCTAGTCTGCTGTCAAAAAATCTGAAAGTTAGAATTTATAAAACAGTTATATTACCGGTTGTTCTGTATGGTTGTGAAACTTGGACTCTCAATTTGAGAAAGGAACATAGGTTAAGGGTGTTTGAGAATAAGGTGCTTAGGAAAATGTTTGGGGCTAAGAGGGATGAAGTTACAGGAGAATGGAGAAAGTTACACAACACAGAACTGCACGCATTGTATTCTTCACCTGACATAATTAGGAACATTAAATCCAGACGTTTGAAATGGGCAGGACATGTAGCACGCATGGGTAAATCCAGAAATGCATATAGAGTGTTAGTGGGAGGCCGGAGGGAAAAAGACCTTTAGGGAGGCCGAGACGTAGATGGGAAGATAATAATAAAATGGATTTGAGGGAGGTGGGATATGGTGATAGAGAATGGATTAATCTTGCTCAGGATAGGGACCAATGGCGGGCTTATGTGAGGGCGGCAATGAACCTCCGGGTTCATTAAAAACCAGTAGGCCTAAGTAAGTAAGTAATTAAGTAAGTAACTATTATTATCATTAAAAATGTAACGAATTCAGGACTATCAGCCTGATATCGCACTTGGCGAACATTCTCCTACGAATAGTGAATCGATGTTTATATTGTAAGGTGGAAGGACAGTTGAAAGAATAATTTGGCATCAAGGAAGGGAAAAAAGTATTACAGATATGCCTACAATTGGTCTGAAGGGAACAATCGGACATAATACCTAGAAAAGAATAAAGTTTTCATAGTATTTGTAGACGTGGAAAAGGCTTGTGATAGAATGGATTGGTATAAACTTAAGAGGATCCTGAAGAAAGTAGGTATACATTGGAAAGAGAGGAGGCCGTTCAGTAACCTTTATATGAAACAAGGAGTCAAAGTCAGGATAGAAGAAGAAATGTCAAGAGGAAGAGGAGTATAATAAGGATGCCTTTTGTCATCTACCCCGTTCAACATCAGAAGCACTGTTTTCAGAACATGGGAGGGGTGATAGTAGGAGGAAGAACAGTAAAGTACATAAGATTTGCTGATAATATGGCGTTGTTAGCAGAAGAGAAAATGCTAAAGGATATGCTACTGGAGCTAAATGACAGCTGTGAGCAGTATGGGATGAAGATAAATGCAAACAAGACGAAGACCATGGTCATAGGAAGAAAAGTAAAGAAGGTAAACGTGCGAATTCTAAATGAGGCAGTAGAGCAAGTGGACAGCTTCAAATACTTGGGGTGTACTATAAGCAGTAACATGAGCTGCTGCCAGGAAGTCAAAAGGAGGATAGCAATGGCAAAGGTAGCTTTTAATAGAAAAAGGAACGTCATCTGCGGACATCTGGAAATACAACTAAGGAAAAGACTAGTGAAGTGCTTTGTGTGGAGTGTGACATTGTATGGGGCAGAAACATGGACATTACGACGAAGTGAAGAGAAGCGACTAGAAGCATTTGAAATGTGGATATGGAGAACAATGGAGCGAGTGAAATGGACAGAGTAAAAAATGAAGCTGTGTTGGGAAGAATGGGTGAAGAAAGAATGATGCTGAAACTGATCAGGAAGAGAAAAAGGAATTGGCTGGGTCACTGGCTGAGGAGAAACTGCCTACTGAAGGATGCACTGGAAAGAATGGTGAATGGGAAAAGAGTTCGGGGCAGAAGAAGATATCTGGATGGTATGAAGAATGATGCAGGGCTTTTAGAGATGAAGGAAAGCAGAGACGGCGCAACTAGGATAGCCCCAACCGAATACTTTTATCCCCCCAGGAGTGCACTGTGTTTCTTATGTCTTGACTTGGACGTTAGTTGTATATAGGGTAAAGTTGGTAATATTGTAATACGGGTAATATTATGATAGTCATTTTTGAGAATTTATTAGGCTATAATTGTACTCAGCGAGAGAAGAACCGGTTTTATTCAGGAACTTGTCCACGTACCTTCCCTTAATACGTTGACGAAAAAAAAAAGACCTTCCTGTCTCTCAGTAAAATTGTAATAAATTCTCAAAAAAAAAAACTATAACAATATTGGGAGACCGGAGGGAAAAAGACCTTTAGGGAGGCCGAGACGTAGATGGGAGGATAATATTAAAATGGATTTGAGGGAGGTGGGGTATGATGATAGAGACTGGCTTAATCTTGCACAGGATAGGGACCGATGGCGGGCTTATGTGAGGGCGGCAATGAACCTTCGGGTTCCTTAAAAGCCATTTGTAAGTAAGTAAGTAAGTATAACAATATTACTCATACCACAACTTACCAACCTTTACCCTATTTCGACATTTCGATTTTATCACTTATTTTTATTATTCTCTCAAAGTGAGAGTCCAAGTTTCACAACCATAAAGAACAACCGGTAATATAACTGTTTTATAAATTCTAACTTTCAGATTTTTTGACAGCAGACTAGATGATAAAAGCTTCTCAACCGAATAATAACAGGCATTTCCCATATTTGTTCTGCGTTTAATTTCCTCCCGAGTATCATTTATATTTGTTACTGTTGCTCCAAGATATTTGAATTTTTCCACCTCTTCAAAGGATAAATTTCCAATTTTTATATTTGCATTTCGTACAATATTCTGGTCACGAGACATAATCATATATTTTGTCTTTTCGGGATTTACTTCCAAACCTATTTCTTTACCCAACTGATAGCACAGAAAACTAAATTCATTGTAAGCGTTATAAAAGGCACAAAATGTCTAAGAGGAAAAGTATGTCACCTTCGTGGTAGAGTTTCATTTATCTGCCTTATAAAACTTATTTCGTGTTTGAACATGTTCATTAACATTTCCTTCGTCCATGTTCAGCAAGTCGCTAATGTATTAATTATAACACAAACACAGCCTGTATCAAAGTCTGTATGTGTAACCCTAGAGCATGATAATGAAAAACGCTGTACTGCATAACAACTGACTACCGTGCTAAAAGTAAAAGAGGTCGTTCCCTAGCAACCTGGCTCAAAGAACAGGCTGTATTTTGGTGCAGTAACAAAATACATGTGTCATTGGAAAATTAGAGACAATATGGGTAATGTCAAAAACTGACTTGGTGCAAATCTACTTTGTTTAAAAGTCACAAAATCTGTATTCAGAAACTAAAACCAAATTCATCACAAAATTAAGGTACCTAAGTCTTAGGCCTATAGTTCATGCCCTGCAAATTGTAGGTCTAATTGTCGATGTTTGTAGGAAGTTTGCAAGTTAAATACAGGATGAACCTAAGTAATGTCATTAATTTCAATGGGTTATTCTTTGAGATATTTTAAACAGAAACATTTAATACAATGTTGCACGTTTTTGCTTCTCTTTCGAGACGAAAATTGTTTTATATGGAACATTTCATAGCGTGTTTTGAGAAAGTCATTGATTGAATTCCCAATATGCTCAGTCAATTTAAGAGAGCAGTGTATTATGATAATAAATGATTGAAAGAATTTTAGTTTTGTTCTCCAAATGTGCAGAAATTTGATCCAAAGAAATGTAACTTTTCGTTCTACAATTATTGAATTTTAGAATGTTAAGCCTACATTTGCTCCAATGATATTTCTGCACATTTAAAGAACAGAACTAAAATTCTTTCAATAATTTTTATCACAGTATTCGACTCTCTTAAAGTGGCTGACCATATTGCGAATTAAATCAATGGTTTTCTCAAAACACGCTATGAAATATTGCATATAAAACAATTTTTATCTCGGAAAGGAAGCAAAGCCGAGAAAAAATATATTAAACTTTTTTGTTTGACATATCTCAAAGAATAACTCCCTGAAATTAATGGTGTAATTTACGATTCCCATCTCATACTATCAGCTTACATTGGTCACCGCCAGGGAAGAAGAATACTATAGGACCAGGCCTTTAGAGCGTTCTAGTTTCAAAAATACCATTGGGTGTATAGGCGTCTTTGTAATACAACTGAAATAAGTTATTCACGTGTTTTCTAACCTATAAAATAACACAAGTAAATCTATTGCATTTATTCGGTTATTTTAAATACAGATAAACTAATAAAATAATAATAATAATAATAATAATAATAATAATAATAATAATAATAATAATAATAATAATAATTCATCTTTTAAAGAGGTAGAGAAGTTCAAATATTTTGGAGCAACGGGAGGAAATTAAACACAGAATAAATATGTGAAATGCCTGTTATTATTCAGTTGAGAAGCTTTTATCATCCAGTCTGTTGTCAAAAAATCCGAAAGTTAGAATTTATAAAACAGTTATTTTACCGGTTGTTCTTTATGGTTGTGAAACTTGGACTCTCACTTTGAGAAAGGAACATAGGTTAAGGGTGTTTGAGAATAAAGTGCTTAGGAAAATATTTGGGGCTAAGAGGGATGAAGTTACAGGAGAATGGAGAAAGTTACACAACACAGAACTGCACGCATTGTATTCTTCACCTGACATAATTAGGAACATTAAATCCAGACGTTTGAGATGGGCAGGGCATGTAGCACGTATGGGCGAATCCAGAAATGCATATAAAGTGTTAGTTGGGAGGCCGGAGGGAAAAAGACCTTTAGACAGGCCGAGACGTAGATGGGAAGATAATATTAAAATGGATTTGAGGGAGGTGGGATATGATGGTAGAGACTGGATTAATCTTGCAAGGATAGAGACCGATGGCGGGCTTATTTAGATTTAGATTTTTTAGATTTATTTATTTAACCTGGTAGAGATAAGGCCGTCAGGCCTTCTCTGCCCCTCTACCAGGGGATTACAACTATAACATGAACAATAAGATTACAATTAATATTAAATTTACAATTACAATTACAATAAAAATTAAAGTACGACAAGAATACCTGATTAATGAAAGCTAGACATTTTATCATAGAAGTTAAGAACAAAGAATATTTTTGTATTTACTAAATTACAAATTAAACCTACAATAACAAAATTCTATAGTGATGAAATTACCGGATATTGAGATATTTTGTGGTAGATTAAAAGAACTATTTACAAGAAACCATGTCTGAACGAGTCTCAATTACTGGCCAAGTGCCTAGTAAGTTTGCGTTTGAATTGAATTTTATTTCGACAGTCCCTGATGCTAGCAGGTAGCGAATTCCAGAGTCTTGGCAGGGCTATTGTGAAAGAGGATGAGTATGAGGAGGTGCGATGGGATGGTATTGTTAGTATTGTTTCATGGCGAGAGCGTGTGTTCAGATTGTGGTGGGAAGAAAGGTAAGTGAAGCGAGACGACAGGTACGAAGGAATAGAAGAGTTCAAGATTTCGAAGAGAAAGAGAAGTGAATGTAAATTTCTTTTCTTATCTAGTTTAAGCCAACCTATTGCTTCCAGGGATGGGGTAATATGATCATATTTACGAACATTGCTTACAAAACGTACACACAAATTATGAGCACGTTGAAGTTTCATTTTGTTGTCGCTGGAAAGGTCAGTCAGTAAAATGTCAGCATAGTCAAAATAGGGAAATACAAGGGTCTGCACAAGGGACTTTTTTAAGCTTATGTGAGGGCGGCAATGAACCTCCGGGTTCCTTAAAAGACAGTAAGTAAGTAAGTATTTTTCCCGTGCCCTGGCGTCGTGGGCTAGGGCATCATGTCTGGAAACGCGTTATAGAATGAGCCCTGGTTCGAGTTCTTATGGGGGGAGGAATTTTCTCATGAAATTTCGCTTTGTGTATAGGAACGGTGTCCACTCAGCATCGTGATGAATTTGGGTGTTATGAAAGGTAGTGAAATCCGTGTGCGGAAACCAGCTAGGGGGATAATCTTGCTCACCATAAGATCCTACCTCCGTTCTGGTTTGGTAATCGTTCACCACTGCTGAGGCATGTGGACGTCAGCCAAAAGTCGTTGGTCTCCATGGGCTGTCATGCCCAATGATTATTTCTTTTCATTTTATTTGCTCGGTAATGGTCCTTCATGGGCTGTCATGCCTCGGATGATGATGATTATTATTATTATTATCATTATTATTATTATTATTATTATTATTACTTACTTACTTACTTACTGGCTTTTAAGGAACTCGCAGGTTCATTGCCGCCCTCACATAAGCCCGCCATTGGTCCCTATCCTGAGAAAGATTAATCCAGTCTCTACCATCAATCCCACCTCCCTCAAATCCATTTCAATATTATCCTCCCATCTACGTCTCGGCCTCCCTAAAGGTCTTTTTCCCTCCGGTCTCCCAACTAACACTCTATATGCATTTCTGGATTCGCCCATACGTGCTACATGCCCTGCCCATCTCAAACGTCTGGATTTAATATTCCTAATTATGTCAGGTGAAGAATACAATGCGTGCAGTTCTGCGTTGTGTAACTTTCTCCATTCTCCTGTAACTTCATCCCTCTTAGCCCCAAATATTTTCCTAAGCACCTTATTCTCAAACACCCTTAATCTCTGTTCCTCTCTCAAAGTGAAAGTCCAAGTTTCACAACCATACAGAACAACCGGTAATATAACTGTTTTATAAATTCTAACTTTCAGATTTTTTGACAGCAGACTGGATGACAAAAGCTTCTCAACCGAATAATAATAGGCATTTCCCATATTTATTCTGTGTTTAATTTCCTCCCGAGTATCATTTATATTTGTTACTGTTGCTCCCATATATTTGAACTTGTCTACCTCTTGAAAAGATAAATTTCCAATTTTTATATTTATTATTATTATTATTATTATTATTATTATTATTATTATTATTATTATTATTATTGCTATCATTTTATTTAACTATTTTTTTAATTACAGAAATTTTTTTCTTTGTTCCGGATACACCGCAGCCTAAAGGCTTATTGTGCTTGTCATGCTACGGAAATCCTGTTCTCAAAACTGATTTGCCAGTTATAAATCCGAACTTATAATCTTCGAAATCCGAAGACGTGAAGAGTGTAAGCTGATATTAAATCCACTAACACGCATGCTTAGTGTATGTAAACAGGCGGATTCCTCGTATTGTCTGTTGTTCGCGTTGTGAAATTGTGTGGTCGCGAGGCAGTCCAGTGTAAAGTTATATTGCGCTCCCTGTAGGTGTAATTAAATTGGAGTCAAATTTGAAATAACGACTTCCTGGGCAAACGGTCCCTAATCCACTTATACTAACGATCAATATAGAAAATCCCAGCGCTGCCGCTGCAGATAGGGAAGAGTGCTGCGATTCTTATGGCGGTCCTGTCTTCATATCGGATCTCAGGTCGACCTCCTTCCGCGTAATAAATGTTAAATTAAAAGGGAAGAGAAAAGATTAGACAATGCAAACGTCGCAAGACTTCACCATCCAGAATAATTACCAGTGGCGAGCATTAGGGCTTTATCTGTGATAAGTAACCATGGAAACTACTTCGAATTCATTTATCTGAACCTCCTCTGTTACTTCTGCTGAGAGTAAACAAGGGTGGAAATCAAAGACAGCGATAAAAATGAATTAGAGGGAGAAATGAAGGATGGAAAGGAAAGGAAAGTTCAAGACATGAAATAAAAGAAAAGAAGAAAGAAGGGAGAAACGGAGGAGAAAGAAAAACTGAGGAAGAAAGGAAACTGAAGAAGATTTTTTTTATTTTAGTAGGTTATTTTACGACGCTTAGGTTATTTAGCGTCTGAATGAGATGAAGGTGATAATGCCGGTGAAATGAGTCCGGGGTCCAGCACCGAAAGTTAACCAGCATTTGCTCAAATTGGGTTGAGGGAAAACCCCGGAAAAAACCTCAACCAGGTAACTTGCCCCAGCAGGGAATCGAACCCGAGCCACCTGGTTTCGCGGCCAGACGCGCTGTTACTCCACACTGAGGACACTGAGGAAGAAATAAAACTGAAAAATAAAGGAAAGGGGAAGAAAGGAAACTAAGAAAGGAAATTGATAAATAAAGGAAAGGGGAAGAAAGGAAACTAAGAAAGGAAACTGAAAAATAAAGGAACGGGGAAGAAAGGAAACTCAAAAATAAAGGGAAGGACAAGAAAGGAAACTAAGAAAGGAAACTAAGAAAGGAAACTGAAAAATAAAGGAAAGGACAAGAAAGGAAACTAAGAAAGGAAACTGAAAAATAAAGGAAAGGACAAGAAAGGAAACTAAGAAAGGAAACTGAAAAATAAAGGAAAGGGGAAGAAAGGAAACTCAAAAATAAAGGAAAGGAGAAGAAAGGAAACTAAGAAAGGAAACTGAAAAATAAAGGAAAGGGGAAGAAAGGAAACTAAGAAAGGAAACTGAAAAATAAAGGAAAGGGGAAGAAAGGAAACTGAAAAATAAAGGAAAGGACAAGAAAGGAAACTAAGAAAGGAAACTGAAAAATAAAGGAAAGGACAAGAAAGGAAACTAAGAAAGGAAACTGAAAAATAAAGGAACGGGGAAGAAAAGAAACTAAGAAAGGAAACTGAAAAATAAAGGAAAGGGGAAGAAAGAAAACTGAAAAATAAAGGAAAGGGGAAGAAAGGAAACTGAGGAAGAAAGGAAAGGGGAAGAAAGGAAACTGAGGAAGAAAGGAAACTGAAAAATAAAGGAAAGGGGAAGAAAGGGAACTAAGAAAGGAAACTGAAAAATAAAGGAAAGGACAAGAAAGGAAACTAAGAAAGGAAACTGAAAAATAAAGGAACAGGGAAGAAAGGAAACTCAAAAATAAAGGAAAGGAGAAGAAAGGAAACTAAGAAAGGAAACTGAAAAATAAAGGAAAGGGGAAGAAAGGAAACTAAGAAAGGAAATTGAAAAATAAAGGAAAGGGGAAGAAAGGAAACTAAGAAAGGAAATTGAAAAATAAAGGAAAGGGGAAGAAAGGAAACTAAGAAAGGAAATTGAAAAATAAAGGAAAGGGGAAGAAAGGAAACTAAGAAAGGAAACTGAAAAATAAAGGAAAGGGGAAGAAAGGAAACTAAGAAAGGAAATTGAAAAATAAAGGAAAGGGGAAGAAAGGAAACTAAGAAAGGAAATTGAAAAATAAAGGAAAGGGGAAGAAAGGAAACTAAGAAAGGAAATTGAAAAATAAAGGAAAGGGGAAGAAAGGAAACTAAGAAAGGAAATTGAAAAATAAAGGAAAGGGGAAGAAAGGAAACTAAGAAAGGAAATTGAAAAATAAAGGAAAGGGGAAGAAAGGAAACTAAGAAAGGAAATTGAAAAATAAAGGAAAGGGGAAGAAAGGAAACTAAGAAAGGAAATTGAAAAATAAAGGAAAGGGGAAGAAAGGAAACTAAGAAAGGAAACTGAAAAATAAAGGAAAGGGGAAGAAAGGAAACTAAGAAAGGAAATTGAAAAATAAAGGAAAGGGGAAGAAAGGAAACTAAGAAAGGAAATTGAAAAATAAAGGAAAGGGGAAGAAAGGAAACTAAGAAAGGAAACTGAAAAATAAAGGAAAGGGGAAGAAAGGAAACTAAGAAAGGAAATTGAAAAATAAAGGAAAGGGGAAGAAAGGAAACTAAGAAAAGAAATTGAAAAATAAAGGAAAGGGGAAGAAAGGAAACTAAGAAAGGAAATTGAAAAATAAAGGAAAGGGGAAGAAAGGAAACTAAGAAAGGAAATTGAAAAATAAAGGAAAGGGGAAGAAAGGAAACTAAGAAAGGAAATTGAAAAATAAAGGAAAGGGGAAGAAAGGAAACTAAGGAAGGAAATTGAAAAATAAAGGAACGGGGAAGAAAGGAAACTAAGAAAGGAAATTGAAAAATAAAGGAAAGGGGAAGAAAGGAAACTAAGAAAGGAAATTGATAAATAAAGGAAAGGGGAAGAAAGGAAACTAAGAAAGGAAATTGAAAAATAAAGGAAAGGGGAAGAAAGGAAACTAAGAAAGGAAATTGAAAAATAAAGGAACGGGGAAGAAAGGAAACTAAGAAAGGAAATTGAAAAATAAAGGAAAGGGGAAGAAAGGAAACTAAGGAAGGAAATTGAAAAATAAAGGAACGGGGAAGAAAGGAAACTAAGAAAGGAAATTGAAAAATAAAGGAAAGGGGAAGAAAGGAAACTAAGAAAGGAAATTGAAAAATAAAGGAAAGGGGAAGAAAGGAAACTAAGAAAGGAAATTGAAAAATAAAGGAAAGGGGAAGAAAGGAAACTAAGAAAGGAAATTGAAAAATAAAGGAACGGGGAAGAAAGGAAACTAAGAAAGGAAATTGAAAAATAAAGGAAAGGGGAAGAAAGGAAACTAAGGAAGGAAATTGAAAAATAAAGGAACGGGGAAGAAAGGAAACTAAGAAAGGAAATTGAAAAATAAAGGAAAGGGGAAGAAAGGAAACTAAGAAAGGAAACTGAAAAATAAAGGAAAGGAGAAGAAAGGAAACTAAGAAAGGAAATTGATAAATAAAGGAAAGGGGAAGAAAGGAAACTAAGAAAGGAAACTGAAAAATAAAGGAAAGGAGAAGAAAGGAAACTGAAAAAAGAAAGGGGAAGAAAGGAAACTGAGGAAGAAAGGAAAGGGGAAGAAAGGAAACTAAGAAAGGAAATTGAAAAATAAAGGAACGGGGAAGAAAGGAAACTAAGAAAGGAAATTGAAAAATAAAGGAAAGGGGAAGAAAGGAAACTAAGAAAGGAAATTGATAAATAAAGGAAAGGGGAAGAAAGGAAACTAAGAAAGGAAACTGAAAAATAAAGGAAAGGAGAAGAAAGGAAACTGAAAAAAGAAAGGGGAAGAAAGGAAACTGAGGAAGAAAGGAAAGGGGAAGAAAGGAAACTAAGAAAGGAAATTGAAAAATAAAGGAAATGGGAAGAAAGGAAACTAAGAAAGGAAACTGAAAAATAAAGGAAAGGGGAAGAAAGGAAACTGAGGAAGAAAGGAAAGTGGAAGAAAGGAAACTGAAAAAAGAAAGGGGAAGAAAGGAAACTGAGGAAGAAAGGAAATATTTCAGAGCTTATAATAGTATACTGGGTGTAGTATATATATGACGCACATGTTGCGAATCTGTCCAGAAGAATACATTATAAGCATTCCTGCAATAACATCGGACACATCCAGACGCCATGGGACGGTAAGGGGTGCAGGTGGGTTGGTTAACAAAGGGGCGTAGGTCAAGTGAGTAATTCGAGATGTGTTCGATCGAATGTACTATTCGATTGTTCAATTGCCTACTACCCTCGCACGTGTTTTTTTTCACCACTCTTGGAACTTGATCCAAGCTAGCCATGCAGTTTAAATGGAGGAAAAAAAGTTGGTTCTTTTGATGAAGGCCTGAGTATGGCCTGCACCTTTGATGGTTCTACCAATCAGAAATCAGATAGGATTGTTTCGCTGGCGCCTTTGATGTGTAAGGAGGGTGCCCACCCTCCAACATGAAGCTTCCAGTCAGTATTTTAAATTAACTCTCCAGTCCCTCTCTGAGCTTTTTGAGGAAGGCAATATTTGAAGTACAAAAAATGCATATATACGGGGATGCGGGGGTGGGGGGATTAATCCGGACCGTGGGCTAACGCGTGATTCCGGGATTCGGAAATCTTATGTGAAAATCCCTTTTGAAAATTCTGAAACCATTCAGAGACTTGGAAACAAACTGGAGAGCGGCCTGCCTGCAGAGCTTTGGGAACTCATGCGATGGACGAGAAGGACTAGAACAGACGAGAGATTGATGAAAGAGCAGGGAGAGATGTAGGAAGAAAGAAGGAAAGGAAGAACTGTTGAACAGAGCATAGAAAGAAGTTTAAAAAAATTACAGACTGAAAATATAGAAAGCAATATGAAGGAGAGAAAGTCAAGAGGGAAGAAGCGTGGAAGATAGAGAAGATGCGATAAAGTAAGAAAAGTGAAAGAAGAAAGAGAAGATATAATAAAAAAGAAAATTAAAGGAATGAAGAGAAGGCACAATGAAGAAATAAAATTAAAAAAATAAAGAGACGATACAATGAAAAAAGAAAAGTGAAAGAAGTAAAAGAAGTTGCAATAAAGAAAGAAAATAAAATGAATAAAGAGAAGATACAATGAAGAAATAAAAGTAAAAGAACAAAGCGTAGATACAATAAAAAAATAGAAAAGTAAAAGAAGAAAAAGAAGTTGCAATAAAAAAGGAAAAGTAAAGGAATAAAGAGAAGATACAATGAAGAAAGAAAAGTGAAGGAATAAAGAGAAGATATAATAAAGAAATAAAAGTAAAAGAATAAAGAGAAGATACAATAAAGAAATAAAAGTAAAAGAATAAAGAGAAGATACAATAAAGAAATAAAAGTAAAAGAATAAAGCGTAGATACAATAAAAAATAGAAAAGTAAAAGAAGAAAAAGAAGTTGCAATAAAAAAGGAAAAATAAGGAATAAAGAGAAGATACAATGAAGAAAGAAAAGTAAAAGAATAAAGAGAAGATACAATAAAGAAATAAAAGTAAAAGAATAAAGATAAGATGCAATAAAGGAAGAAAAGTGAAGGAATAAAGAGAAGATATAATAAAGAAATAAAAGTAAAAGAATAAAGAGAAGATACAATAAAGAAATAAAAGTAAAAGAATAAAGAGAAGAGACAATAAAGAAATAAAAGTAAAAGAATAAAGCGTAGATACAATAAAAAATAGAAAAGTAAAAGAAGAAAAAGAAGTTGCAATAAAAAAGGAAAAATAAGGAATAAAGAGAAGATACAATGAAGAAAGAAAAGTAAAAGAATAAAGAGAAGATACAATAAAGAAATAAAAGTAAAAGAATAAAGCGTAGATACAATAAAAATAGAAAACTAAAGAAGAAAAAGAAGTTGCAATAAAAAAGGAAAAATAAGGAATAAAGAGAAGACACAATGAAGAAAGAAAAGTAAAAGAATAAAGGGAAGATACAATAAAGAAATAAAAGTAAAAGAATAAAGATAAGATGCAATAAAGGAAGAAAAGTGAAGGAATAAAGAGAAGATATAATAAAGAAATAAAAGTAAAAGAATAAAGAGAAGATACAATAAAGAAATAAAAGTAAAAGAATAAAGAGAAGATACAATAAAGAAATAAAAGTAAAAGAATAAAGCGTAGATACAATAAAAAATAGAAAAGTAAAAGAAGAAAAAGAAGTTGCAATAAAAAAGGAAAAATAAGGAATAAAGAGAAGATACAATGAAGAAAGAAAAGTAAAAGAATAAAGAGAAGATACAATAAAGAAATAAAAGTAAAAGAATAAAGCGTAGATACAATAAAAATAGAAAACTAAAGAAGAAAAAGAAGTTGCAATAAAAAAGGAAAAATAAGGAATAAAGAGAAGATACAATGAAGAAAGAAAAGTAAAAGAATAAAGGGAAGATACAATAAAGAAATAAAAGTAAAAGAATAAAGAGAAGATACAATAAAGAAATAAAAGTAAAAGAATAAAGATAAGATGCAATAAAGAAAGAAAAGTAAAGGAATAAAGAGAAGATACAATGAAGAAATAAAAGTAAAAGAATAAAGAGAAGATAGAATAAAGAAATTGAAGTAAAAGAATAAAGATAAGATGCAATAATGGAAGAAAAGTGAAGGAATAAAGAGAAGATATAATAAAAAAAGAAAAGCAAAAGAAGAAAAAGAAGTTGCAATAAAGGAAGGAAAGTAAAGGAATAAAGAGAAGATACAATGAAGAAATAAAAGTAAGAGAAGAAAGAGAAGATACAATAAAGAAATTGAAGTAAAAGAATAAAGATAAGATGCAATAAAGGAAGAAAAGTGAAGGAATAAAGAGAAGATATAATAAAAAAAGAAAAGCAAAAGAAGAAAAAGAAGTTGCAATAAAGGAAGGAAAGTAAAGGAATAAAGAGAAGATACAATGAAGAAATAAAAGTAAGAGAAGAAAGAGAAGATACAATAAAGAAATTGAAGTAAAAGAATAAAGATAAGATGCAATAAAGAAATTGAAGTAAAAGAATAAAGAGAAGATGCAATAGAAAAAGAGAAGTAGAGGAAGAGAGAGGAAATATAATAAAGAAAGATAGGAAAGGAAATGTTGAGGAGAGGACAATAGAGAAGGTGGCCAAAAAAGTGAGAATAAACGTTGAATGAGATAAAAGCAAAATAAAGAGAAATAAATACGAGAAAATGATTTCATTCATTCTCGTCCGTATCATCATTATCATCATTATCACTGTGGTTAAAGCAAGGTTGTGTAGTTTGTTTGGAGGTGGGGGTATCTCCATTTTACTCCTCCATCTTACAAAAGCATTTCCCATAGTTCCCCTTTCATTACCGTATTCCGTTTCGAAGTTTTTGAAAAAACAAAGCATCACTTTTATTTGTTCGGCGCCGAATCGACCGTCCTACGTCGTGGATGTTTTTCGTGGCTCGTTCGAAGATTAACAGATGCCAAAGGCGATGAATTCTACACTAGTCAAAGATCTCAGCCCTATGGAGAGTGTTGTTGGAGAGAAAGTGTCGATATCTTACTACACATATCTTAATTTTGCTGCTGCTTGACGAAAAACTGACATCTGGCGGATCACTTACTCACTATCACAGAATATTTATGTAGTTGACACTTCAGACATTTCACTTTCATTCTGGATCAGCCTCTGTAACGTAACAAAACATGTCCGCCTAGCCGTCGCCTAAAATTCTGACAGAACGTGTTAGTTATGGTGAGACGCCGTTAGTTGTCTGACTGGAATGACACATGCTCTCCTTTAATACGGCCCCTATAAGCCGGCCGGGATGTGGGGAGCACTTGACCACGATCCAATGAATTCTTAAAACCACTAATCCAAACCCAGTAGCCATTACAGGGTTAATACAGCCTTCGGGCGACAGAGAGAATGTCGATGTATGAAAAATTGATCCGTCATTTCGGGGTGAAGCACTCACATTTGAAGAGAATTTCACTGTTGCTATGCAGTTTAAATTTCAGTCACAAATGTTCAGGGACGATAGACAAGATCATTATGAACAACTGTTATATACAGTGTGTAACGAAAAAGAGTGCGCAAAACTTCAGGTATACGTTCTTGATATGTACAGAAGACAACGATCAAGTGAATTCTTAAAAACCATTCATCCAAATCCAGTAGGTATTGCTGGATTAATACAGTCTTGAGGTGAATTAGAGAATGTTGATATATAAAAAATTTATTCGTAATTTCGATGTGAACCACACAAATTTGAAAAAAATTAATCTGTTGCCCTGCACAGTTTAAATTTTAGTCACAATCGTTATACAGGGACATCATTTTATTTTTACTAACATTTCTAATATTAACCTGGCTATACCTTTGGATCAACACCGTTTGCTACCCCCTTCCACGACTGGAGTTCGATGATACTGGCGTATTATACAAACAAATCACTTTACTAGGTATAAGAGGGAAGAAAAGTAGTTCATCCATTTACGTAAACTATGAAATATCACGCTTTTGAGTTTGATCATTTTCATTAGGTTTTTGTTTAATCAAAATACAGTACAGTATTAACAATGAGTGTTTTTACTCACGAACTGAGCTGTCCATGTGGACGTATTCATTATGCAGTGTATATTATACTGTCTACAGCACATTAGCGTACAATATAGAGAATGAAGTTAAATTGAAAAATAATCATAATATGGATAATTAAATACATTTTTCAAAATGGCGGCCGTTCATTTCGATACAGGCTTCAGTTCTAATGTGTGTAATTCTAATTACCAGTTTCGTTCTTCGTACTAGTAACTCATGTTGAAATAATTCTGTACCTACTCTATAAAAGAGTACCTTACGTACTGTAAATTCAATCTTCACTTCTGCCCGATCCGAAAAGATAAAATTACTCAGACATGCTATCTACTGTCCGTCCAAGTGGTTATGTCGCAGGATCGTAGAAAGGAGGGAAATCACGTGACAGATAATTACTTAACGAGGCCCTTTTATTTAAATTATTTTAAACAGTTGTATAATATTACGTAGATGTCCAATTCCTAACAGAAATTAATGTTTTCAGAAAAGAACTAAGACAGCCCAGCCACTAGCCTTTACAGAGGGGAGAGCAGATGCGGGTGGGGAAAACCGGAATGCGACGTAGACAAATGGACGACAGTACCTGTGCGAAAATTATGCAATATTGGAAGCTCTTTCGTCACTGGAAAACGCGAACATATTTTTGGAACGTACTGTTTACTATGACCGTATGGCTACTATGACTGTATATGCGGTCTTATATCTGTGTGGAGGACGGTTGAAGTTCATTAGTAGAAGGGGTGGGAGTGAAGTACATTCAAAAACTCAGTTACAATAAAAATTGAAGTAAAAATAAAATGATGTCCCTGTACTTGCAAGCTTGCATTTCTGAACCCAAGTTGATGTAACCATTTTTTTCCTTCTATACCTGATTGAGTGGAAGAGAAAGCCATACAGCCTTAACTTTGCTGGCTAAAACAAATTATTATCATTATTATTAATATTATTATTATTATTATTATTATTATTATTATTATTATTACTATTATTACATCAGGAATGCATACCTGTAGTTTTAACCACTTATTTCGCTACACCCTGTAGAATTCTGTCCGAAAACTTTTCGTTCGGTAACTACAGAATGTGATGTGTGTTACATTGCAGAATAATAATCCCTAACGTTCGTTATTAACAGTCGTAGTAAAACATTTTGTTTTCTCTAATGTAAGCTTCTATGTTGCCCTGGTAATGTTTATAAACTGTACAAAGTTCACGCGAACAATTACACAACTTCATTTTCAGCGTACATTACGATAGCTAGCTTGTATCGAACTCATGGTTAACACACTAGAATCTCACCTGACTTCAAAAATATAACTGTTATTCTTTTATGACCTCAGGTTAGGCATTACTTATTGACAGTAATTAATTTGTTTTTTTTTTTTTTTTACTTTCTTCTTAACACGAGAAGATTCACTCACATTAGAAATTGCTCGGCCAAATTTTATTTATGGAAGGGTAAATGGAAATGGAAGAAAATTTACTACGCTTTATCAATAAAATAGTAATATGCGTTACAAGAGCGGTATGTTGGCGTTTTCATGTTCGAGGAAAAGATTGAAAAAGCGAAACGTAGTTGAGCTTTTTTAATTTCCGAGAACATTAAAACAAACATACCGCTCGTGTATCGTACATTATTTTGTGCGAAGATCGTTTATTACATACCTGAAAGACGAATTTCTTATTAGTTGCAATGAAATCTCCATCTTGGTTTGTGTTCAATGACGGCAATTTGGAAAACAAAAATATCTCTCTTCAACATTGTTGCTATAAAATGTTTTCTGTGGTTACTATACTCCAGCAGGCCGTGACATACGTCTGGTTTTTTTTCCCCCAGTGTATAAATGCGAACTTAAAACAAACAGTAAGGTTATGTAATGATTTATTTTTCATTTTAATATTTTAACAATATTATTTATATAGCATATTGCAGTAATAACATCGGCATCTGGAATCTTATGCAAATCTAGTCTTTCAGGTGAAGCTCCCTGTAAAGCAGATTTGAATAATTTCAAGGGACAAATTGTTCCGGGGCCGGGTATCGATCCCTGGACCTCTGGTTGAACATACCAGCGCTCTACCAGAGGTCCCGGGATCGATACCCGGCCCCGGAACAATTTTTCCCTTGAAATTATTCAAATCTGCTTTACAGGGAGCTTCACCTGAAAGACTAGATTTGCATAATATATACGTCACTGTGTACGTTAACAGAAAACCACAATTCCAAGTCACACAGAGATTGTGTGCACTCGTTGTGGGTCTCTGGCGTTTCGTCAGCCCACGCGAGTTGTGTGGATATAAAGGGAAAAGTTGAGACGGTGTCGGCTGGAGTTCCCGGGTAGCTCAGTGGTAGAGCGCTGGTACGTTCAACCAGAGGTCCCGGGATCGATACCCGGCCCCGGAACAATTTTTCCCTTGAAATTATTCAAATCTGGAATCTTGTTTATTTTTTCACGGCTTCCTTAATGTTACTTGCATCACGAATGCAATAACTTTAGTGGAGTAGTAGAGTTTACTTAATTTTTGCAAATATTTAGAAACAATAATTAACAGTGCAATTTAGGTGAAATTGCAGTGGTAAGTTTCCAATTTATAATTATTACTATGTTAAACGTCTCTAAAATAATATGTTAAAAGCCTAAAGCAGTAAAATGAATGTCGCGCTTAAGCGGTAAGAAGAGGGAAATTGTTATGTGTGTTACGTTGGGAATACTGACTGTGGAATTTCACACTTACCGCGTATTGGTTTTGTGCGGAAAACAAGCAAATACGCACGATCTCGCACAAATATTATTTACGATGCAAGGTAGCTAATACTATGACTACCAGAATTCTCCACAATTTCCAGGAAACGAAAGTCTGTAAATAAACTTCAGAAAGATGGTTTTGAGTTCAACGCCAGCTGGCTACACTGACTACTACTATCCGGACATGAGTTCATATATGAAAATTATTCATATTAATCACCTCTAGAAGCCATAAAAGTCTGTGTGACAAAGTCACAATACCTCCCGGTATACAAGGCGTAAGTGAAATAACCCTGCAGATTGAGAGGGGCAATAGTGTACACTTAAGTGAATAGAAAACCTATATTACGTTTTGTGATTAAATGCACGGTTAATTAGAAAATTGAGTTAAAAGTATCAGAAGTCTGGCAACATCGCCGCTAACACAGTCCTCTGCCTCCGGGTAATATAAACGTACGAGGTCAACCAGCGTGAACTACCTCGCTCCTCCCTCTCTCGCTACAACGTTGCAATCTGTTCGCATCGATCAGTGGCTTCAAATTAGTGGTTTTTAAATTAAATTTACACGAAAACCGTCCACGCTACTTGAATACGCCAGAGTAATAAATGATTCTTTATTAGATTTTCTATCGACGTGAACAAAAATCACAATAGTTACCGAATAAGAGGGTGTTAAACATTTGGAAAAAGGAAAAAAGTACATGAGAAAACTATGAATTTTTCACCAATAAGGTGTTACAATTTTTTTCTATGAGCCATTTCAGTGAGCTATTCGTTCTAAAAATCTGAAGAATTATTTCACTTCCACCCTGTATATACAACCATTAAAATGGATGTAGAGTACTTCTATTATGTGCCTCCTTCAGAGAACGGTCGTATACATTTAATAATAATAATAATAATAATAATAATAATAATAATAATAATAATAATAATGATAATAATAATGTATAGGCTACCAATAATAAATCTGTAGCCAAAATTTTTCTGGTAATTTTCGATTTTCCAAAAATAATTGGTCCTAACATATATAATTAACCGCCGTGAAACCGAAAATCGCTTTTTTGACATTTTTGTTTGTATGTCTGTCTGTCTGGATGTTTGTTACCTTTCCACGTGATAATAGCTGAACCGATTTATATGAAAATTGGAATATAAATTAAGTTCGTTGTAGCTTAGAATTTAGGCTATATGGCACTCAAAATATTTTATTTAAAAGGGGGGTTATAAGGGGCCTCGAATTAAATAAATCGAAATATCTCCCTTATTATTAATTTTCGTGAAAAATGTTACATAACAAAAGTTTCTTTAAAAATTATTTCCGATAAGTTTTATTCTTTGCAAAATTTTGATATGACTGATATTTAATGAGATAAATGAGTTTCAAAATTACAATAACAACGCCATCTAAGGCGGTGTAATGAAATAAAAAACAAATGACTTCGTCTATAAGGGACCTTGGACAACAACAATCGAAAGCCATGAAACATAGCCTACAGAGAATGTTTCTGTGTTTGTATGAAGTAATATCGGAAGCTAAATTAACCGATTTGTATAATTAATTATTATTTCACCATTCGAAAGTGTAGTTTCTCTAGATGGACATAATGCTATAATGTTATTACAGTAACTTCTGAGTGAATCGAGGACAGGTAAGCTTAAAATAGCTTCTTATGCACAGAAAACTTGATAGGCGTACGTTTCCTGTATTTCCTAAAATAATTTTTATGACCAAATGAGTGTCTCTGGATCAAAATGATCGTATTTTAATTATTTGGATGCAATTTAAATTAAGTAACATCATAAACGATTTATCCTTCTATCAAACACGAATGTTCCCTGGATCAAATGTCCTATTTTAATTATGTAATTACTTTATATTTATTTGTAACGGGTGCAGCGGAGCGCACGGGTACGGCTAGTAATAATAATAATAATAATAATAATAATAATAATAATAATAATAATAATAATAATAACGTTGACAAAAATAGATATAAAAACATATTGGAAAAAGGAATTACAGCAGGTCATGAAACGGATACAGACGGCCAATCGCCTCATTTTCCTCTGGATGTCTGCCCTTTTGGGTTGCCTAGCGACGTGAGACAGTTGACAGTCAGTCTGCGGCGATGCATCTGGGACGAAGAGAGAAGCCACTTTGGAAACTTTTTATTCTATTTCACCCCCGTTCTTTAACGCCCACTTTACACCTTTTCCTCCCCTACCTCACCCTATCCCTCCCCCCATTTCTCTTTCTCCCTCTATTTTTTTTTTTTCGACGTTCAGTGCTGTTGTGTAAGGTGGTTCACTTTTATTATCTTATTTTTAAGACTTTCTGTTTTATTTCCACCTACCTACAACAGCCAGGAACGCTCAAGGGGTACCAACTTTATAAAGTTGGCAGAACTGCTTTTCTCTCATGCTCCTCGCAAAGATTGTGTCACAGCGAGGGATTCGGCGAATTCGATAATTTTAATTGTTTTAAAGAGAAAACAAAGTGAAATGTTGCAACTCCGCATTTGGCCGATAACACACTTAGAGAAGCTGAAATAGTGTGACAAGTGACGTGAGGGTTAAGGAGGAGTTTTAAAAAGAAAAAAAAAAAGGTAAAGGTATCAGTGTAACATGCCATGAAGGCACTAGGGGGGGAATGGAGGTAGAGCCCCATGCTTTCCATGACATCGGCACTAGAATGAGATGGTGTGGTCGGCACCACGCTCCGACCGTCTTTTACCCCCGGGAAAGACCCGGTACTCAATTTTATAGAAGACTGAGTGAACCTCGGGGCCGTTCTGGAAGTGTGGGAACTAGAAAAAATCCTGTCACCACCTGGGATCGAACCCCGGACTTTTTTTTTAAGTTTGCTTAAAATTGAGGATCATGAATTCGAAAACTTACACACATGGAAATTTATATCCAAAGTGTGTTACAAATAACGTATACTTGAAATTAAAATTGAATGAGGGAATTTGCGACAACTAGCTCAAAATATCTCAAACATTGTATTTAATGGAGTACTTAGATCTACTTACTTACTTACAAATGGCTTTTAAAGAATCCGAAGGTTCATTGCCGCCCTCACATAAGCCCGCCATTGGTCCCTATCCTGAGCAAGATTAATCCAGTCTCTATCATCATATCCCACCTCCCTCAAATCCATTTTAATATTATCCTCCCATTTACGTCTCGGCCTCCCCAAAGGTTGTCAAACTTGGACTCTCACTTTGAGAGAGGAACATAAGTTAAGGGTGTTTGAGAATAAGGTGCTTAGGAAAATATTTGGGGCTAAGAGGGATGAAGTTACAGGAGAATGGAGAAAGTTACACAACACAGAACTGCACGCATTGTATTCTTCACCTGACATAATTAGGAACATTAAATCCAGACGTTTGAGATGGGCAGGGCATGTAGCACGTATGGGCGAATCCAGAAATGCATATAGAGTGTTAGTTGGGAGGCCGGAGGGAAAGAGACCTTTGGGGAGGCCGAGACGTAGATGGGAGGATAATATTAAATTGGATTTGAGGGAGGTGGAATATGATGGTAGAGACTGGATTAATCTTGCTCAGGATAAGGACCGATGGCGGGCTTATGTGAGGGCGGCAATGAACCTCCGAGTTCCTTAAAAGCCAGTAAGTAAGTAAGTAACATCATCTTCTCAAATTCCAATATAACCGGCCTGGATTTCAACTCTTGTCTTTGGCTTAAAAAGTCGAGTTCTATTTTTTTTGGCAAGGGTTGAGCTTGGAGTGTTACTTCATATTTGACATGTTACATCAGGATTATGGCGGGTCCGTTTTATCCTGGACACACGCTAGCCAGCACCAGGTAACATAGCAACAACATTATTTTGTTATTAATGCAAAGCCGGCTATAAATCTCGCGTTATTAATTAACGTAGATTAAGTGTAATGGCACACATAAACCAGGTTTGCCGATTGCTATGACGCCGACTTCAGGCAGTGGGACGGACAGACAGACAGACAGACAGACAGATATGCGGCACATTCCATCCTGATTACAATCCTATCTGTCAACGTTTATTGATTTTTAGTAACGAACCGTTCAGGACTTCATCTCTGTGCTTTTGTTTATTGCCTTAACCGTCATGTGTTAACAAATGAAAATCACGCTACGCGTTTCCAAAGCTTTTTGTGTTTATATTTTTTTTTATTGCCAAGGAAACGAGAATAACCGGTCCGGAACAGAGATGCGACAATGATCGCTGCTCACAGATCATTGCAGTTACTGTGCTAGAAAACCGTGACGTCAGAAATTGTAGAATCGACAATGGAGAGACAAAGGAATTTTAGAATCATAGACGTGGCGCGAGATTTTTGGTATTTGCACCGCGTTCTAGATGTAAAGACATCCAGCATTTTGTACCCACATGCGAGAGACGTATCTGTAGGATATACTAAAGGCTATTGGCTGCGTAAATTCAGTTCATGAGTCGATTAATTGAACGAGTTGATGAGTCATTAAATGAATGTCGGGTGCATTTTAAGTGGGTCCAAGAGCTCTTAATTTGTTCTGTCATAATTTATTGAATCACTAAAAGTGTGAAATATAGAATGAACCTATGAACGTTTCAGTGAGTTATCAGTGCAAAGGGGGAAATTTGAGGACAAACGTTTAAGTAAATAAATAAATAAATAAATAAATAAATAAATAAATAAATAAGTAAAGAAATAATTAAATAAGTAAACAAATAAATAATTAAATAAGTAAATAAATACATAATTAAATAAGTAAATAAATACATAATTAAATAAGTAAATAAATAATTAATTACATAAGTATATAAATAAATAATTAAATAAGTAAACAAATAAATAATTAAATAAGTAAACAAATACATAATTAAATAAGTGAACAAATAAATAATTAAATAAGTAAACAAATAAATAATTAAATAAGTAAATAAATAATTAATTACATAAGTATATAAATAAATAATTAAATAAGTAAACAAATAAATAATTAAATAAGTGAACAAATACATAATTCAATAATTAAACAAATAAATAATTAAATAAGTAAATAAATACATAATTAAATAAGTAAATAAATAATTAATTACATAAGTATATAAATAAATAATTAAATAAGTAAACAAATAAGTAATTAAATAAGTAAACAAATAAATAATTAAATAAGTAAACAAATAAAAAATTAAATAAGTAAACAAATAAATAATTAAATAAGTAAACAAATAAATAATTAAATAAGTAAACAAATACGTAATTAAATAAGTAAACAAATAATTAATTACATAAGTATATAAATAAATAATTAAATAAGTAAACAAATAAATAATTAAATAAGTAAACAAATATATAATTAAATAAGTGAACAAATAAATAATTAAATAATTAAACAAATAAATAATTAAATAAGTAAACAAATACATAATTACATAAGTGAACAAATAAATAATTAAATAAGTAAATAAATACATAATTAAATAAGTAAATAATTAAATAATTAAATAAGTAAATAAATACATAATTAAATAAGTAAATAAATAATTAATTACATAAGTATATAAATTAATAATTAAATAAGTAAACAAATAAATAATTAAATAAGTAAACAAATATATAATTAAATAAGTGAACAAATAAATAATTAAATAATTAAACAAATAAATAATTAAATAAGTAAACAAATACATAATTACATAAGTGAACAAATAAATAATTAAATAAGTAAACAAATAAATAATTAAATAAGTAAATAAATACATAATTAAATAAGTAAATAATTAAATAATTAAATAAGTAAATAAATACATAATTAAATAAGTAAATAAATAATTAATTACATAAGTATATAAATTAATAATTAAATAAGTAAACAAATAAATAATTAAATAAGTAAACAAATACATAATTAAATAAGTGAACAAATAAATAATTAAATAAGTAAACAAATAAATAATTAAATAAGTAAACAAATACATAATTAAATAAGTAAACATATAAATAATTAAATAAGTAAATCAATTCATAATTAAATAAGTAAATAAATAAATAATTAAATAAGTAAATAAATAATTAATTAAATACGTAAATAAATAAATAATTAAATAAGTAAGTAAATAAATAATTAATATAATAAGTAACTAAATAAATAATTTAATAAGTAAACAAACAAACAATTAAATAAGTAACTAAATAAATAATTTAATAAGTAAACAAACAAATAATTAAATAAGTAAGTAAATAAATAATTAAATAAGTAAATAAATAATTAACTAAATAAGTAACTAAATAAATAATTTAATAAGTAAACAAACAAATAATAAAATAAGTAACTAAATAAATAATTTAATAAGTAAACAAACAAATAATAAAATAAGTAACTAAATAAATAATTTAATAAGTAAACAAACAAATAATTAAATAAGTAAGTAAATAAATAATTAAATAAGTAAATAAATAATTAATTAAATAAGGAACTAAATAAATAATTTAATAAGTAAACAAACAAATAATTAAATAAGTAAGTAAATAAATAATTAAAGAAGTAAATAAATAATTAAATAAATAAGTAACTAAGTAAATAATTTAATAAGTAAACAAAGAAATAATTAAATAAGTAAGTAAATAAATAATTAAAAAAGTAAACCAATAAGTAATTAAATAAGTAAATAAATAAGTAATTACATAAGTAAATAAATAAATAATTACATCATTAAATAAATGAATATCTAAATAAGCAAATAACTAAGTAAATAAATAAGAAAATAAGTAAATAAACAAATAATTAAATAAATAAGTAAATAAACAAGTAATTAAATAAATAAATAAATAAATAAGCAAATGAACAAATAATTAAATAAATAAGTAAATAAAGAAGTAAACCGATCCCAAGTACCGAAGGTAACATGTGAAAACCAACGCTAATTTTAACAATAAAATATCATGCCGGGATATAATTCCGGACGTCCTGCTATAAAGTTCTTGCAATTTCGAACACTAAAGATATTCTCTTGGTGAATCTGTTTCTTGGCAGACAATATGGCGACAAAACTTGGGTTCATAGAGCTCTCTTCTTTTCTTCTAACTTCACTCCCGGAAATTAAACTTTTAAGGGAAACAAAAGAGTGTCTATTTCTGGGAAGAAGCGATATTCTTGAATTCGAAAAGTTGCACCGTTGAGCGCTATGATTATGTTTGCTCACAGCGAGTATCGGGCCACGTTGCCTAGATACTGCGATGCTCAGTTTTTGTCTTCTGTTCCCCCCCCCTCGTCCCAGAGGGCCCCTAAAATCCGTTTCTAGATAATAACAGCATCACAAGGGTCGTGTAGCAACTCCCTTGCAGAATATTTATATACCCTCCCCTCACCCTGATTGTACGTCATGGGATTAAGTTAGTCTCGAGTTCACAACCAGACGGACTACTGCACTTTAAGGATAAGCAACTGAAGTAAAATTAATTTAATTGGTCGGAGTTTATGGCAAGATGGTTATTATAATGTATAGAAAATTAGAAAAAAAATAGCCTAAAATCAGATGGCCATGGGTTTGATCTTAATGTTTGTAGCTTTTTAAATGTTTTTTTCTCTGAAGGAAATAACTTTTGGCCAATGAATTAACTTAGAAGTTTTGTTATCTGTATTCCATTACAAGCTATAAATTAATTTTGACCATTTTCTCTCCGACAGTTAAACTTTTAAGAAACTATTTCATTTAGTGATATGAAAATTTCAGGGCATATTAATAAATATATCTGATAATCTTAACGCTACAAACTTTTCAAAATATATTTCAAAGTTCTGCTTTATGTTCATTTTGTTAGATCGAAAAATATAATTTTTTGAACAACGAACATTCATTTGAACCCTTATTTACTTACTTACAAATGACTTTTAAGGAATCCGCTGGTTCATTGCCACCCTCACATAAGCCCTCCATCGGTCCCTATCCTGAACAAGATTAATCCAGTCCCTACCATCATTATCTCACCTCCATCAAATACATTTTAATATTATCCTCCCATCTACGTCTCGGCCTCCCAAAGGTCTCTTTCCCTCAGGTCTTCCAAATAACATTCTATAAGCATATCTAGATACACCCATACGTGCTACATGCCCTGCCCATGTCAAACGTCTGGATTTAATGTTCCTAATTATGTCAGGTGAAGAATACAATGCGTGCAGTTCTGTGTTGTGTAACTTTCTCCATTCTCCTGTAACTTCATCCCTTTTAGCCCCAAATATTTTCCTAAGAACCTTATTCTCGAACACTCATAATCTCTGTTCCTCTCTCAAAGTGAGAGTCCAAGTTTCACAACCATACAGAACAACCGATAATATAACTGTTTTATAAATTCTAACTTTCAGATTTTTTGACAGCAGACTGGATGATAAAAGCTTCTCAACCGAATAATAACAGGCATTTCCCATATTTATTCCGCGTTTAATTTCCTCCCGAGTGTCATTTATATTTGTTACTGTTGCTCCAAGATATTTGAATTTTTCCACCTCTTCGAAGGATAAATCTCCAATTTTTATATTTCCGTTTCGTGCAATATTCTGGTACGAGACATAATCATATACTTTGTCTTTTCAAGATTTACTTCCAAACCTATGCCTTTTTTCTTGCTTCAAGTAAAATTTCTGTGTTTTCCCTAATCGTTTGTGGAAATAATAATAATAATAATAATAATAATAATAATAATAATAATAATAATAATAATAATAATAATAATAATAATTTATTTTTAGTACATCAGTAATAGCCTTTTGTTAATTCTTATATAATTGCAGTGCAGTTTGGGAGTACAAATTTATTTTGGGGGAACGCTAGGGAAAAAGATTGCATACCTCTGATGTAGACAAGAAAGTCAAGGAATTTTATGGACAGTAAAAAAATCGATCTTACGGCAATGGTTAAAGAGTTGTTAATTCATTACAGAAAATAATGTATACAACGTTACTGCAAATTGATTTTGTTTTCTAGAATAGAAGAAAATGCAATAATGAATTGAATGAATCAATCAATAAATCTATCTATCTATCTATCTATCTATCTATCTATCTATCTATCTATCTATCTATATATCTATCTATCTATCTATCTATCTATCTATCTATCTATCTATCTATCTATCTATCTATCTATCTATCTATCTATCTATCTATCTATCTATCTATCTATCTATCTATCTATCTATCTATCTATCTATCTATCTATCTATCTATCTATCTATCTATCTATCTATCTATCTATCTATCTATCTATCTATCTATCTATCTATCTATCTATCTATCTATCTATCTATCTATCTATCTATCTATCTATCTATCTATCTATCTATCTATCTATCTATCTATCTATCTATCTATCTATCTATCTATCTATCTATCTATCTATCTATCTATCTATCTATCTATCTATCTATCTATCTATCTATCTATCTATCTATCTATCTATCTATCTATCTATCTATCTATCTATCTATCTATCTATCTATCTATCTATCTATCTATCTATCTATCTATCTATCTATCTATCTATCTATCTATCTATCTATCTATCTATCTATCTATCTATCTATCTATCTATCTATCTATCTATCTATCTATCTATCTATCTATCTATCTATCTATCTATCTATCTATCTATCTATCTATCTATCTATCTATCTATCTATCTATCTATCTATCCATCCATCCATCCATCCATCCATCCATCCATCCATCCATCCATCCATCCATCCATCCATCCATCCATCCATCCATCCATCCATCCATCCATCCATCCATCCATCCATCCATCCATCCATCTGTCTACCTACCTACCTATCTATCTAGTACAAATTACATTTATAAAACAAAAATGTTTCTAGCCATTACCGTAAGAGCCAGGCTCGTGTGCGGTGTGGTCTTAGTCAATGTGTGGATGAATGAATGTGTAGATCAATGAATGAATAAGTATAGAAACAAATAAACTAATAAATAAATAAATAAAGGGAGGAAGGAATGAATGAATTAACTGATTAATGAATGAAGGAATAAATAAAGGAATAAATCAATAAATAAAGGATTAAATAAATAAAGAAAGGAATAAAAATGAATAAATATTACCTTACTGTCTCCAGCAATATACTTGATATTTCCACCGTTTTCAAGGTGTTGAATAATATTTACTTTGTCAGAAATACTCAGACGTGAAAGTGTTTGTGACATGATGCCTTACCAGTATGCAGAGGCTTGGATACTTGCCACAACAACAGACCACATTGTACTGTTTTCTGCTCTGTTTAGACTCAAACGTATCCTACTAAATCGAAGGAGCGGTGTATCCATCCGATTCTGATTCTCTCTCATCATTGGAGACACTGATAAGAAATGATTTTTCCCTTTACAAATTTTCTATCAAACGGACGATTTTCTTGAAAATTAAATAAATAAAAGATTAACACGTATCGTTATTTCCTGTGATTAGGAAGTCTGGCAACCCTGCTGCTGTAACTAAGGGACGGAATGCAGCTACTCAAACTGAGTTTGTGTGTGTATTTTTAGGTGTCCGGCGATGCATTTTTGCCACACTAGGCAGTCTTTCAGCCTTACTTTCTGATTAATTACAAAACGTATAGTAGGTGATGCAGGGAGATGCACTATCACCTTTACTTTTTAACTTCGCTCTAGAATATGCCTTTAGGAAAGTTCAGGATAACAGGGAGGGTTTGGAATTGAACGGGTTACATCAGCTTCTTGTCTATGCGGATGACGTGCATATGTTAGGAGAAAATACACAAACGATTAGGGAAAACACGGGAATTTTACTGGAAGCAAGTAAAGAGATAGGGTTGGAAGTAAATCCCGAAAAGACGAAAAGACTAAGTATATGATTATGTCTCGTGATCACAATATTGTACGAAATGGAACTGTAAAAGTTGGAGATTTATCCTTCGAAGAGGTGGAGAAATTCAAATATCTTGGAGCAACAGTAACAAATATAAATGATACTCGGGAGGAAATTAAACACAGAATAAATATAGGAAATGCCTGTTATTATTCGGTTGAGAAGCTTTTGTCATCCAGTCTGCTGTCAAAAAATCTGAAAGTTAGAATTTATAAAACAGTTATATTACCGGTTGTTCTGTATGGCTGTGAAACTTGGACTCTCACTTTGAGAGAGGAACAGAGATTGAGGGTTTTTGAGAATAAGGTGCTTAGGAAAATATTTGGGGCTAAGCGGGATGAAGTTACAGGAGAATGGAGAAAGTTACACAACACAGAACTGCACGCATTGTCTTCTTCATCTGACATAATTAGGAACATTAAATCCAGACGTTTGAGATGGGCAGGGCATGTAGCACGTATGGGCGAATCCAGAAATGCATATAGAGTGTTAGTTGGAAGGCCAGAGGGAAAATACCTTTGGGGAGGCCGAGACGTAGATGGGAAGATAATATTAAAATGGATTTGAGGGAGGTGGGATATGATGGTAGAGACTGGATTAATCTTGCTCAAGATAGGGACCAATGGCGGGCTTATGTGAGGGCGGCAATGAACCTCCGGGTTCCTTAAAAGCCAGTAAGTAAGTAAGGAAGTATAATAGGTTTTTTATTATTTATTTTAATGTATTTTCTCACCTTCAATCTGTACAGTTATATTACTTCCGTCCTGTATATGACATCATATATTACCTTGTATATTTATAATGTATTATTACGTATGACATACCATGTTAAAGCACCTAAAATTGTTAGTTACTGTAATGTGTAAGCGCAAATTGCCATATAGTAGCATGAATAAAATAAAACACAACACTTGTTCATGGAGTTATTTGAAACGCTGGATTGACATGAACCGTGCACCACATACTGAGAACTACTGTGATAGACTATAAAAATATGAAGGAATGAAATAGGGTGCAAATTAGTTTATATTGGCTGGTAGCGAGGTGGAAAATTTGTTAGTGACAAGCCATGGTGACGAAGGGAAACAAAAGACTGGCGAAAAATAAAAATGCACACATTTGCGGTTGGGACTCAATTAATGAACCGTCGCGTGATTGGAAATCCGGAGCAACAATCAAACGGCCATTTATCGAACCCCACCCCCCACGCTAGCAACGCTGAACTTGCAGAAAGTCTGTGGAATACGGCAAAAAAAAAAAAAAAAAAAAAAAAAAAAAAAAAGGAAGACACGGCCTGGAGGAGTCATTGCTACCAAGGCCTCTTAATTCAGATGGATTCAGCTGTTTCTCTAGTTCAGCGATTCTCCCAACAGATCGCGTCCTGGTGTCACATCGATATTTCAACGCAGTGTGATTAGAGTTCGAACAAAAACCAATCTTCTTCGTCGCTTGCCACAGTTTAAGGTCATCCAAGTAGCCTAATTAAGGTTCTTCTTTCTTCTAATCTACCGATTTACAATTCCTGACAAAAGCCGATCGTATTAAACTCCGTACAGGTGATATTACAAACAAAGGCGGAAAGCTATGATGTTTGTTTGTATTCATGTACGGGTATGTACCAACATTATTATATTCGGAATATGTAAGATAAGAACTTTCTTGTGTTAAATTTGAACGTACCTTGTTAACATGTTTCAACCTACGATGAAAGAGTAATGGAACGGAGAAAAACTCTCTCCGGCGCCGGGACTTGAACCCGGGTTTTCAGCTCTACGTGCTGATGCTTTATCCACTAAGCCACACCGGATACAACCCCGGCGCCGGACGAATTGTCTCTGATTGAGTTCCAACTCTTGGGTTCCCTCTATTGGCCGCTTATTCCGTCGGATCCCGGCCAACTAGTCACTCATTACGAGTGCACCTCAGCACATGTATGGACTTCGGTCCTATGTTCATAGACATCTATGACGTAGTGCAGAGGGCGGCCACTAGAGGGAACCCAAGAGTTGGAACTCAATCAGAGACAATTCTGTTCGGCGCCGGGGTGGTATCCGGTGTGGCTTAGTGGATAAAGCATCAGCACGTAGAGCTGAAAACCCGGGTTCAAGTCCCGGCGCCGGAGAAAGTTTTTCTCCGTTCCATTACTCTTTCATCGTATGATGAAGCAGAATATCTGCATGAAATGGCATATGTACTTCGGTACATTGAAATAATATATGTTTCAACCTATTTTCGGACATCTTCGGAACTGGTCGTTGTTGGTCTCAGTGCCTCTTGTTTCCTGTGTGGGTGCGTTCGCAGTGTAGAGTCAAAGAGTGTGTGTATGTGTTTTGAAATTGAGTTGTGTGTTGAGAATTTCGTTGGGGTGTGTTTTTGTGTGTCTGTATATTTCATATTGTTCTAGTGTGTTGAGTTTCTGGCTTTTTGGTTGGATGTGCAATATTTCCATGTCTGTGTTGATGTCTCTGTAGGTGTGGTTAGCATTTGTGACGTGTTCTGCATATGTGGAGGTGTTTTGTAATTTTGTTATGGCTGTGATGTGTTCTTTTTAACGTGTTTGAAATGATCTGCCTGTCTGTCCTTTGTAGAAGTTGTTGCAGGTGTTACATTTGAGTTTGTATACGCCTGTGTGGTTGTATTTGTTTGTCTGTGTTGTTTGTGTGTTGAGATGTTCTTGTAGAGTGTTATTTGTTCTGTATGCGATGTTGTGTGTAATCAAGATGTATTATTATATTTTTCAAATTCAATTAAAAGTACGTAATAATGATCCTTTAAGATTCTAAATCTAACGATTTCACTTTTTCATCACAAGTATTGTATGCGTCAATGATAATTGTGTACCAGGTGCCAGTGGCAATTCTACAGGGTGGTTCGTTTGGGAATACATAAAATAAAAACGAGATAAAATGATAAGTGTTGCTATTTGTTGTTAAATTCTTTGTACATGCATTCTAGAAGAATGAGAGTTTTGTCCAAATTAGTCCTCAACGTGTCCACCATTGCAAACACGACACAGTTCATATCTTGAGGCTATTTCCTCCCACATCTCAGGGGCAACTTTATCAAAATCTCAGAATATCTTTGCTCAGAGATCATGAACATCCCTGGGTCGCTGTTCATACGCATCATTCTCCACGAAACCCCAGAGAAGGAAATCGGGTGGTGTCAAGTCTGGGGAACTTGGAGGCCATATCGTTGGCCCTCCTCGACCAATCAATTGTTATCAAAATGTGTCATCCATGTAGGGGGTAGAGTTTTAGGTATTTTCTAACGATACGTTGGCAGTGTTGTGTATAGCATAGCCACCTTTGGAGACAGCTGTTCGACACTTTTCTTGGGACTGCTCACATAGCAGCGCTGACAGCAGTTTCGGCTTCAATAGCACGTCTACGGCCACCAGTATGTGGCATATTAACAGATCCAGCTCCTTCAAACGTGAGTAACCATAACATTACCGACTTTTAACTCAAAACCCTCCCAACACCATACTCTCGTTGAAACCGCCGTTGGATAGACGTTACACTTTTCAATTTAGCAAACGACAAGACACATTCGCTCATTGTTGTGCAGTAAACGGCATTTTCTTTATTCGGTCGTTGATGAGTAGGGACCTTTTATGTAATATCAAGGTGTGAAATATGTACATATTTATGTGAGAAAAATAAACTGAATATGTACCAAAATATGTAAAATCATGAACATATCTGTCAGGTATAGGATAGGTAAGACTCTCCATTTGTGATTTCATAGAGCACCCGACTTTTTTACCGCACACTTGACACATCACTATTTTTCCATCTGTAGTGAAAGCTTCGTCCATCGCAATCCATGATTTTATTTTTGTCGTTAGGATTAAAGATACAGGGGCCATTTTAGTTAGTTAAAGCAGTAGATAAACTCACACTTTATAATGTAAGTACTAAAACTAGAGAACTGAGTGAAATGAATGACACAACAGAACTGCAAGCACTGTTTCGCTTTACTGGATTAGAAGAAAATAAGAGGAGATGTGGGACACATGCATTTTAGTTGCTCCCTGTAAGAAACAAAGTACCTACTAAAACCTCAAACTATAGGCATTTACAAACTGTTGTTTGAAAAGTGACATTCCTGTCTCATTCAGAAGAGTAAGATTATTCCGGCCGAGAACCATACTTTCTAATTGCTCGGAAAATCCCATTTCCATATAGGTCTACTAAATTTAAAGTAAACAGGTCAAGCAATAACCTGAAAAGGTATTTATTTTAATCTTTCAACATCTTTCTAGTTTGATCCTTTACTCCAGCTTCTTTTCAAAAGTCGGCTACTTTATTGCGGCTCATGCCAGACTTGACACGGGTTTTCCCTGGAAGGATTAGGAAGAGGGTGAGTAAGGTTGCAAATTGCATGGGAACGGCTTGTTAGACGTGTGCAGAACAATTATAGTTCGAGACAAATCATGTCGTCCTCGTCCCACTCCACCGCATGAAGGCAACGCTCCTTTCTGAGTGATTTTTACAATACAAGGTAGTTGTATGAGAAAGGTTGATTTTTGTACACTCATATTTACAGTGGGTGGCATGAGGTGAGTGTCTCTATTACTTCCTGGAACTAAGGACGTTATGTTTCGTCCCGAAATATATCCTTTCTTGGGTAGGTAAAAAGGCTTTTAAATCTGTGTATTCCCCAGGAGATTTTTTTTTTTTTTCTTTTAGAGAAGTAAAAATGAATAAAACCCCTAAATATGTAGATTTATGTAACACCAAGCCATAATATGTAATGTGGGGTAAATATGTAAAAATATGTAGTATCAAATTTTAATATATTAATGGTAATTACAAGATTCGCAAAGATTTGTTATTTATATACGGTTAGGTTGAAAGGAATATAATATGTAATTACATAAAAATCCGGTCCCTATTGATGAGTAACTTCTTTTGTTTCTTATGCGGTAACTATGGTGATACAAAACTCCCGTGCTTCAGTATCGCGTTGGAACTGAAATGAATTCTACAGTACTCACATTACAAATTGTATAATCATTTTACTTTTCTTCCCAAAAAGATGAAACTGTACGAGTATAGGCTATACTGGGTCCATGCAAAAGTTCGTAGTTTTTTTTTTTTTTTTTTTTTTTTGCTGTAACAAATTGTTTTAATTAAGATGAATAGAAGACAGAAATTAATCAATAACATATTCTCCTACATTATCTATGAATCTCTGTCAAGGCTGGACAGTTTTTCGACTCCGCATCTGAATAAATTTTTTGGTTTGAGTTAAAGAATTCGTCAAGCTTCTAAAGCAGGCCTGCACAAGGTTTGCGCTCTCCGAGCCGGCTCACAGCTCATGAGCGGAATGCAGATATTAGCTGCGCTCTGTATAAGGGTGGACTGGAAGAAGGGGTGATCTCGTACAAAGTATACACAAAAGGAAGTACTATTACGAGTGTTCATGAAATGAATTCCCGTTCAGTGTTTGCAAAACTATCTTGGACTATTATTATTTAATAAATAAATGTTTATTTTATAGAAATAATAGAAATTCTATAGCTACTTAAATGTACAATATCATTTTGTTATATTTTTATTTATCAGTACATGAAAACGAGGTTTTATGCTGTTGGCAGCTGAAAGGAACAGTAGCCTACCGATCTTAATGAAACATCAGTTACAGATGTTCGATGTCTGCCTTTATTAAAGTTGATTATAGAAAACAGTTGCTCACGAATATAAATGTTGAGGCAAACATAACAATCATTTTCACAGCCAGCCTGTGTAGTCGTGGATATTATTGCTAATGTTTGGTCTTGTAAAACTCAACCAGGCTAGTAGTAGGCCTATTATTCAAACGATCTTTAGCTCTTAGGTCACATTGAAGATCAATAAGTTCGAGCTGTAAATCGTTAAATGTTATGTTCCGTCTTTTAGATTCCTCCATACCGTACTGTAGCAGTAGGTAAGCAACGTGAAACAGTTACTGAGAATAGGCCTACACACTGCACTCCACTAGATAGCTGAGTGGCCGTTTCCCTCTCCTCTACCTATAGCAAGTCTATGTCATTCTGACGTATCTTCCTCTCCGTTTCGGCGAGCGGTAAATACGGCTCTCCCGCTCCGAAGGAGCGCGCGCGCTCGTTGAGCGCTGTTTGTGCATGTATGCTCTAAAGCATCTTCCTTATCTAAGAAGTTCTCTTGAAGACTGTTGGATAAAGAACGGAAAAGATGCAAATCTGAGGGCGCAAGATCGGGAGAATATGGGGGATGTGGAATCACCTACTAACAAGCTTTCGTCATGTTAGCGGAGTGGGGGCGTGCATTGTCGTGTTGCAGAAACACTTGATACAGTCTTCCCAGTCGTTTTTATTCCATTGTGGCAGTAAGACGTCTGGGTTTTTAGCAATAAATTTCACCAGTCACAGTTACATTCCTGGGAAGAATTCGTATTACACGACGCTTTTATTTTATCTCAACAGATTCATAACATCATCTGCTGTGGATGGACACTAACTTTTGTACAGGGTGTTGTGAATTGAAACGACAGAACCATGTACTTGCAGTGCTCTCTACGATGACATTCTCCCCATACACGGTACTTTTCACGTGCGATATTATTCTTCTCTAGTGTTAATATTATATTATATCATTCCATTGCCGCTGTAATTATATTTTAGTTCCTATTTTATTTTACTTATTTATTTATATTATTATTATTATTATTATTATTATTATTATTTATTTTAATATTATATCTGAACTGTGACCGAACACGAGCGCCGCTCATTCGGTCTCAAATTTTGTTAATACTACTGTATCTTCTTTTTATATTGCTTGTATTATTTTATTTGTATTTCTCTTTGTTTGTTTTGTAATTATATTTCTTTATTCTGTATATTTAAATTTAAATAATAAAAAAAATGTTTCGAGCCGCCTCCGCTGTCTTTGCTCCTCTATTAAACTCAAACAGAAGAATATATCGGTAGTGCTCTTTTTTTTTTTCACTTTACACTCCATCTTCTTTAGCCCCCAAATAGCACAAATTTTCTTCAGATTCCCAAAATTATAGACATATTTACAAGCATAACACTTAAAATAACAAATGACGAAATATATAAACGCATTGTTGTAATGTCGAACAAAAACGCTGCCAACTTATGCATAAATCTAAATGTCCACACCTGTGGAGTAACTTTTAGCGCGTCTAGCCGCGAAACCAGGTGGCCCGGGTTCGATTCCCGGTCGGGGCAAGTTACCTGTTTGAGATTTTTTTCCGGGGTTTTCTCTCAATCCAATATGAGCAAATGCTGGGTAACTTTCGGTGTTGGACCCCGGACTCATTTCACCGGCATTATCACCTTCATCTCATTCAGACGCTAAATAACCTGAGATGTTGATATAGCGTCGTAAAATAACCTACTAAAATAAAAAAATAATAATAATAAATCTAAATAGTTCATTTTGATGCTCAGTGAAGAGAGTAAAGCCTTATTCTTTGAAGAAAGGCGTTTAAATTCACTTGAAATATTAAATCAAAGAGTATAAACAACTTTCTTAGAGTTAAGATTGTTCCAAAGCTAAAAATGTCCCATTACTGAAATTTATACCATGAAAAATTTACATTACATGAAATACTTGCTATGATAACACATTTTTCACATATTTGTTATTGTTTTTTCTTTGGCTTATTTTGCAGTTGTATATCCATGTCAACTTCTACAATAAAACAGAATTTCAAGTATCTGTAATTCAATTAGGCCTATTATTATTATTATCGGACTTACGTCACGTCCATTTTATGTACATAATTGATTAAAATACAGTCTTAGAGTCACGTTAACACAAGCTATGTTACCTAGATGTGGTTGCTAAGATACGAAATGGTATAAAATTAAAAGAAGACAAAAGAATGTCGCGTTTATGTTTTTAGCATTTCTACAGACACTCGCAGCTGGCACGGCTTCTTGTGCCTGACTTGGTGACTGCAACACCTTATATGCGTGACGCACGTTTGACGAGGTAATCAAGGTCCGCTGCCCAGTAGCGCAGTTACCACCGGCCACTCAGACTCATCTCTCTTAGCTACACACTGCAACTGGATCGAACTGCCTTCTCCACTAGTACCGGGCGGTTCACAACTTGATGTCTGTCCACGAAAACGAAGAGTCCAAGTTAAATCTGTGGTTTACAATGTAAGCTTTACCACTATCAGCATCTTCGTTACTAAAAATCACCAACTACCACCAGCAACATGATAATAAATTGTCATCGTTTTATGAGCTCCTAATGGCTTGTTCCAAACTGAAGTCATCATCAGCTATTAGGGGTAGCTTCCTCCACAATGGAAATCTTCACAATCTATTACGGGCACCTTTCTTCTTAACTCGACGCTAAATAACCTAGTAGTTGATACAGCGTCGTTAAATAACCAACTAAAATAAAAAAAATGCATCTTAACTGAAGTCATCATCAGCTATTAAGTGTAACTTTCTTCATAACTGAAGTCATCACCAGGTATTAGATGTAACTTTCTTCATACCTGAAGTCATCATCAGCTATTAGGTGTAACTTTCTTCATAACTGAAGTCATCATTAACTATTAGGTGTAACTTTCTTCATAACTGAAGTCATCATCAGCTATTTGGTGTAGCTTTCTTCATAACTGAAGTCATCATCAGCTATTTGGTGCAGCTTTCTTCATAACTGAAGTCATCATCAGCTATTTGGTGCAGCTTTCTTCATAACTGAAGTCATCATCAGCTATTAGGTGTAACTTTCTTCATAACTGAAGTCATCATCAGCTATTAGGTGTAACTTTCTTCATAACTGAAGTCATCATCAGCTATTTGGTGTAGCTTTCTTCATAACTGAAATCATCATCAGCTATTTGGTGCAGCTTTCTTCATAACTGAAGTCATCATCAGCTATTTGGTGCAGCTTTCTTCATAACTGAAGTCATCATCAGCTATTAGGTGTAACTTTCTTCATAACTGAAGTCATCATCAGCTATTAGGTGTAGCTTTCTTCATAACTGAAGTCATCATCAGGTATTAGGTGTAACTTTCTTCATAACTGAAGTCATCATCAGCTATTAGATGTAACGATCTTCATAACTGAAGTCATCATCAGCTATTAGGTGTAACTTCATAACTGAAGTCATCATCAGCTATTAGATGTAACTTTCTTCATAGCTGAAGTCATCATCAGCTATTAGATGTAACGTTCTTCATAACTGAAGTCATCATCAGCTATTAGGTGTAACTTTCTTCATAACTGAAATCGTCAGATATTAGGTGTAACTTTCTTCATATCTGAAGTCATCATCAGCTATTAGGTGTAGCTTTATTCGTAACTGAAGTCATCATCAGCTATTAGGTGTAGCTTTCTTCATAACTGAAATCATCATCAGCTATTAGGTGTAACTTTCTTCATATCTGAAGTCATCATCAGCTATTAGGTGTAACTTTCTTCATAACTGAAATCGTCAGATATTAGGTGTAACTTTCTTCATATCTGAAGTCATCATCAGCTATTAGGTGTAGCTTTATTCGTAACTGAAGTCATCATCAGCTATTAGGTGTAGCTTTCTTCATAACTGAAGTCATCATCAGCTATTAGGTGTAGCTTTCTTCATAACTGAAGTCATCGTCAGCTATTAGGTGTAGCTTTCTTCATAACTGAAGTCATCATCAGCTATTAGATGTAGCTTTCTTCATAACTGAAGTCATCATCAGCTATTAGGTGTAGCTTTCTTCATAACTGAAGTCATCATCAGCTATTAGGTGTAGCTTTCTTCATAACTGAAGTCATCGTCAGCTATTAGGTGTAGCTTCCTTCATAACTGAAGTCATCATCAGCTATTAGGTGTAGCTTTCTTCATAACTGAAGTCATCATCAGCTATTAGATGTAGCTTTCTTCATAACTGAAGTCATCATCAGCTATTAGATGTAGCTTTCTTCATAACTGAAGTCATCATCAGCTATTAGATGTAGCTTTCTTCATAACTGAAGTCATCATCAGTTATTAGGTGTAACTTTCTTCATAACTGAAGTCATCATCAGCTATTAGATGTAGCTTTCTTCATAACTGAAGTCATCATCAGCTATTAGATGTAGCTTTCTTCATAACTGAAGTCATCATCAGCTATTAGATGTAGCTTTCTTCATACCTGAAGTCATCAGTTATTATCTGTAGCTTTCTTCATAACTGAAGTCATCATCAGCTATTAGGTGTAGCAGCTTTCTTCATACCTGAAGTCATCAGTTATTATGTGTAGCTTTCTTCATAACTGAAGTCATCATCAGCTATTAGGTGTAGCTTTCTTCATACCTGAAGTCATCAGTTATTATGTGTAGCTTTCTTCATAACTGAAGTCATCATCTGCTATTAGGTGTAGCTTTGTCAACAATACAGCACCATCACCAGCTTGTAGTGATAGTGATAGTGTTGTACATAATTAAACATTTTGATCAACACGATTAATTTAATTTTCATCAATGCTCCGCGCTTTTAGAATAATTCATATCATCATTATCATCATCAGATTATGGCGAGAAATATGTTTAATGCCACTAGCATTATCGTTTGTGAGGACAGCGTACACTATGTGACATCAAATACATGTTTTTTTGCAAACATTCGTGACACAACAGCAGAAAAACGTACGCCCTCTGTGTACACCAGAAAAATTTTTGAATCGGACATATATTAGTTCAAAGGATATAGAATTACTAGTGACTCACGGTCCATGAATAGGGAACCCCTGTCATCCAACAACAAGACATACAACGTCCGATAGGGGAAGCTGCGTGCAGGGGAGGAAAAGGTGGTAAAATGTAGGAAAAGAGGGAACCCACACAAAGGGAAGGAATGAAACTTGACTCGAATAAAAAGATACGACTTTTAGTCTACAGGGCAGTGCGGGAGAAAGTTGGCGTCTGCGGAACACGTGGAGGGCAGGAATTAAAACAAGATTGGAAAGAAAGTAGCCGTAAAATCTCCCCTTGTTTCAACAAAATCACTTTCATTCAATCTCTGTAAAAAGTCTGATGGATTTCAGCCTTTGTCACCAAGCAACAAGCATCTCTCAGCACTCATTTGTTCAAGAAGCATTTTATTTATTTACCATGTGTGAAACTATTCAAATGTCTAATTTGTTACTAAGCAACCAGACATGTCACGATTATGCACATTGTAAACGAAATAAGTTGTGCTTTTTTAGTTTTTCTTTTTTTTTATTCTTCTTTTTTTCTTAAAGAATTCCTCAGGCAAATCATCTAGTCTCATACAATTGCCATATTTTTACTCACAAGAACTATCTGATTTTAATTAGTCTTCGTAAATTTTTACTAGTCTTAGGAACACAACACAAAACATTTGACGATCCGTAGTTAAGGAAACAGAAGAGAAGACATTCAGTTGTTAGTTGCTAGTCTTGATATTGCAATTGTCATTTTTAATACATTTATTTAGACTTTACTAGTGGCTTATGTAGCAAATGCTGCAAACTAAGTTTATTAGAAGATCAAATTAAAATATTTCAGATTTATTTGCAATGAAGAATACCCGACATTTTGGAAGTTATTTGCTTCCATTATAGTGAAACATACTCCCTCTGAATGCTTTTTATGCCAAATATTTTTCCTTGAATCTATCCATCTTCAGTTCTTGAGTTTCAATGCGAAATCGCAAGTAACAATGTCAGGACGATCAGAGAATTTTTCATGTGGGAGTAATGCAGTAGCTATTTTTAGGCCATTGCGGATTATAGGTGAAAGTTAAGAAAAGTTCAGGTTCGATTAAACCAAAGAAATATGACATTAATTTTGATTTAGTTTCAAGACGCAGCTAAAATAGGACACATGAATCATTACTTACTTACTTACTTACTTACTTACTTACTTACTTACTTACTTACTTACTTACTTACTTACTTACTTACTTACTTACTTACTTACTTACTTACTTACTTACTTACTGGCTTTTAAGGAACCCGGAGGTTCATTGCCGCCCTCACATAAGGCCGCCATTTATCCCTATCCTGAGCAAGATTAATCCATTCTTTATCATCATATCCCACTTCCCTCAAATCCATTTTAATATTATCTTCCCATCTACGTCTCGGCCTTCCCAAAGGTCTTTTCCCCTCTGGCCTCCCAACTAACATTCTATATGCATTTCTGGATTCGCCCATACGTGCTACATGCCCTACCCATCTCAAACGTCTGGATTTAATGTTCCTAATTATGTCAGGTGAAGGATATAATACTACCTAGGAAAATTAGAGAATCACACATGTAAATATGTACATCACACTGCCATTAAGTACTGTGTATGAGAAAGACCCACATCACTTGACTAATAACTATAAAAATATTTCATTTTTAATAGCAATATTGTTACCTTACGTAGGTTTTATAGTTTTCAGTAACATTATATATAGCTGTTACTCAGTAAATTATAGAAATGAAGATCTAATTTAAAATATTCTTTCTCTGCGTCTACTTAGGCCTACATAAAACCTCAAAAGGTTTCACTTTCATATCATCAATATAGCATTAATCTGTGTAATTAGTGGCAAATAGGTACGCTCACATAATTGTATTAACTATAATAATATTTCATTTTTAATGGTAATAACCTCATTAAACATTCGTAAGTTTTGTAATTCTTAATATCCAATACACAACTGTACTCGGAAAACTACAGACCAGAGAATCAGACCTGTAAATTATTTTTTATACGCCATCTGAACTCTAAATATGTCAGCAATGCTGCAGGTCATGGCATTCGTGTAATATTGTTTATTGTAGTGTGTGTTTTGTTTTATTCTAAAAGCCATTATTTCTCAAAAGTGACGACAGATGAATTTTGGAAAATAGGGAAATGATGTAGGAAAATTGACATTTCACTGAAAACTACTATTTTTCTGAAAAACTTTTAGATTCCAAGCTTCAAAATGAGGGGTCATTTATTAAAATCCGTTCAGCCGTTTTCCCGTAATTTCCATTACCATTTCAAATTATATGAAGGTGATGTCAGCGAAAAGAATCCAGGGTCCAGCGCGGAAAGTTATCCAGCATTCGCTCTTATGAGATGAGGGAAAATCCTGGAAAAATCTTAACCAGGTAGCTTGTCCCAACCCAGATTTGAAGCCGGGCTCTATCGTTCCATGGTCAGACATTCTAACCTATACTCCACAGCTGTGAACTCTATTATGTTACAAAAAAGGATTAAAGTGTTATTGATTCCCTTAAATGTCTGAATTATGAAACTTTTCTTTTTCAGAAAAATTATATTTATCTCTCTGTGTCACTTGTGTAATTTTTACTCCCATTTTCGTTGTTATCTCTTATATTGATATGTTTAGAAGAATTCTGGAGACAAAAAAATGTCGATTTAAATTCTAAAAAAAAAAAAAAAAAAAAAAAAAAAGTGTCTTCTTTTTTGTGATGTCGCTATGGAAACGAGAGGAGTATGAATTGTTTAATATTATGTGCAGATACTTGTATGCTAATGTAGGTAGTCGACAGCTAATGTTCTTCTCACGTCTGTATTCAGAGCTACAAATGCACACGACTCTTTTCACTAACGCAATTCTGCCGACGTACTTAACGACAACACTGTTAACGTCACTGCGAAGAGAGCAGAGGATGTTTTATTGCACCTCTTTTGTTTCTGCGAGAGTAACGCCGTTGTCAGCACTCTTCTTCTTTCAGACTGCAGTTTGCATTAGCCCTTGAATGTAGATAACACATGTTACACGTGTAGGTATGGTTGTATACGCACAGGGTTCCATACTGTGCTGTCAGGTTTCACATATATTGTCAATTATCCGTGGGGGTCATATAGAACAAATAACAATACTGGTGTGATATGTGAGTGGGGGGAGGTGTGAAGGTACGAGGGTGGGGGTAACGCGTGGTAAATCACTGCGTTTTGAGCTGTGGATTGTTTTATGTTGCAAATTAAACTTTGAGTGTGTATTAAACAGTATTGTTATTGTTAGGGTAACTGAGAGCGAATTGTAAGGTAGGGTGAGGGAACAGAAAAGGGGAAAGAGACGGTAAGAGAGATACACTGGTGTGAAGGAAAAGCTAGATAAGAAATTAAGGAGGAGAAAGTAGGAAAGAAGACAATATCAACAATGAAGAAAATGAATGAGGAAAATGAAGAAGAAGATGAAGAAGAAGAAGATGATGATGATGATGATGATGATGAAGATGATGAAGAAGAAGATGATGATGATGATGATGAAGAAGAAGAAGATGAAGAAGAAGAAGATGGTGAAGAAGTTGAAGAAGAAGAAGATGATGATTATGATGATGAAGAAGAAGATGATGATGAAGAAGAAGAAGTTGAAGAAGAAGAAGATGATGATGATAATTATGATGATGAAGAAGAAGATGATTATGATGATGATGATGAAGAAGAAGAAGAAGAAGATGATGATGATGAAGAAGAAGATGAAGAAGAAGATGATGATGATGATGATGAAGAAGAAGAAGATGATGAAGAAGAAGAAGAAGATGATGATGAAGAAGAAGATGATGATGAAGAAGAAGATGATGAAGAAGAAGAAGAAGAAGATGAAGAAGAAGATGAAGAAGAAGAAGATGAAGAAGAAGATGATGATGATGATGATGATGATGAAGAAGAAGATGATGATGATGATGATGATGATGATGATGATGAAGAAGAAGATGATTGATGATGATGATGATGATGAAGAAGAAGAAGATGATTGATGATGATGAAGAAGAAGAAGATGATGAAGAAGAAGAAGAAGATGATGATGATGATGAACAAGAAGAAGATGATGATGAAGAAGAAGATGATGATGATGATGATGATGATGATGATGATGAAGAAGAAGAAGATGATTGATGATGATGAAGAAGAAGAAGATGATGATGAAGAAGAAGAAGATGATTGATGATGATGAACAAGAAGAAGATGATGATGAAGAAGAAGAAGATGATGATGATGATGATGATGATGATGATGATGATGATGATGATGATGAACAAGAAGAAGAAGATGATGAAGAAGAAGATGATGATGAAGAAGAAGAAGAAGATGAAGAAGAAGAAGAAGAAGAAGGAGGAGGAGGAGGAGGAGAAGTACAGCGGAGAATGAACGAACATGCTTGAATATTCATTAACTAGGATTCGGTTTTCACACGTGGCAGTTACAGACAAAAAAAGATACATAAATGTAAAAATAATAATAATAGGTTAAAAACTTAAACACTTTGAGAAAGCTGGATTTGCATTGAATGACTTACATTGCACAGAACACTATAAATGAATGAATTTGCTATTATTTTTATTTTACAGGGTTATGCGTTTGGGTATGGACAAAATAAAAACGCCGTAAAACATTTACTACTGAACTTCATTTGTTCAAACTTTGAAAGATGGGAGATTCCTCAGAGCTCAACATGACCCCCATTGCGCACCCTGCACAACTCATAACGGTGATGCAATTCAGCCCATGTCCGTTGTAACATCAGAGTGGTGATTTGTTGAAAAGCTTGGGTAATTTTTACTCTCAGATCATCAATGTTCCTGGGTTCCTGTGAATAGACAATGTCTTTAACAAAACCCCACACGAAAAAGTCAGGAAGGGTTAGATCTGGGGAGTTTGGGGACCAAGCCAAGAGATAGCTGCTTCTCGTACTGGGTTTCGCCTGCGAACTCCTGCATGTTTTTTTTTTAACACAGCACCTGTTTCTACAAATGTTCGATATCACAACATTATGGAATCATATTTAGATACATTACGCACACCATACTCACGTCGAAATTCCCTTTGACCTCTTTTAACACTCTCAAATTTAGCATACCAAAGAACACATTGTGCCTGCTGTTGATTTGTAGTAGCCATTTTAATCATCACGATTTTCATTTGTTCTTTCAGATTATGCATTGTTGATTGTCATATATGGAAACTCCCGTTTTTAATCATAATATAACAAGCAAGAAATTGTTTCCTATTATCATAATAGCTTTACTTACTTACTTACTTACTTACTTACTTACTTACTTACTGGATTTTAAGGAGCCCGGAGGTTCATTGCCGCCCTCACATAAGCCCGCCATTGGTCCCTATCCTGAGCAAGATTAATCCATTCTCTATCATCATATCCCACCTCCCTCAAATCCATTTTAATATTATCTTCCCATCTACATCTCGGCCTCCCTGAAGGTCTTTTTCCCCTCCGGCCTCCCAACTAACACTCTATATGCATTTCTGGATTCGCCCATACGTGCTACATGCCCTGCCCATCTCAAACGTCTGGATTTAATGTTCGTAATTATGTCAAGTGAAGAATACAATGCGTGCAGTTCTGCGTTGTGTAACTTTCTCCATTCTCCTGTAAATTCATCCCTCTTAGCCCCAAATATTTTTCTAAGAACCTTATTCTCAAACACCCTTAACCTATGTTCCTCTCTCAAAGTGAGGGTCCAAGTAATAGCTTTATAATAATAAATTAATATTATCCATACACAAAGGATCAGACTTTTGACACGGGTCAGAGTCCTTCTCTTGCCAAAAATCGACACGTGAAGTAGTATTACACATTTGCAACTGTCCACGTCTTTCCGTTCCTAATCGCTACCACCTCTCTGGATCTACAGCATCTTTCTCCTGAAATCTCTTCGCACTGTCTACTTTGAACCCCGCCAACCCTTAAGTTACTCCCGTGGAGAATATCTAGATCTAGATCATTGTGCAAAATTTTGTTGTGAACTCTATGTAGACCTTTTAATGATTGATAATCGGAACGAAATCATAAAATTCTGCCAAGCTTCGTACTAATAAAATACACGGAATAGAAATAATGTATTCATAAACTGGTCTAGAAAATACAGTATGCCTACTCTCTACGACGGAACTTTGTGATAGCTTGTGCGAGATCCTGTTGGTCGGAGTATCAAAACAGGCAGCAGCAGCGAAATTAATAAATACATTTTCGAATATAGAGGGGGTACACTAGCGCTTGAACGGTAAGAAAGATAAATACCAGACTGTCAGCCCCATGATCAGGACCCTTTGTTTGAATTCACAGTCATATATGCAGAATTAGGAGGGTGGGACGGGGGTTGGGGTGGTTTCGAGAGAAAAAATTATCCTGTCGACGTAGGGTTGTATTTTTGTGTGTATGTGACATAGAGTGTTTGGGTTCGGGGGTGGAATGGGGTGGGTTGGGATAGGGGTGGCTGGTGCTGGAAGGCAAAGGGTGCAATAATCCTGGTTTATTCCAGTGCAGAGAACAGCAATATTTTTTTATTCCCTTCCCGTCCCATCGCCTTCTCTACGTACAGTCAGTGTCACATTAAAATAGTGTTTCAGATATGGGACACATGTTTGGCAGACTTTAAAGTTCAGGTAACGGTATATTGCGACACAATATGTAAATGTATTGTAACAGAATGGAGGAAAGGTTATAAAAGAAGGGGCGAAGTGTAATGTACTCTTTTTCACAGATTCTGTTACGCATTTAACACAGGTGTATTGTATGACCTACTATTTTTTTACAGGACCATATTTTCAGAATTGCAAATCTATACTAATAATAAATCTGTAGCCGAAATTTTTCTGGTAATTTTCGATTTTC